>NC_081408.1:383346888-383951888 GCF_030272615.1 Cryptomeria japonica | reverse complement strand
TCGCTCTTTGGCCCTTATGCTTTCATAGGACAGAAACACTAAAATGCTCTTCCCAAGACCAATTTCAATTCTCCCAACAAGATTTTCTGCCCTTTCTGCCATGGCAGTCTAAACTACAAGAAATTCAATGGAAAATCTCACTCTACAACTTCCAACCAAGAGAACCAAGACTCTAACACGCTAAATTGGAACTTAAATATGGTATAAGTAGTCTCCCCTGCCATTTGGAAACTGAAGCAACCATCAAGCCAAAGAAGAAGAGGAAATGAAAAGTCAGAAATCTGTAATTTCACTGGATCTGCACGATTGCACAGAACAAATTTGCCTCTTTCAATAGAGTGACAAATGCATTTTCACACCAACAATGTGTTCTTTTACCACTTTGTGATGGAAACGAATTCACTGCTTTGTCTGTCTTCTTTTATCTAAGTCTTCCAGAAGCCATAACTTTTGCATATAGACTCAAAATCTTGTCCCGTTTTGCAAAATTGCATAACTTTTAGAGAGGAATTCAAGTATACGATCAAATTCCACTTTTTATGCCAATGTTTCTTCCCCTGCAACACAACTGCATTTATGATGTCAATGATGACTAGAGCCAATTTCGGAATGACATTCTCTCTGCCAAAACCTTTTTCAAGATATTCCAACCATCCCAAACCTTCTCTAACATTTATGTAATTGTCCTCTATCCTAAAATATGCTAATGTGCACAATACCAAATCCATTTTCAGATTGTTTAATCCCATCTCATACAATAATATGGAAGGTAATCCTACCCAAGGAAATAATGTTGTGACTTGTGAGTTGTTGCATTAACTCTGCATGATTGGCACCCCTCTGGATTGATGGCAATAAGCTTAGAGTTGCCTTCAATGTTATATTTAGTCAATTTTTAGTGGCTAGTTACATGGCAAACAGAGGAGCCCTAGCTCCTGCTATATTGTTTGCTAGATTTCTCCAGGTTCACCTCATATCTTTGCCTTGCCTTAGATAAATTTTAAATAATTTTCTAGCCCCTTGTTGTCAGACCTTGGGTTGAATTTTGTTGCTCCATCAGTATATAAAGCTCAAGTCTGTTCTTTTGGGGGCATTCCACAAAAAATTAAGTTTTCTTTCTTATTTCCACTAGCCTGTTTAGCAAGGGATGCATTATGGCATTCTTAAAGGGATTTCCATTTAAAATGTACTACCTAAAAACTATTAATTAATAAATTAAGTACTAGAAATTCTGTGCCGCTTGTTATTTTAGTTGCAAAAGTCTTAAAAGGTTTTTATAGTTTTGTTGTCTGTCTAGTCTTTGAGGGTTTATATATCTCATAAATAGACAGTTTTTGCAAATATATTTGAGAGTATGAATATATTACAACTTTTTTATCCCATGGTAAAACAGTTTTTGCAAAGAACTTTGTGAGTATGGATATATTAAAATTGATAATTTAGTAAAATCATGTTATTTCCTATGTTTAGCATCTTTCCAGGTTTGAGAAGACCTCTGTTTGTTTGCAACCTGGCAGAAAATATATGGTTTCTACTTTCAAAAAAAACTGAGGGGCACTTTCCTTTTGGCATATGCATGAGATGCTTTATATCTTCTTTTGTTGCTGGGGAAATATTTTGAGATACTTTCTGAATATAAATTTGCACATTCTGCAGAGGTCGCCACAGTTTGCTTTTTGAGACCATGGCTACTCTATTGTCTTTGCTTAGTACAGGTGACCGTGAAGCTTATTGTCAATTCTTTTTGGATGCTATGCTGGTCATTGAAGGTGGGCTTCAAAATGCTGACAAACAATGTGTTTTTTATAAATAAATTCTTAATTCTGAATAGATTTTGATCCAAAAATTTGAACTTAATAATTTTTAGTTACTTTATGGCAGATCTTTTGTCTGTTGCATCGTTCTATGCCACGGAATCGGACTTTACAGCTTCTACTGCTTTGTCAATAACATGCTTTGGCAAGTCATTTTTGGAAGTTTATAGTAACAGTTCTGCAGCACCTTTCTGTGATCTCCCTAATCACTCAAAGGCACCAAACAGCCCAGCTATTCTCATTGATATTACAGGAGACACACGCTGGCAACCATTTGCTAATTGGATTTTGATGCTGCTGAATAGATGCATGATTGAAAGTAGGTTTCAAGTGGAAGGCCTTATTACCTCATCATTCATTTCCAAATGTTGTGGTTTACTCTGCTATGCAGATGGTTTACTACAAAGGGTAAGCTTAATTTTCTTCTAATGAAGCATACAAACTCTTCATGATGTTGATATTTAAACGATGTGCTGTTTGACTTAGTTAGATTTATTTTCAATGTTTATATGTTAGTTTCCTATGGTACACAATGATACAAATAACACTTATGTGAGAGAGAGACATTTGCTTTATAGCTTAATTGATTGTATGTAAATTGACATGCTTCTGATGTAAATTCATTGTTGTTTTTCTAATGAAGGCATGTTTTGACTTTGTACGCATTACATCATTATCACTGGACGCAGAAGCAATTCCTATCGAGAGGCTTATTCTTTCAATAGTATCCATCTTATCTGACCATGGACCAAGCATTCCATTTAGGTAATTTGATAGAACTGGAATTAGTTCTTTGTGTGATCACACATGTACCATGTTAATGTAAATTTTGCAGGCATCAACTTGTCTGCTAGTTCTATTTGCTTGATTTGTATTTACAATAAAATTACAGAGTACAACACTATACTGTAAGATAGTTGATTTTTTGTTGAAATTTGTGGTAAGAATTCTTTATTAAAACACATTTCTGAAAAACTTATATATTCGTTTCTTCAAAATTCGATTTTAATTACCCCAGTTTAATCACATTAGCTTCATTCGTTAATTTCATGAAGCTAATATGCCTTCTTGCTTTCTAGTCAATTGAGTGGCATTGTCTCCTATTTGCTAAGGGTCTATAATCAGTAATTCATTGTAGAGTTGGAGGGACATGCAAATTTTGGTCACCAAGGTTTCCTTAATCTCATTATAAGGAAGCTAATTAAATTTTAAAAGCCACGAATCTTGGTGATAAGGCTGCTTCTAGGAACACCTCAGCTCTCTTTGAACTTGGGTTACTTGATTTTAATAGCAATAGGATAACAGGTTCTAGTTCCAGAACTTGAAATGTCGTCTCAGGAGATCTCAGGCATGTGAATGGGCATGACTTAGTCCTCTCAGCCGGTGGGATACTATTGCTAGAGTTATTGCTTGAAGTGGTTCAAGATCAAGCCAGACAAGCAGTTGGTGGCAATGTCTAGTTAATCTAAGGCAGTTTGAACTTTTCCAATGCTGTTACTAGTATTTTCTATTTTAGTCCTTTTCTTTGTTTTCTCTTGTTGAATTGCTCTGTTGATTGGTTATTGATGAAATGCCCTCCTCTAAGAAGGGTAGGAAGTCATACACCCTAAATGTACATGTGGAAGAGGTATACACTGAGCTAATCCGTGTGAAAGAAATGTGGGAGATCTTTAATGCATGCTTGGAAAAAGTTTACCCTGGGCCAGTCCGTGCTGAAAAATGTAGGAGGCCTTGAGTGCCATTTTTGAGGAAATTTGTTTAGATAATCTTTGCAGATGAAGATGTCAGATAGCATTTGCATGTTTTAAAAAATGTCAAGGAACTTCTTTGATTTAACACTCGGCGTGGAAATGAATTGAAATGCAAATTTGCAAAAAACTGTATTTACATACCATTTATGTAGCAAAGATGGACTCATGAAGAATACAACTAAGATTTGAGCCATTGTTGATTGCCTGTCCCTCTTCAAATGTATGTAATACAAAGTTTCATAGGCTACACAATTTTTCCAAGATATTTGTCGAGGCTTTTGAAGGCTTCATTGCACTCTGCAGTGATCTTACAAACTGTGAGTTAATTTGAGTGGATGGAGAGGTAGCATTGTACATATTCCAATACACAGAAGGTGACAAACAACCCAATCCAACATACCAAAAACAATATCTCGCTGAGGTTTGGGTATGGGGGTCCCAGGTTGCAGTTTCAAAGATGGCAAATTTTTTTCCAAATTTTGAGGATGATGATTAAAAAATTCTAAAAATATTAATATGTGAAAAATAATTACAAAAAATATAAAAGAAATTTCAATTAATGATATTTGTAAACAATACAAGTAAAATATGTTGAGATTTATATAAAGATAAACAATTTGACAACCAATCGATCCAGTCATCAAGGATAAGCATCAAGTTTAAGATACAAAATACGAAGTATAATACTCCAATGTAAAATTGGAGACAAAATATAACTCATTGTTTCATGTAAATGTGGTGACAACCAATTGATCCAATCATCAATGATAAGCCTCAAGTTTAAGATACAAAATACAAAGTATAATGCTACAAAGTTTAATTGAAGACAAAATATAACTCATTGTTTGATGTAAATTCTGTGGCTTACTCTTCATTGCTTGAATTGCTAAATTTGTCTAGCTCCGTAATTAGACCATGAGCAATTCTATATGTACTTCGATCCTCATTAATTTATGTTGGCTCCTCAAGCTTGACATCCCATTGTGTTCTTGAACTCTCCTTGTAGACAATTGCCTTGTGATCCATGAGACACAAGGCATTATGTACAATCACAAGCTTCTCTACTTTCCTAGAGGTAAGCCTATTCCTTTTGAGAGAGTTGATAAAGTTGGATTGGACCAATTCCTCTAAGCAATAGAGGAACTACGATCTTTTGATAAGAGCCAAATCCCCATTCTGTGTATTAATGGATGACCATACAATTGTTGCCAACTCACTGGTTCTATTGCACTAGAATTTCCCTATCTTTCCTGAACTCATGTAGTCCCTAAGTTCAGAAAATTTGGTCTACTTATGTCAAATCAATGCAACTTGCTTTGTACTAATAGCCTTCACGAAGCTTCTCTTCACCTCCATATCATTTATGGGAAAAAATCTACTAGGCATGTACAAATACCGCTTTGGGTTTAGTGAATAGGTGGCTAGGTGCAAAGAAGTGTGGTGTTGGAGCACCCAAAGACACAAATGAAGCCTAAAGAGTCTAATATCACCCATGAGGTGAAAATGTAATGACCTTGTCACATTGACATCATATGTAGTAGGTTGATAGGCTTGTGAGTCAATAAGACCCAATTGATGTAAGGCATTGTCATGGTTGCATTTTATAAGCCACCATGGACAAATGACCATGTGGGTCAGTAGGAGTCTAGGCAATAAATATTGGTCTTAGAAACATCAGACCAATCCTTGGAATAGGCCGAATACACCTTGGAGTCGCCAAATTTGAAAGTTGCAAGTTGACAACTTTTGTTGTCATTGCAAAATGTTGTAAAAAGGGGTAACTAATCCTCCAACGGTTCCAAAGTTTGAAAAGCGGTTGGAGACTGTTAGGGGGGCTATGTTAGGCCCACTTGGATCGTTTCCAGGGTTGTTGTTGAAGTTGGTGATGTTTTGGAGTTTTGGAGTAATACAACATACTTGGAGTTTCCTAAAAATCTGTGTGTTTGATGTTCATTTCTGACTTGTACGGATTGGTGGATGCCTGAAACCAATTGGATGAGTTAGGGAAGTCTCTTACCTTTCGTTTTCATCAAGTTTGAGGTCGTGTAACAATTGGGTTGTAGAGATCCATCAAAATCTATCCGGATTGGTCACAAACCCTGTCAACACCCAAGGTTTCACTGTAAAAATGCCCTTAATCTGACATTTTCACCAGAGGACCAAACAACCTGTGGGAAAATGTTAGAGGGGCCATTGTACCATAGGATTTTGGTGTTGGTTTGTAGGGAGGCTCCAAGCCCGAGGAGATTGAATTGACCTTAGGTAGGCATCTCTATGTGACCGCCTGAACTGTAGAAGTGAAATCACTTGCAGTAGGTAAAGGAGGTGGGATCAAGTCCTGAAACCTTGGATTTGGTGGCTTGACATCTTACCCCACCTTGCAGAAGTGTTGGTTTAGTCAGGGGACTAATACAAGGGGTACTTGCTTTGTAAATTAGGCCTAATTGGCTTAATTAGGTCTGTAAGGACAGGAAGGGTATAGACCTTTAAAATTGGGGTTAGAGTCTAAGCCTTTGGGGAATTGTGTAACTTGGTAAAGGGTATCTGAATTTGCCTTTAGTTTGTCTTGTCCTTTGGAAGTTTAGTAAGTTGTGTGGGGAAAACCCAACCGGTAGGGCTACTAGACAAATAGGACAATTGTGAGACAAGTACCCCCCAACACATTTGATGGTTAGATCTAATGGATGTTTTGAGCTGGTTGGACCACCAATAGACAAAATCCAATAGGTTTCCATCCCATCGGTACCGGAAGATTGTCTACCATTCACACAAGGGTTGAGTGTTTCCATCCCACGGGTATCGGAAGATAGTGTTAGATACAAATCCTTTATGGATCTTGTCACACAATTTGTTGTGTGAGTTGAGAACTTGGTAGGTGCGTTGTTTGACACCTTGAACAAACAAAACAACCTAGTTTGGACATAGTAGTTGTGGGTGAGAGAAGATTATCACCTAGTTTGTTGCCTGGCTCTACATCAAAGTGTTGACCTTCTCCCACATCCATTGAATCTATGCGCTCATCGGAGAAGTACAAGGTTGGGTCTTTGTGATGAACAACAACCTTCGTTTAGTTGAGGATGCTATTGATGCATTCATATATCTCCCCAAGGATGGGAGTTTGGAGCTCCATATTTCATCATCGTGAAAACTAGGGATATGAAAAATGTTGTATATTTGGCATTTGAGCAAAACTTATCACTCTTCATCACTTCCTTTACCCTCAACTCTTGCTCTATCTGTGAGTTGTCCCATTGATTCCACTCTCGTGTCATAATCATTAGTTACAATAGTTCTTGCGTGCAATTCATACATCCTCTTTAGTAGAATGAAGTAGGATCCAAATTTCTTTTTGATGTGCTTGGTAATTTGTGTTAGAGGATTGAAACAATGCATGCGAGATGTGCTGATTGCAGATAAACATCTAACCATCCCTTGCATTAGTCATAACCTATTTGGTTTACTCAATTTGCTAGTGTCCTCGAGTACATTGTTCATGGCATTCACATAAGGTGTACCTTAGATACGCTTGTAGTGTAAAGCCCATAAAAATACTATGGACAAAAACCCAACAAAACCATGACTAACAATTTTTTTTGGTTAATCAAAGCATATCACAAGGTCGAAATGCACTATGTACAATAGGTATTGTTGCCATGTGTGACACCACTTGGTATGAACAATCTGGAAGGTATGTGTTGATGAACAATCACAATGGAAGAAGGTCGAATGCATATGGAGTAAGGAAAGACAAGACATAACATATTGTTTCCCTATTTTGTGAAATTGTTGAGGTGATGTAGAGTTTTGGTAAATCACAGAGAATAGAAAATGGATGGCAATGAATAGGGAACAGCTTGTTCTTTGCATTATGGTGAATTTGCCACTTTGCACAAGATGCAAAAGCAAAATTGCCTTAGCAAAAATAAAATTGCTGTGATGAATGAAAATGCCATGGTGAACAAGAAATTGTTTGAGTAAATTGAAAACACTGTGGTGGACAAGAAGCCGCTGCAGTAAAATAAAATTCGCTGTGGTGAAAAAGAAATTACTATGGTGGAAATGTAATAGTTGCTTACTAAAAACAGCAAATTTATTTTAATGGTTGCAAACTGCAGATTGCCAAAATGAACCCACTTTATTTAATTCCTAGATTTTGACACTTAATTTAAACATTAAAATTTTTTTGCTAGAGGTTACAATTGAGTAATTCAAGTGTGTTTGAACTTTGAACCATCATAGCAAAAATCTTTTGGGGAAAACATCGACAAACCAAAAGTAAATTTTTTTTTGGAAAAAGTTGGGTAAAAATCGGATTTAAAAAAAAGGTAAAAAAATGTAGAAAAAGAGTTAAAAACTACTCGTTTTTGAGATTTAAAGGCATTTCCATAGCATAGAGAGATAGAGAGTTTAACCCGTGAATTATAGAAAATAGATTTTTGTTGTTCATATTCATATAGTTGTTTACATTGCATTGCACAAAGCATACTTCATAGTGCATAAATGATAACTAGATGTTGACAATTGACAAAATTTCAATTACAATATAGTTTGTAGTTTGTACAAAGTCAACTTATAAACTAAGTACAAACTTTCAGAAAATCAAACATAGCCAACGACTCTTGCTACTACAAATAGAGCTATGTTAGAGGGTTGTAGGTCCCGATGATGAAGCTCCTAGGTCAGAACCTCTCCTATGTCATTCAATCTCATGACTATCCAAGTTGGCTTTTAGGATCTCAAAATTGTAATGTCCCCTTTTGCAAATGCCCTAGTTTTTGCTCTAAAATAACAAATTCCTTTCAAATAAGAGATGTAAGATGGTTAGGGGTATAACTATAACTATATATATATATATATATATATATATATATATATATATATATATATATATATATATATATATATATATATGTAGGAAACAACAGAGAATGAAAAGACAATTATATATCTATATAATTCCTTTTTCCTTTTATTCTGCTGTTCGATTCATTTAATTACTCCTTCCCTTGAATCTGCAATATCAACTTGCACTATTATCACATGTAATTCTGCTCAACAGATGTTCATTGTATTTCTTCACCTATTCTTTTATTTATTCATTTCATCTTTTATTTCTTCATATAGGTCTGTTCTGAAATCTACTAAGAGTTAAATGATATATATATATTTTACTTCCTCCAAAGGTCCATGCTCACGTTAATGATCCAATAATGGATGTATATTTCCCCTCTTGGAAGCAAGTCCATCACCTCTCCTTAATTATCGAAAATAATAGCAAGAATGCATATGTATTCAAGTTCTATCTGATTTCTTTAATCTGGGATTTTTATTCCATTATAATACTGATTATAAAGTGAATTCTCTCACTGTTACGTAATTTACTGTTATCATTATTAGTAAACTTCCAGTTCTATTTGCATATAAATATTTGTATATATATATGTTTATGTTTATATATATATACATTTATATATATATTCTTTATTTATTTATTACTGCAGAGCAGTTCTCAGAAAATACTGTAATAATTATAATTATTATATTAACATTTATATTATTACTAGATTCCTCTGTCGGGCTTCTTCTTAAGCATATATATTAAGTTCATTCTCAGCATACCACCAAGAACAATGGTATTACTGCCTATAATTAATACTGTTCTGATCTGGCTGGTCTGCTATATCCTTCAGGTCCCATTCATATTCTCCCGTATTACTGCTTTCCACTTCCCCCCCTATTTCCTTTATTCTCCCACTTCCGTGACTTATGCTGGGGGAGGTCAAAGGTATTTGAAATCTCTGACTAGCCACGTCCTTTCTAAGAGGACATGATTCTTTGGATGGTACCCTTGGGTCATGTCCTTTCCAAAACCAATGTATTACTAGGTATCGATGCCAATAATTAAATCAGTGCATTGATAACAAACTTAATTGATACATGTAATAGTAATTTATGAATAATTCTATTAATGATATTTAATTCACCTATTAATAATTGTTTTAATAATAATATTTTTTATTAATATTCAATTGATTTATTCTATTTGAATATTTCAGAATATTATTATTAATGAATATAATAATAATATTTAATAAATAAACAAGTATTTAATAATTTCAATTAATCCTTCATTAATAAATATTTTATTAATAACAATTATTTCATTTAGGTTTTATATAAATAATGATTAGGGAGGGGACATGACAAAAATCCTCAGGGTCAAGAAAGTCATCATCACTAACAATACACTCAAACTCTCGATCAATCTTATCAAGCTCAATTGACTGGTCATCCTCAATAGTACTTGATTATGTCCATTTAGAAGTTAGTCTTGGCCTTACAAGTGAAAAACATAATGAATACAATTATAACTATGATTTCAAGTATATTCAAAGTCTAACTTTGAGCTTTCTTTAGCTTCAAGCAAAGGTTGTGGTGAACAAACACCAAGTGATTCATCTGTTGTTGTGTTAGATGGTTGCATTTCTTGGAATGTATGTGTTAAAAATTACTCCAAGTATGCTCACAAGCAGATTAATTGCATGGGTGGCTCAAAATGTGTCTTGCCATCCATAGATTTTTTGGCTTCATGGCCAAAAAAATCTCAGAATTGCATTGAAAAACACAAATTATTTGGAGATGATATCATGTAAGAGTATCTTAAAAATCTAAACACTTTTAATTCACATGTCAAATGAAATAGAGAGAGTGCCAAAAGTTTATAGAGTCTACTTGGTTTGAAGGTCTTCCTACCTTCTATGACACCCTTAGTTGAGAGAAAACCCTTGCTTGCTTGTACATTGACAACTTTGCAATAGCTGCCTACAATTGTTTTGTTATAGGAAACGTTTTATCCATGCATATGAACAAGATCTATGTGACCTCAACATCATTATCTTTGAATGAAAAACTATATAACAATGTTGGATTGAGATAGTATCCAACAACATGGACAGGAGAGTGCATTTGTTGATCCCATCTTCTATCAATTATGCCCCATAATGGCATATAATTGTCTTTGTTATTCTCCATTTACCCTTCACCTCCTTAGCCCTATTTATGGTCTCATACAAATAGCTTGGGGGGATTTCTTCCCATCCACCAGTCTCAAGACTTTTACTAGTAGAATAAATGTACTTTGCCATTGCTATGCCATTTGTTTGATTTGTGAAGCCAGACTCCATCCACTCATTTGAAACTAACATTCCTTTCAAATTCACTTTTTGTAGGCGAAAAGTTTGTAGTGCAAGGAAGTGTGTTGCAAATCTTGTCACCCTTGGTCAAACTAGTTCTTTGCTCTCTATGAAAGAGTGCATTATTCATAAAACCCTTGTGTGATTATAGAAGAATTTGGTAGTTGTGTGAGCCTTTTGCAATACCATCTTAGCCCATTCAAGTTTTCCAATGTTTTTTAGGATTAGATCAAGGCAATGTGCTGCACATGGGGTAAAAAACATAGAAGATTATTTGACCATTAGGAGTCTCTGAGCAACAATACAAGTAGCAACATTGTCTGTAATAAACTGAACCACATTGGTGGCTCTATACCTTTGACCATTAGGTCAAACATCTCGAACAATGTAGCTACAAATTTGATTGTATTTGATAAATCTATGGATTTCAAAAATATTGTGCGAATATCACAAGAGATGATGAACTTGATGAGGGTTCGATTTCTTCTATCTGGCCATCCATCTGACATTATGGTACAACTAGTCTTTACCTACTCTCGTCGATGTTCTTAACGACATCCTTAACATCTTGTATTGCATCGTTGAACATACTAACCTTCAACATCTTGTAAGTTGATGAGGGTTCGATTTCTTCTATCTGGCCATCCATCTGACATTATGGTACAAATAGTCTTTGCCTACTCTCGTGGATGTTCTTAACGACATCCTTTACATCTTGTATTGCATCATTGAGCAAACTAACCTTCAACATCTTGTAAGATGGGGCTTGAAACCCAGGACTTGTAGCTGCAAAAATCTCCACCATACGTTGCTAGTATGGAGACTTGGTAACATGGAATGACAAGCTAGAGTAGTATTATAAATTTGCAATCGCCTTCTTTGCTTGTTCATGGACATTCTTTCTCCATCTTGTACTCTCTAGAGTGGTTTGTGATCCTGGTGTACTATGAGGTGCAAAGAAAAAATGAATGTTTCCTCCGCCTATGTTTGGGTGATGTGCTATAGAAGGTGTTGACCCACATTCCTTGAAAGACTCTTGTGCACCAACTACCTCATACAAAGGATCGCTTCTAGCATTTGTAGAGTTATAAGCTGTTTCAATCCTAGTTGTTGCCTTTTTTTGCCTTATCCTTAGAAATCATATGAAGAGCTTGTTTTGCCTCATATGAGACATATGCAGGGTTGTTTATGCAAGTAGTGGTGTTAATTAATTGCTTCTTTTGCCAAATGCCCATTGAAGCAATTAATGCCGCCATGGATATTAACCTTCACCAATTGCTTAACCTTATTTGTACTCAAGACTGATGTGCAATGTGTCCACACAAAGTCTTTTTGACGTGGCATTATGACAAATCTGCAAAAGCATTTTAATTCAGTTTTTCATGGCTGGAGCTACCTCATCCAAATGATTTTATAGTATAGTTTGACATCAAAGGTCACACAAAAGCTTGAGGGCACCAATACTTTTTTGGTTAAAAATTGCAAATTTCAGTTTAATTCTTTTTCCAATGGCGTTTTGTTGCTGGGTGACAACCTATGTAGCTCAATTTTAACTAATATAGAGCAAATATAAGCATACTAGACACACATAAACATTGATAATCATATTTGCCATTTGAACATAAAGCTTAATAATGTACATATTTTTACTCTATGTTCATGAAGCAATAAAATCATTTGTCTTTTTCTTTTGGCTTTGTCAGTGTGGGTTTAGCAGTTCCTTGGTCCATTGGACATGAATGGGGGCCTGGGCTTTAGGCATGCATAGCATACACTTCAAAGTGTTTAACTTGTATTAATGCAGTAGGATCTTGCACAACAGTTCCTGAGGGAATTTGAACACAGGTTTTGATGAAACCACTTATTTCAATACAAGCTAAATTATAGATTTCAAAATTTAAAGGAGGAGGTTTTGGTTTTGCATTTGGACTCATTCTCAAAGTATTTATGATCTAAGTGGTATTCATTTGGATTTAAATCACAATCCATTCTACTTTCTTATCCAAGGTAAAAAAATACAACAAAATTATCAATTGAGTACAACACACAATAACTACTTGTCTTGTCCAAATCAACTTCACAAAACTACTGCGTATAACTTCATCCCCTTCCTATAGTATTGATAATTGAATATTGGCATAAGTTTTGAACTCCATCACATCTCTGTTGTATATGTCTCATTTCAGATAACATTTAGTTTTGGAGAAAATAATCTGAGGACTTCCATTCATTGGACCCTTGACACAAGTAAATAGCAAGATTTTGCAGAATACATTGAACAAAAGGTTTGGGAGAAAGAGGTAATGAATGTGTAAGGTAAAGAAAAATCATTCTCCTCATTTGTGCATATCTATGTAGTCATGAATGTGATAACAGAAGTACAATTATATTCCTCTTTGAAACTTACAAATAGACTCGAAGAACAACAGATGATCTCAAAGGAGGCTTAGCCTGTGTGATGAACAAATAGTGGGTGTCAAATATCACTGATCATGCACCCAACAGTCTTACAAATAGTGGGCAAGACACTATTACAAAAATCACTAAAAAATATTGAAAATAATAAGTATATGTTAAAAGAGCATGCTACCAATGTGTCTGGAAGATCACCTATACCTCCAGATCAAGTGGTTTCATGACACATTTGGTAAGGGAATGAGAAAGTTATGATATTTTGAAGTTTTGACACTTGCAGGGGACTGTTTTGACCCTTAACAATGCAAATTCATAAGATTTCCTCAGTTTTCAAAATAAAAAAAAACCCATCAACAAACTTACATTCATCATATAAGTACTTGTTGAAAATCTAATTGAGTCTGCTTTTAAAAAATGCTAACTTCACAAACAAACAGAACCAGCTAAGATAACCCCATAGCCTAAGAAATGTTTGCATTTTTTAGGCTATGGGGTTATTTTGGTTGGTTCTGGTTTACAATCCCAACAAATGGCTTTGGTAATTTACAAAAAAAATATAATTTCTTTGTTTTATTTTCTCCTTCTAAAGTTTTGTCTAATGCATCTTAAACAATCTAACATTATTTTAAAATATTAAACCACCATCAAACACAAAATAGACAAAATAATCTTGTAATATTCATTATTCCCAGAAAACTAGAATTAATTGGCCTTAATCCTCGGCAGTGATCACTGACAAGTAAAAGATAAGCAAAGGGAAAGATACTGCTCATAAAATGGCAAGCTTTCTAAGCCCAAAATAACTGATTGTAAAGTGCATGAAGAAATGGCATATCAAGTCTTTTTCTAAGAAGCTCCATAAAGTGTATTTACTAATTTACTGAAGATAAATTCTGATATATCATTGCATGGCTACTAATTACAATTAGACTCATCCCATGCTCTGCCTCATATTGGCTATACTAATTACATAATTGACCTGGGCAAAACTTTTCTGAAAAGTTTAAAGTTTAAACAGGCTCAGCAACTCCTCCCCTCAATATTTCCCTCCATTAGAATTCTGCATTTCTTTATTAATTTTTTTTGTAAGCTTGTTTAACATTTCTTCATCCTGCATCCCACCGTTCAACATATGTTCAAAGGAATACTCATTTAAACCTACTCACACATAGCAGACATGCGCAACACTAAAATTTGAACCATACAGAAAACTAGGAAAAATCGTGATATGAAATGAGACCTATTCACCAAAAGATCGATGCCTACTTGCGAGTTGCTGATGAAATCTGTTGCAATGTGTCACTATTATTCACCATGTCTCAATGACATGCTTGCGCTTCCAGTTTTGTGCTTAGAATTTTGCTGAGTGCCAATTAAATAATGTTTTTGCAGTTTTTAGGATTTTTGAGATGGCAGGAATTTCTCTCCTGATTTTTTTGTGATTTATACATAATTTCAATGCCAAAAAATAGTTGAAAATCGTGGTCAAATAATCATGATTTTTTATGCCCAAAAATTGTTGAAGAGTCCAATTTCTGTATGATCGCGTTTAATCACAAATTTTTCCAATTTAAAGCTTCTATGCTTTAAACACCAATATGAGGAAACATTAAAAATAATCAACTCCACAATAAAATGATTTATCAATTTTGGTCTACAACTCCACTTTCTTTTGATTTGAAAATAAGGAGGGAGAGAAGAGATTGGGTTTTTGACACTTTAAATTCCATTCCTTTGTTCATATTTCACCAACAATCATTATTACATGATAGTGAAGCATATTAACAATCAATCACATAGTTCCGATAAATTGAAGCATTATATTGTCCAAATTACCACTTTTTCAAATACAGCAAGAATTCTAACATAATATCAAATTCCTTTTCTCCTAAAAGAGATCACAAGATTGAAACAAGAACATTGGTCTCTCTTTTTTTTATAAAATGAAAACTCCAATAGTTGCAGAGAGTAGCACAAGCTCCAACTTCCAACAAGAACATGACCAACAAGAGAAACTCACCTCCTGACCATACATGGTAAACCCATAATGTGATGCCCTAAAACAACTATAGAGAAAACTTAGCAAAACACAACCAACAATTCTTTTTCATGAAACCCAAATGCATCCCACAACGGTGGACGCACATAGGTGTTGTCACCATACTTGACTCTACTAGACACCAAACATGCATGGAAAGGAGATTGTCATCACAAAGAAATGAGATTGAGAAAGCAATGAGGCACTACACAATGTGTGCAGGCCCCATTATTTATTTATTATATCATGGGGCTTATCAATTAGTTATAATGAAAATGTTTTATTAGCATGTTGATGTAAATAAACTTAATTATTATTTTTGATGATGAAGTGAGGGTAAGGGTCCTCCCCCATTGTTTGAAAATCAAAATATGAATGAAAAATAAAGCTTCAAACCCTAAACAATGGAACAAAATGATTCTTGTAAACAGGAAATCTGGACAAAAGCATAGAAATTTTAGGGAAAGTAATTACTTAACTTTGGTCTTGCCTCTCTTGCCTACTTTGTTGTAGGAGTGGAGAATCATATTATGTGGATATTTTCTTCTTTTTGAGGTGTCTTTTTCTTTTGCACAAGTGTTCAATCCTCCTTATCTATGATTGCTTGAGTCGCCACAATGGAGTCAAAATAAACCTGAGCATAGTGGGTTGTCTTCCATTTTTCATTAGGAGCTTGACAGAGTAGGGAGTATCACACTTTGGGGCTTTCCTTAACGACAAATGCTCAATTATACCATCATTTATTAAGACATGAGAGGTTTGAGCAAATTGATCCCCAAGTGGTTGGGAGGGAGAGTTTATTTGTTGAACTTTGAGTGGATCAATCCAATAATGGTGAAGTTTGATCCCTTATCACTAGGTGGCTTTTGAAGTGAGATTTTTCTTCTCATACCTTGTACAATGTATAGTGAAATTTGATCCTTTGCCACTTACACCATTTGAAACAGATGTTCACATAATTGAGTGTCTGAGAAGCACCATGTATTCTTCTTCGAAAGGGCATTGATTCTAAAAGGCCCTTGTCAAAGTCCATTTTAACACAAATTTTGGCAAAAATACTGTGGTATTGATTTTTTGTTCTATTAAAAAATGTAGAAACTTTCCTAACAAATTGCCAATTTCTCACAGACTAGATTCACACCAAAATTGTAGTGGTATGTACATAGGTGAACCCAAATATAGATTGTGGGAAAGGATATTTTGTTGGGTCAAAAGAAGGGTACCAAGGCTTTAAACAAAGTGTTTTTCCCCAAACCATGGCCCTATATCCAAGATCACATTCCCATCTTCTTTAGTCTTGCTATTTATGTTGATGAATCCTTGAGTGTAGGGAAATAGAATAACATGTGACTTAAGCAGATACAATGTACGTCAATGCCTTGGTTGATCATTTGTGTAATCCTTACAGGTTGGGTCAAAATTTGTGGAACTTGCCAATGAGTGCATGGCGCTTCAAAGAAAATTACACAATGTAAACACCTTTGTCCATATCAAAAATAACTTTAGAGACTAGATCAAATTTTTTTGCAAAAGATTGCATTCAGCCATTTGAATGCCCATTTGATACATGCATAGCAGAATTTGTGGTTGGTCCATTTAGAGCTTTCAAAGAGGTCTCCTATTTTAGAGACAAGCCCACAACCTTTAGATGGTCCAAGGTTTTGACTAAGGCATTACATTCAAATGCTCTTTTGAAATTGCACCATTGCCATCTAATAGAGCGTTCTTTTCCTTTATGACTTCTAGGAATGTTCTATGAGGAGAAAAACCGACTTCAATGGAGCGTGAGGAAGTGAATTTTTGTTAGGGATGAAGGCAACATTTCTTGGGTGGGACAACTACAAGGAGGGAGAAGGGTTATGTCATTTGCTCGAAAGAGAGCTTGAAGCATGTGATGACTTAGAAAAAGTGTCACATGATCTCTTAGACCCTATTGAAACTTGTGACCTAGATCCTTTCACATTTAACAACTCGTCCATGTCGCGAACTCTGTTTGAATGCTCACTATAGGTATCTCATTTGGATTCACTCGGAGAAACTTTTTAAGTGAAAGTTGTAGGTGAAAGAGGTGCATAAATTTTATTTTGGAGTGTTGTCAAGAGTCATCCACTAGATGAATGTTATATATAAACAAACATTATTATGTTTATATAATCTCAACAACTATTATTTAATATTTAATACTCTATAATAACTAAACTAGAAACAAACCCAACGTTGTCAAAAATTTTGACAAAGAAAACAAGATCACGAGGCTTACTCATTAGATCATACTACTCTTGAGATGTGTAGTAATGAGGAAAAATGGATTCAAGATCAACCAATTGCCAAATTTAGTAATGATGAATCTCAATGTGTTTGGTGTGTGCATGATATGTTGGATCCTTCACCAACTTCAATACACTTTGGTTATCACAAAGAAGTGGAGTAGGTGTATGGGGAGGGAGTTGAAAATCAACCAAAATTTGGTTTAGCTAGATTGCTTCACAATTGACATTGATTATTGCTTTGTACTCTACTTGAGTGGGAGATAAAGTGATGTAGGAGCATTGTGGATGTGACAACAATCTTCCATCACTCAATTTTTTTTTCTGTTTGTTTGTTTGCATGTTTACAATAATGAATAATGTTCTAGTCATCATTGATTACCACTGGTTATCATTGCAAAGGCATATAATCAATTCTAGACTTGTTACTAGATATATTAGAGTTTAGTCCCAAGTCATTGTTTTGAATTTGTTGTGAGCATAGTTTGCAGACTTGTCGGACTTGCCACAAACTTGCCTAGACTCACAAGTCTGTTGGCAGGCCGAGTCGACTCGCCAAGCTCCGGAAGCCAAGTCCGGGAGAGTCTTGGCACAAGATTCGTGAGTTTGTGCCAAGGACTCACACGAGTCTGTGGTTAGGACTCGCGAGTCCGACAAGAAGACTCGTGTCACAGTGAAACATGCCCATCCAAGGTTTAAAAGTGTTTTTTTTTAGTCTTTCACTCATTTGGCATTTGTATTTGCTCAAAACAGGTTTGCAGGGTTTGAAGAAGGAGAGGAAACAAGATCATTTTTTTTCTGTTTTTGTAAAACTATGGTTTTTTTTTGCCGAGTCCTTTCCCGAGTTTTTGTCGAGTCCAAGTCCGAGTCCAATTTTTGGGTTGCTGAGTCTGTGGCAAGTTCGAGTCCTCAAACTTTGGTTGTGATTATACAAGCTTTATGGTAACACTTGGTTACATTCGTAGCTTATTGGTCCTAGGGACATTTGTGGTATGAACCACGCTGACATCCATTGTATGATTCTCACCGCATCCATTCTAGAGGGTTCCTTTTTACATGTTTCAAGCCTGCACACTTCATTCCGCATTGAGCTTTGCATGTAATGTCCCCTTCTTGAACCTAGTCAGCCTTGCTTTTTGTTAGCCTATTTTCGGGTTCCCTTAGGCTATTCGGTGATGGTTAGGGGACTCATTGTTCAATGAGAGCTCAGATTTTCAATTTCAGTGGTTTTTTGACAAGAATGAGCTATTTTTAGGTGGTGCCATTTTGGGCGCGTGACATTCGCTTTAGCCTCTATTTTGCTTCAGTGCAAATTGGCCTCTTTTTTGGTGCCTTGGCAAATTTTCTATAAGGTGATGGAAAGTATTTTAATATTTTCACTTAAGTGTTTTAAAAGTGACTTTTTAATATTTAACTTAAGTGTTATCTTTTGTGAAGTTATGTCCTCAAGTTGGATGCCTAGGTTGTGGGGGATAAAATTTGTTTTCAAAAAGGTTTTATGGGGGCCTGTTGATGTGTTTTTTACGCACATGCGAACACAGAATAAAATACCCAAAAGCGTCTTATCCTCTCTTGAACAAAATCTCTCAAATGCTGAAGATTAGCTTAAGGATCACTTGAGAAGACTCCAAGGTTCATGAATGTAGGGTCACTACGTGTGGATAAGCTCATTGGTTTGATGTGATTATGCTGGAATCACAAGGGGACTTACGTTCGAATGCCTTAATGCTTGATCTGCTGGAACTCGATCATCTGATGTCGTAATATGGTGATGCTCTTTGTCCTAAACTAGCTTGATTTTGAAAAAATGGCATAAGATAAGGAGTTGAGAGAGTCTATTCTAATCCTAAGATTGTAGGAAGATGAGTGAATTATTAGATGAAATCCTACCGGGCAAGGTCTCATCGTCAAACTGAATAATTTGACACAAGCTCAGTGCAATCTTCTAAGGACGTTTCAAAGATGTTCAAATCATTACCATCAACATTGATCACCATTCAAGTTATTGCATAAGCAATGGACGTATAACGATTCGAAGTTAAGCTCATATCACTCCAGTTGACCATGCAAGGCACACTTACAATCAACAAGAGGCTAGTGGTATGGACAAAACGAATTCCACACAAATTCATTCAACGATTTCCTTTATTCAATCTAATCAACATGAAAATAAATTGAGAAGTAAAGACAATGCGAGTTGTTGAAGCAACAAATCAAAATTTGGCAACAATCTTTGCCTTCTCCTAATCTAATTTCTATTCTAATTGCTATTCTATTTTCTCCTATTACTAACTATTAGCTATTAACTTTTACAAATGAAGAGTTTGAGCTTTATATAGAGAGCTCATTTACAATGAACGGCCAGGATTGATTCTCCATCAATGGCCAAGATTTTACAATGAAACCCTAATTAGGGTTTGTTACAACAAACTTTCCTTAGCCAATCAGAAAATTATATTTAGTGAATGTGAACCAATAGATATCGAGGGTAGTACATCAGAGTTCATGCATCCATGTATGAACTAGGTGCATTCCATCTAGACATGCTGATGTGGACTTCATTGATTGGTGGAAGGGATGACTGGGCTGCCACCTCAATCTTGCACTTGTAAACTTGATTTAATTCATCATCATGAAGGGATGTTGAGAGATATCTCTTGATACTATTATACACTTTGCTTCAAGTGACGATGATGATGAGAAGCAAACTTCGATTAACTCTTCTGAAACTATCTGCTTCTTCAATCATGGTCGATGTAGGCCTTGCGATGACTTTGGTTGATCTTCCTTCGTTTTCGACATACTTGATGAATGATGCAACTGGTTGAATGTAGCTCTTCATCGTACTGACTTCGATTCTTGGATTCCTGAAGGGAATTCAAGATTGTAAAACATTCTTCCATCTTGTGGGTTATCTTTCTTTATGTACTACGGCCTTAAGGTAGTTGGATGATCTCTTCTTTGTAACTTTTGATCTCCTCATGTCGTCATGATGTGGTGGGAATCTTTTGAGATCTTCCCTCCCTTGATGTTCTTGTGTTTGCTGATGAAGCTTCTTGAAGGCATCTTCCTTGTATCTTGTTCTTGGTGTTGAAATTCCTCCTTCTTCCAACCTGATCCTTTTGATCTCTTTCCTTACCTCCTGCAAAACAAATAGTTGAGCATCAACACACATGATTTATAACCTTTTCCTATTTTGACTTGATCTCTCATTCTGATTTCATGTAATTTTTCACTAAATTTAATCAAAAGTTCATGATATAGGTGTAATTCGGTCAAATTAGGAGGCACTGTACATATCTTCAAGGAATTTCGGTCTAAATCATGGGCAAGGTATATGGAAATTTTGCTTCAAATCAGGAGCCCATGGTTTGGTGTATACATATCATCCAACCTCTTACACTTGCCTTTACTTTACTCAAACCTTAAGTGTTTTAGTCGCTTTAATGCTGAATTAGCCTTCAAAAAGACCTTAGGAATAATTTCGCTCAATGTCCTTGACAAGGTAAACTCCAAATTTTGCTCTAAACCATCAGCAAGGTACATACATGACCTTAGCAAAAATTCGCTCTAGACCCTCTAGAAGGTACATGTCCTTGGTAAAAAAAATTCGCTCTTGTCCCTTTGGAAGGTACATCACTTGGTAAAGAATTTCGCTTTGGGACCTCAACAAGGTACATATCTTCATAAAAAGTTCACTCTCAATCCTTAGCAAGGTACAAGGTTCAAGTAAGAAATTCGCTCCATGTCCTTAGCAAGGTACAGGGTCCAAGTAAGAAATTTGCTCCATGTCCTTTGCAAGGTACAGGGTCCAAGTAAGAAATTCGCTCCATGTCCTTAGCAAGGTACATGACTTGAAGCAAAATTCGCTCTAGGGCCTCAGCAAGGTACACATGATAAAATTCACTATAGGCCTTTGGCAAGGTATATGGCTTTGAGTTGACCCTTAGTTCAATTTCTTCCTCTTTCTCCTACGTTATTGATTTTAGCCTTAAGTTTTCCAATCTTTCCACATGAAAGCATCATCAATTTGACCTTTAAGAACACCTATAGAGGAAATTTGCTCTATGACCTTTGGAATGTACTTGCCCTTGGTGAAATTTTCGCTCTAGGACCTCTGGAAGGTACATGATCTCAAAATTCACTCTGGGACCTTCGGAAGGTAAGAGGTCAAGGTACTTAGGCAAATTTCGCTCCAGTGAGGGAGCAAGGTACATGATCTCTCCAAATTCGCTCTTGACCCTTGGGAAGGTACGAGAGCTAAATGCAAAAAAAATCACTCTGGGACCTTCGAAAGGTACGAGGGTCTATGTGAAATTTAAGGAGGACACAATTCATTCAACCAAGGTTTACTCTTGCCACTAGAAATATGATCAGATAACACAAGAAACCTAGGCATGATCCAAGGGGTTCTAGATCTACTTTCATGCTCACAACCGACTGTCTTCATTCCACCCTAAGGAGACCAACCTGACTTGATGACCCTCTAGCTACTTGAGAAACTCTATCCCTTCAATGCAAAGATTAATAGCAAAGACTCTAAGACAACCTAGAAAGCAAAAAGTGGGGGTCCCCATTTTCAATGGGGCAATGTGTGAATACCTCACAACAGGGCCTTTTCAAGGGAATAAAATGTTCAAATATTTGAAATGCCATAATTTTTCCCTCCAAGCGCTATATATATTGGAGTCTAGGCTCTCATTTCTTCATTGTGAGTTTGCACACATATAGAGATGCTATCAAAATGAGCTTTGGAGTTCTTTTTGGAGTTGTTGAGGATGAAAACCCTCTCCAATTTGTGTGGTTTTGGTGGTGTAAGACTCACCTTAGCTGGTTCATTGTTATCAACTTATCATTCAGAGAATACACTTGATTTGCTTGAGTTTTGGTAATTCGGGTTTTGCAAGGATAAAGATTTATATGGTATTTTGATTTAGACTTCAGGGTTTTTGGTGTGATTGGTGATATTTAGTGATATTGATGCATTTGAAAGTTTTGGGGTGAAAATACATATCTGGCCTTACACTTCCTGCGACAGGTAGTCCCTCTTTTCGGTTCATATCTCCTAGGGGATCACCTATCTGGTATTGTTTCATTGCACTTCCCTCAGCTGGACGACAAAGTTCCATGTCATTCGAAGGGGTTGGGGTGATTTTTGATTTTCCATGAGGAATCGCCCTATGAAAGGGCCATATAGCTTCTGTAGTGGCATGTGGGGTTTTTCTTGAGTAAAATCTACTTTTAGATGCTGCAAAATACATCCATTGGAGGCAATTAGGTGCTAAGAAGACAGTCTGAAGTGTTCTTTGCAGTTTGGGGGGCATGTGAGGAGACTAGAAATAAATTACTAAATCGCCCATTGAGGCCCTTGTGCCTAGTTAGCTGGTGTAGGGTATTCTGAGTTTAATTTCAGTCACATGGAAGGTCAAGAAGACTTGTGAATCATTGTTCTTTCAGTTCTGAGTTCTCAAGGAGTGAAGTGTATTGCATGGGAAGACCTTAGGATCTAACCAACACCTCTGAACTGTGCAAAGGATAATCCAAAAGTAAATTTTCGGATTGTTGCTGACTGTCATCTCAGAGATTTTGACTGCTACAGGTTTGTTCATGTATTGAAAATTGTTGTATTGTGAACAGTGAAGAGTTAATGTTATTATATTCTGTTATTATACTCTTTAGTATTGTCAATCTCCAATGCATTGTAACCAGCAAATGTTCATAAAATATTCATGAGTGAGGTCTTAGAATATTCCCATCAGCAATTGTCTATCATTTCATTGCATTGTGTCACTCAAACAAATTCATCAAAAAAAATAAAATAATTGGTACTCATTACATTGCACCACATTTCAGCTCATGTAGATCATTCCTAAGGCTAAATTCTGACTATATTAGCATCACCCATAAAAAAAGCTTTGTATTGCAATGTAATTAGAGAATTTGTAATTCACCCATATTGGTGTCCATATATCATTGAAGGCCAAGGCCTTATGTTGTAAGCTGTTGCGGCATATTGTAATGTATTCCATGACTGTGAATCAACAAGGATCAAGTTTATTGTTTGCTATTAAGTTGAACTCCACTATATGTGTTGTGTATTTGGCTGCATGTTCGGATAATCCTCAATTAGACCCTCTGCCCATGATTGCATTAGATAGTATCAAAGAATAAGGTTTGGGATCCTAAAGCTTGCAATAGTGATAAGAAATGATTGAGGTAGTCTACAAGAAGCTTGTGGACAAAACACTGACTTGAGAGGTAGTTGCAAAGGGTGATTGTGTATTGATCATTGACTTGAGGCAGTTTCTATTATAAGAGATGCCTCTATGGAGAGAACAAGGTGTTGTTAATATTGCTGGAAAGAGGAAAGAGATGTTTCAAGTGATGAAAGCAATGAAGATCCAATTATATGTTGTAGACGAAGATGGAGGAAGAGCTCACAACCATAGAAATGACGCAAGCGGCAACAAAGAGATTGAAAGAAGAGAGAACGAATGAGCTACTGAATAGAATATAAGACCAAGATGAAGAAATAGATCAGGTAAAGGTGTTGAAAGCTATCTCCAAACTTGGTAGAAGGCCTCAAGTTGATATTGCAAGTTATTTTGGCAAAATGAATCCCAAAGAATTGATTGACTGGATAAATTTTCCTCGAAAATTTTGAGGATGAAGAAATGTAGATTTTGAGGGTTAGATTTTCTAGGACTAAATTGAAAGGACATGTTGTTTTTTGGTGGAAAGAAGTACAAGTGGAAGGAAATAGGAAGAGGAAAGGACAAATAGAAAAATGTGATAGGATTGTTACCAAGCTAAAGAACCAATTTATACTTGGTGATTATGAGTTAGAATTATTGAAAAGATTGCAAAATTTGAGACAAAAGCAGAGGAGAGTGAAGGAATATATTGAAGAATTTTAGAAAATGATTAATAAAATTGGACATGAGGAAGCATGGAAAAGATTGCAAGATACATCAATGGATTGAGAGGGACTATTCAGGAAGAGCTTAGCATGGTGAGATTTAAAATAGTAGAAGCATACCAATTTGCATTGACAAGGAAATAGAAGTTGAACAAAAGAGTTTAAATTAGACAAAAGCAATGGAATTGATGAGGAGGAAGATTCCAGAGAAGATCTTAGTTTGGTGATAACATAGAAGCAAGAGGGGGTAACAATACACACAACAATGACATAACTTAGGGTTATCAAAGAGGTAGAGGAAGACATGGTAGAGATAATGGAAGATCTTTTAGTCAAACTTGTTCTAGGTGTGGAGGTGTGGAGCTAAAGGTCATAGAGCATTTGAATGTCCCCAAAATTTAGGAAGCACTAGGAGACCTGAAGGAAGTACAAGAGCTACACATATCGATGAAAGAGTCAAAAGGGTGAAGAGAAATAAGAACTGACACAAAGGAAGAATTTGTTTAGAACTGCATGTAAGATAGAAGCTAAGTGCTGTATAATTTTAATGGATAGTGCAAGTGTATATAATTCAATATTTTAAGAGATGGTTGATAAGCTAAATTGAAGAGGTTCGAACACCTTAGTCCATATAGAATCTCATGGTTGAAGGAAGAATATAAGGTGTCTGTAAGTGAACGATGTCTAATGAAATTCAAGGGAGGAACATATCATGATGAAGTTTTGTGTGATATTATGCCAATGGGTGTGTATGCCATTTATTGTTGGGTAGACCATGTTGATATGATATAAAGGTTGTACATAATGGGAGAGAAAATACTTGCATTGTGAGGAACGATGGCAAGAAACATACTTTAGTATTGTTGAAGGATAGAGAAATGCAAGTTTGTAGTAGTGCTGGAATTTGTTTAGTCAATGGAAGAAAGTTCTTTGATGGTTTGAGACATGAGAATGTGTGTTTTGCCTTGATCCCTAGAATTTGTTGCACTACAAAGGTGCTAGACACAATCATAGGTGAAAGAGAAGCATTGGAGCCATAAGTCTCAAAATGATTGATAGTATAAGGACATCATATCAGACAATATGCCAAATGAATCGCCCCTTGAAAGGACTATTGGTCATTATATGAGCCTAGTTCTAGGGGCAACTTTACCAAATTGAATCAACAATTTCAAGAGTACTAAATAGAGATTTGAATGAGAAAGTTTTAGACCATGTGTGTTGGAAATATTATAGCTGTCATTGATGTCAAAGTTAAAGAGAGCATTTTGTCAACAAAGGCAAAAGGCCACTAATCTATATATATATATCAACCAAGTATTGACATTTACATAAGACAAGTCTAAGTTTATTCCTTCATATGCTAGCTGACCAAACCCTGGTATATTTTCCAAGACACGTCTGTACATGCTGGCCGGCTTCTTGTGGTTATGTAAGACAAATACATGCTTTACTGGCCGATCTTAGAAGGATTTTTTTATGAAGAACATGGTTGAAATCGATGCTGGCCAACCCTATTTTGGCACCCAATTAATATTTAAAATGCAATTAAATAGATTGATTTTTTGGGCCGACCCATGTCTAGTGCCCTTGTAAATTAATAAATAAACTATAATTGCTCAAGGAACTGACCCCTCATAGAGTTGGCCCATCTCGTGGGGATAATAAAACAAAATTATTATTTACAAATATGGCATACTTCTTGGAATAGACATCTCTCTTGGGTGAAGAGGCAATTTCTGGGGTATATAAAAGGATATTATATAGTGCAAAAGGGAAGCAATTAAAAAGAATACCATTCAAATTCTAGAGCAGATTTATGTAGAAGATAAGAGCAAATTTAGGAGCAGAGTTATGAAGCATATTGGAGAGAATATTTGAGCAGATATAAGGAGGAGAATAGAGCAGATTTATAAAGATTTTGTGAAGACTGTATGGGCAGATTTATGATGATTTTATGGGAAGATTATGAAGATATTATTAGCAGACTTTTGAAGGGTTTATAGTAGATTCTAAAGATGATTTAAGGCAGAATTGTAGCAGACCCTTCAAGGTGATTTATATCAGATTTCAAGGAAGATTTGAACAGATTGGTTAGAGCAGTTTTTGAGGAAGCCAAAGACTTTGTTGTTATTGAGTTGGTGCCTCGTATTGGAGAGGTTGGTGCCTCCTATCAAAAGAGATTGGCGTCTCTTATTGAGCTGGTGCTAAGTTGTGGGGATTGGTGTCTCTAGTGGTTTGGTGCCAATGAATTCATAAGTGGGGATTGGTGTCTCTAGTGGTTTGGTGCCAATGAATTCATAAGTGGGGATTCGTGGCTCTAGTGGGATGGTGGCTACAAATCATTTAAGAGGGGATTGGTGTATTCTGTAGGTTGGTGCCTACGAAGTTTGTAAGAGAATTTCTGTAAGCAATATTTTTCTGTGCTTTTCTCTTGTAAGGGTTTCCACGTAAATTGTGTGTTCTTCTCATTATTAATATTGTGCAATTGATGTTATTGTTCTTGTTAAGTTGAAAAAGATTTTTTTTTTTATTATACTGATTCACTCACCTCTCAGTATAATTGTGTGCTCATCAATTGTTATGAGAGTTGGTTCCTTTGAATATAATTTAACCACTCAAAGGTTGATCTTAGGGAGCACATATGGCAAGAAGAAAAGGACACAAGGGAAAAGGAAATACCAAGCAAAGCATTGATCAACAAGCACCAACAAAATCAAATGCAAATGATAACAAAGGAGCAAGCAAAAGTGAGGGGGTGATAAATGGAACACACATGGCAATAAAAACAAAAGATGATATCTTTGAAAGAGAAGACGACTTTTTGAGTGAAGGAAAAGTAGAGATGGATTTAGAAGAGGAAGATTATGATGAAATAGGTGCGGAAGTTTATTTGGAAGGAGAATTCATCTTTGCCTTATATGAGATCAAGAAGCTTAGAGATCAAGAAGCTTAGAGAAGAGAAGTCAAAGCAAAAATTACAAATTCAAGAGGATAGTAAATCTAAGACTGAATTGTCACAAAGTTTTGAAGAACCGGAGAAGATGATCATAGATATGAAAGTTCAAATTGAGAGGCAAAGCAAATAGAGGAAGAGGTACGAATCCAATTGAAAACAAAAGAAGATCATTGTGAGAGGCTAGAAACTAAGATTGTTTCTTTGAGAAAGCAATTGGAGAAAACAAATGCTTAATTGAACCAAAGCTTGAAGAATGAGAGGAGTACCAAACGTTAGATGATATTATCACTAGCCAAAGGCCAACTTACAATAAGATTGGTATTGGCTACGAAGAAGGTCAAAGTTCAAAAGCTACACAATTATCAAAGAAGGTAAATGGAGATAGGCTAAAAGGCTATGTACATATTTTGAAGAGTCCCATCAAAAAGGAAGGCAACAAGGAGGAAGTCCAGTCCCACAGAAGATTTACACTCCTCCCAAAGATAACAAGGACAAATTCAGGAAGTCCTTCCCCCCAAGGTAGGCACATATGACGAGATTGCAACACACCTTTAATGGTTATTGCTTTTCATGCAATCAGTTTGGTCATAGAGCAAGAGATTGTAGGACACATACAAGAAATTTTGGCTGGAGAAAATATATAAGTCCTTGTGGATTTTCAAGAAGGAACTATAATTCATTTGCCCCTTTAGTGGATTATAATGTCTTATGTTATAAATGCAACAATTATGGACATATAGCACAATTTTGTACAAGTGGTTTTGTGAAACCACCTAGATAGAACATGAAGGAGAATACCATGGTCAAACAAAAAGGAAAATCTACAAGAGTTTGGAAAAGGAAGGAAGAGCAAGATAACTAAAAGAAGGATAAATCTATGCTTGTGGAAATTGCATTTCATGCACAAAATTGAGAAGAAGCATGAATTCAGGGGGAGCTAATCATTGTATTATCCTTAAGCTCCATGGAGAAGACAATTCAAAGATAGATCAGGTGATGCATGAGAAAAATGAGCATCTTGTTACTGTTGATTTCGAAAAGGGGAGAGTTATTGGAAAAAGGAAAATGATGTCATTGATATCAAGAGGAAGTATTACAAAAAGAGGAGATTCTTTGTGATAGTATTAGACACCCCTTAGCCATTGATGTCAAAGAGGGAGAGTTAGAGAAACGCAGAGCATTAGAGGAAGGAAGAGCATTAAGTTCATCCTACATTTGCAGATGGTTTGATGGTAAGGTTGACATCAATGACAAATATCCCTTTATATTGCAAATATCCTTTTGCAACAAGATGAGCCTTGGATTTATGTAATTCCTGTTGGCTTTGCATTTGACCTTATAGATCCATTTGCCTCCAATGGGTTGTTTGCTTGGAGGCAACTCCACAATCTCCCAGGTAATGATTTTTGATCAAGGCATCATACTCAACCTTCATAATGATTTCTATTTGGTTGTCATTGTGCCTTTGAATTTGTTGTGGTTTAGGCAATTGAAAGAGATTTGATGAAGTGCAAAATGAAAATGGTTTTTCAGTCATTCTTCTTATGTTGCCTAATCATCTGATTTCAACTAGAGTTGGCTCTTCCCACTAAAGGTTGCCAACAAAAGGTGTTGTATATTCTCAGGCTACATATCCCTAAAATGATCTAGTAATCAGACAATATCATATGACTTATCGTTTCTTCACTCAGCAAATCGGATGCCATCATCATTTAACAAAATTTTCTTAGTCTAGCTTTTGACTGCCAGACTTTGATGGATGATAAGGCAACCTAGAACTTGTGATTTTAGAGACACGTTTCCGAAATACCCCAGGGCATCTCATCAACCATCAGACCTTAATATCACACACTTTTCTCCTGTTTGTTCATAATTTACTTTCGATATTTTAAAACATCAAAAAGCTTCTTCACCTGCAACCTACTAGTTTTGAGAGTAGTGCACCAGAACATCTTTAGTATTGTTGATTTTCTGCAAGCATTTTATTTTCTTTGTTTTCTGGCATCCATCCCATTGCCATATGAATACTTACTATGCTCAGTGGCATTGTTCATCATATTTGATAAATTGTTTCTGCATAATTGCTTGTAGTTTACTGCTAATGTTAATTTCTTTTTTGATTTTTTGATTTTTGTTTTTGCTTTTGTGACAAGATTCATATTGACAGTCAATAGATGTGGATTAAAGGCTTATGGATAAAATTGTGCTCTCACAGGACAGCAATTTATGATTCAGCATTGGGTGCTTGCCTTGTTGCTTTGTATGATATATGTCCCAAGTACATTGTAGAATGTACAGCTCAAGAGTTACTAAGTGTGTTTACTCAAACACTTCTAAATACAGCAAGCCAAGAGCTGAAGGTGAGCTGTGCCTTACTACATATTGAGCAGTCCTAAATAACTCTTAACCTTGTGGTTGAATTTTGTACCCTTCATGATGTTTCAGGTAGCGATGTGCAATGCATATGTTCGGATAGCTAATATATGTCCACCATATATTTGGAAATTGGATGCTCTTGTTGAACTCTTGCACTGCTCTGATCCCTGCTTTCAGCTTGTTGATTGTATTAAAGTTGCTGTTGAGGTGTTGGGCCCCCAGTCTGTGGGAGGTGAAGTTGCCATAAAGGCCAATTCATCCTCGAATGACCTGGAACAATTTGGTGGGAAGAAAAGAGTTATTGAAGATGCTGACAATACATGGACCAAACGCCTAAAATCCAGTGAAGGACTGCAATATAACTTGAGAGTAGCTGGTGTTAAACCTGCTATGGGGACACCTTTATGTACGTCAAATATGAGTGTCAATGAATGCACAGTGGAGCATAGCTCCAAATATGTCTTGAAGCAACAGGGAGAACTATATGCAGCTTATTTGCACAAGCTAATTCTTAATGTCATTGATTCTTTAAACCCTGACGATGTTTGCTTAGATTCTATAAAAGAAAGCCGCTTAACTGCTTTGAGCATTCTTTACCAAGTATTTTGTAAATATCCAAATACTTTGTGCTATGTGTGCATCGTCCAGAAAAGTTTGACATGGATACCATGGATTCTTAAGAAGGTGCTTACTTTTAATTACGAAAATTGTTTGTAGGTTGTTATTTTTTTGTGTAAGCAGGCAGTGTGACTTCCATTTTACTTCAAGTCTTATTTTACAGTTTCAATTACAGGGTCAGGAGGGTACTCTTAAAATGTCTCAGCTATCATTGTTTCTTGATGTGGTGAATAGAATATTGCTATTAAAAGGTGTGTTTTAATTTTAATTTTTGGCAAATTTCAATTTTCAAATATGAATTCCGTGAAGGGCATTACATGCTGCTAAATGCTATGCACTTTCTCATGATTTAGTTGTTTTAATGGTTATAAAGTTTCTAATTATTTTTACTTTTTTTTATTGAATGTAGGTTTTCTTTCAGGAGAAAAATTGCGTGGCAGCAATGAGTATACTGACATGTATGGAGAACAATTCTCTTGCAATCAGTTCATGACTGCAGAAACATTGTTTGCAATTTTAAAGCTTCCATGGACACTTTCTTCTACTGATGGACAATCCCATGCTAACTGGAAGATAAAGTGCAAAGCTATCACCGTTGTATCCAAAACAGGGATCAAAGAAAAAAGTGAATGCAATCTTGAGGTTTTGGACTTGGCTTTGAATGATCAGAATAGTGATGTTCGAGCTGAAGCTGTTGCATCAATGCCTATCCTTGTTTTCAGTTGCTATGAAATAATTAAAGCTGTGTGTAAAAGGCTGGAGTAGGTGGTTCTTTAAAGACATTTATTTTCTTGATTTGTTTTCTTTGCATGACCATGTGTTGTATTTATCTCATTGAAGCTTGTGATTTTGTGAAAAAAATTATTAATTAAGAGGATCTATATTAATGAGTAGTCTGTTGAATCTTAATTAAGAGCTTGAATAATAATTTCAGGAGGTTGTGGACAAAGTACTGTGAACCTTAAACATACTTAGCTATTCTCATCAGCTAAAAACTTTGTTATTCTGTAATTGCAGGGTCTTGGGACAAGACATATCTGATAAAGTTCGTGAAATGGTAGGTCGTAATATTGGATATTTGGCATGCATCTTTGCTGCTCCTAAAGCAACCGAGAATGCCAAAGATAAGTGTCAGTTCCACCAAAATGTTGGGTCAGAAATAAATTGTGGAAACTTAGATATCCTTATGTCAGGATTTTGCTGCCCTCAGTGTGATAATAATTATTCAGCTTCTGCAGATGAAGGTGGAGATTATGTAATTTATCTTCAGACGCAGAAGGAAGACATCCTTAATACAACATCAATTTTAGAGTTTGGTGTCAGTATCTGTCATTCTCTATTTGCTCAACTTCTTTTCCATGAATTGTCGCAACAAGTCCAAGTTGCATGTATCAAAAGCATTTCTCGTCTGCTGAGGCATGCAAGTAAAAGTGGTCTCGCTGAAACAAAAAATCTGTGGATAAAGTGCCTAGAAGTTCTTCCGCTTCATGAGAACAGGGCTGTCAGAGAAGCATTTTGCTCACAAATCCATTGCTTCACTGAGAAGAATGTCATGGATAGTTTATTTGAAAATGACAACACATGCAATAAAACTAAAGAAGAAAATATGCTCAGAATTTTAAAACACTCATTGGCAGCTACTAAGGATCCAGATGTCTTTGAGACTTTGTTAGAGACAGTTTCACAAATCATGAAATCAGCTGTTGTCGATGGGTTTCTGTTTTTTTTCTCCTTTGCATTATTGATTGATCAGCTTGACAATCCAAATATTGGCATCAGAGTAACAGCTGCTAGGCTAATCCACAAATCTGCCACTTCTCATCAGAAAGATGGCATGAGAGCAATTCTTTCAAAATTTGGAAGAATCAGGGACGAGTTGTTTGAATACTTGAATGCAAGGCTTGTCGCACGTCCAGTTTTGATAAGTGAATTTGCAGAGGCCATTTTGGGCATACCAAGTGTAGATCTTGTTCGGCAGATGGTTCCTATAGTCCTTCCAAAGCTTGTAGCACAACAACAGAATGATCATACATTGGCTACTTTACATGAATTGGCAATGCAATTAAATACAGACTTGCCCTATTTACTACTGGAATGGTGTCACAAGGTGCTATCATTTGTGCTTCTCCATTCAGATGCAAAGGAACTGGTTGCTGTAATGCAATTCTATGAAGTACAGACAGGATCTAATGCTGGAGAGATTTTCGCTGCAGTTGTGCCAGTTCTGCTTGAGGAGCTTGTTCATTTCTTAGGGGATTCTGGCAGTGATGATACCAATATAAGGTAGAGCTTTTAAATTTTTTTTATGCATCCGCTGATGTGTTGATAGAAGCAAACAGTCTATTGACATTTTAATTTGTTGCAGTTTTTTTGCTATTGCCAGAAGTTTAATAGGTATTTTTTAATGATTATATTCGATCCTTTTCTGAGAAAGCCCATTCTTAAATATTGAATATGAATTTTGGTGTTTTTCTCCTTTTGCAGGCTGGCAAGAGTTCCCCAGATGATTCAAGAGGTAGCTCTTCTTGTCACTGGGTCAGGAGATCTTCCAGGATTTTTAAGGAATTATTTTGTCGGTCTGCTTAATAGTATTGATACAAAAATGTTACGCATTGATGACCAACTATTACAAAAGCAAGCACTTGGGTGTCTGGAAAAGTTGATTGAAATGATTGGTCCCCACCTTAGTGCTTTTGTACCAAAGATTATGGTTTTACTTGTGCATGCTGTTGAGAAAGAAAGTCTTCAATACAAGGGCTTGTGTGTGTGGCATTTATTTATTCAAAGGCTTGCTCAAGTATCTCCTCTAAGCCTCAAACATGTGGCTCCTCAGGTAGTGGCTGCACTCATGCCGTGTCTTGAGAAAGAGCAACATCAACTTACTTCACATGTAGATAAAGTGGTTGAAATATTAGAAGAACTTGTAATAAAAAATAGACAGTTACTTGAGGAACAACTCCTTGAATTACCTCTATTGCCCAGCCTTTCCAAGCTAGCTAATGTGAATCAGATGCTTCAAGAGGCACGTGGGTCTTTATGTTTCCGGGAGCAACTGCGACATGCTGTGGGTGGACTAAACCATTTGAGTCTGAGTGTCCGGTATACAACAGCCATGGAATTAACAAACTTATTGAGAGCAAGAAGGGAGGATGTTAATGCAATGATTCTGGGTGAGGTCAGCTCAGATTCTGATGTCTTGAGCCTATTAATTACATCTTTACTAAGAGGGTGTGCAGAGGAGTCAAGGACACCAGTTGGCCAGAAACTTAAATTGGTATGTGCAGAATGCCTGGGGGATCTTGGAGCAGTAGATCCTGTCAAATTTCAGAAAAGTGTTTGCCAACGCTTTAAGATAGAGTGTTCTGATGATGATATCATTTTTGAGTTGATACACGAACATCTTGCTAGAGTGTTTAGAGCAGCATCTGATACTACTGTGCAAGATTCTGCTGCTCTTGCTATTCAGGAACTTTTAAAACTTGCTGGTTGTCAAGCATCTTTAGATGATAATCTGTCTGCTACCTCTGATGCCCAAGAAAATAATATGATGTCTTCTGATCATAAAACTCAGGGAAAGGGTTCCAACAATACTGTAGACCTCCATAAGAGAGGGGAGAAGCTTTGGAACAGATTTTCAGATTATATAAGAGATATCATTGCTCCATGTTTAACTTCAAAGTTTCATCTGCAATATACAGGTGATTCAACAGCTGCTGGGCCAATATATCGGCCATCCCTCTCATTCAGAAGATGGATATATCTATGGATAATGAGATTGACTTCACAGGCAACAGGCATCAGGGCAAACATTTTTAATGCCTGTAGAGGTATAGTAAGACATGATATGGGGACAGCCCTTTATTTGCTTCCCTACTTGGTTCTCAATGTTGTTTGCTATGGTACACCAGAGGCACGAAAAAGTGTGACAGAGGAAATTTTATCTGTTCTTGCAGAAGCAACATCAAAAAATAATGATACTAAAATTTGTAGAACTGGGCAAGATATACTGCTTAGTAGCAGTAAATGTGGCCTAAGTGGACAAAGTGAAGTTTGTATTCAAGCCATATTCACCTTACTGGACAACCTTGGTCAGTGGGTTGATGATCTAAAACAGGAAATGGCCCTTTCCAAGTCCCTACTAGCTATTGCAAATGGAAAAACCATGCAGATGAAAGCTCAAACTGATTCACAGTTGGATGTTGAACAGATCATAACCCAATGTAATCATGTTTCAGAATTGTTGGAAGCTGTTCCAAAGGTTACTCTTGCCGAGGCCTCATATCGCTGCCATGCTTATGCCCGCTCATTATTATACTTCGAGACACATGTGCGTAATAAGTCAGGGTCATTTAATCCTGCAGCAGGGGCCATTGGTGCATTTGCTAATGAAGATATGTCATTTCTGATGAAGATCTACAGCGATTTAGATGAACCTGATGGTCTATTTGGCTTGGCACGGTTGTGTAAGTCACCAAAGTTACAGGATCAAATAATTATAAATGAAAAATCTGGTAACTGGGCAGAAGCTTTAACATGTTGTGAGAAGGCTTTGCAAATGGAGCCTACTTCAGTAACAAGACATTTGGGAGTCCTTAACTGTTTACTAAATATGTGTCACTTGCAGGCAGTGGTGACTCATGTAGATGGACTGATCTCAAGGATTCCAGAATATAGAAAGGAATGGTGCATGCGTGGTGTACAAGCAACTTGGAGGCTTGGACGATGGGACTTGATGGGTGAATATCTTTCTGTGGCTGACAAAGAAGGCTTAGTTTCTAGTAGCCCTGAATTAACTGCTACTTTTGACATCAGCCTTGCTAAGATTCTTCAGGCTTTGCGACAAAATGATCATTACATGTTTGCTGAAAATGTTGGACATTCTAGGCAAGCATTGTTAGCACCATTGGCAGCGGCTGGCATGGAATCTTATACACGTGCATACCCTTTTGTTGTGAAGCTTCATATGTTAAGGGAATTGGAAGATTTTCATGCACTTATAACCAAGAATCCTATATTGAACAAGCAGGAGTGTGTTTATTCAGATCCAAAGGTTTTGAAAATGATTAAAGATTGGGATGATCGTTTAAAATTTACACAACCTTCCTTGCGGGCTCGGGAACCTATACTTGCTCTGAGGAGGATAGTTTTTAGTGCTAGCAATCTCCATGCAGAAGTTGGAAACTGTTGGCTTCAATATGCAAAACTTTGTCGAACTGCTGGACATTATGAGACAGCTAGCCGGGCCATTTTAGAGGCACAATCTTCAGGAACTCCAAATGTGCATATGGAGTTGGCAAAGCTTCATTGGGATGCTGGAAAAAGTGACCGTGCTATAGCTGAACTTCAACAAGCACTGGCAAATGTTCCTGTGAAAGATTTGGGTGAAGCTGCTAAAGCAGCACTAAGTGACGTTTTACTTGTTCCTTCAGTAAATCCACTGTCTATATCAGCTACTCAAGCAAGGAGAAATGAAAACTTAGATACAGCAAAAAATCTACTTCTTCTTGCACGATGGGTTCATTATACTGGTCAGAAGCAAAAAGAAGATGTGATTAGCCTGTATGGTCAAGTTAGGACTCTTATGCCTAAATGGGAGAAATCATTTTTTTTTATGGGAAAATATCATGATGAGCTTGTGGCTGATATTAGAAAAAGACAGGAAGAGAACCTTGAGGATACAACAACAGGACATGTTTCTATAAGAAAACAAAAGACTGACGAGAAACCTTGGTGGTCTCATCTTCCAGATGTACTACTGTTTTATGCCAAAGGTTTGCACAGGGGTCATAGTCGTCTTTATCAGGCTATGCCACGCTTATTGACATTGTGGTTTGAATTTGGCAGCATGTATCATATTGAGAGTTTGTCTTCTGATAGTATCCTGAAGTCTACACATGATAAAGTGAGGCTTGCAGCTAAAGTTGTACTTTTTTGATGATTAGACAGATTCTGTTTCTTCCTAATCAATTTCGTTGATGATTTCTGTATCTGTAGGTCATGACTGTTATGCGTGGATGTGTCAAAGATTTACCATCATATCAGTGGCTGACTGCTCTTTCCCAGATAGTTTCAAGAATTTGCCACCAAAATGAAGAAGTTGTTCGTTTGGTAAAGCACATTATAACAATTGTTCTACAGACATATCCACAACAAGCATTATGGACAATGGCTGCTGTATCTAAGTCTACAGTTCCTGCAAGACGTCAAGCTGCAGCAGAAATCATACAAACAGCAAAAAAGGCCTCACGGCAGGATAAATCAAAAAACAACTTATTCATCCAGTTTGCTAGTCTGATTGATCATTTGATTAAACTGTGCTTTCATGGAGGACAGCCAAAGTCACAAACAATTAGTATTTCAAATGACTTTGCTCCCTTGAAAAGGATGATGCCAGTGGGAGTTATAATGCCAGTTCAATTAGCTCTCACAGTGACTATGCCACCAGATGGAATTTCAGACAAGAATTATGATCCATTTGCGGCTGGAAACTATGCAACTATATCTGGAATTGGAGAGGAAGTGGAAATACTGGCATCACTCCAGCGTCCAAAGAAAGTATGTGAGAATGTTCATTTGCAGGGAGTCATATCGATTCTCAATTCTGACAGATCTGGCTTATTGTTTGTACTTTTCATTTAGGAATGTATTTGAATCCTTCATGTGAACCCTGTTTTCTGTTACTTGCTAGATTATCCTGCACGGGAGCAATGGAGCTGACCATCCCTTCCTTTGCAAACCAAAAGATGATCTGCGGAAAGATGCCCGTATGATGGAGTTCACAACAATGATTAACCGTTTGTTGTCTAAGGAGCCAAAAAGTCGTAGACGAAAACTTTACATTCGTACATTTGCTGTGATTCCACTCACAGAAGATTGTGGAATTGTTGAATGGGTTCCTCATACGCGAGGTCTAAGACATATCTTACAAGATTTATACATAGCTTGTGGCAAGTTTGATAGACAAAAGACAAATGCTACTATTAAACGCCACTATGATCAATGTGAAAGCAACAAGGAAGCAGAATTATTTAAGACCAAGATTCTTCCAATGTTCCCACCAGTTTTTCATAAATGGTTTATGAGTACATTTTCCGAGCCAGCATCTTGGTTTCGAGCAAGGGTTGCTTATGCTCACACAACTGCTGTCTGGTCCATGGTTGGTCAAATTGTTGGTTTGGGGGATAGACATGGTGAGAACATTTTATTTGATTCAACGACTGGGGATTGTGTACATGTTGATTTTAGTTGTCTTTTTGACAAAGGGTTGCAGTTAGAGAAGCCTGAACTTGTACCATTTCGACTGACTCAGGTAATGAGTTTTTCAGTAATATTTCAAATTGTTTGTCTTCTTCATGCAGTTTTACTTTTATACTGCAACTAGTTCTGTTTTCTAAATTACGTTTTTATTTGTCTGCTGAAGAATATGATAGATGGCCTTGGCATTACTGGATATGAAGGCATGTTTTCAAGAGTATGTGAAATAACACTGTCAGTTCTTAGGACACATCGTGAAACTCTCATTAACGTCCTGGAGACTTTTATTCATGACCCTCTTGTGGAATGGACAAAATCTTACAAATCTAGTGGGGAAGTCCAGAATCCCCATGCACAGGTACCTATGAGAATGCAGCATTGGGTTATTTTTTTTTTTAAGAATCTCATCTCATATAAATTTTCCTCACATGCAAACTGGGCCATATCATGCAGCGAGCTATAGCAAATATTGAGGCAAGGCTTCAAGGGGTTGTTGTTGGTGTTGGAGCTGCTCCATCTTTGCCCCTTTCTGTAGAAGGGCAGGCTAGCCGTCTAATTGCCGAAGCTGTTTCTCACAACAACTTGGGCAAGATGTATATATGGTGGATGCCTTGGTTTTGATTTTTTACGATGCTATTTTTACTTGAGAAGATTTTTTCAACTCTGTTGCGTTTACATTGAAAAGCAGCAGTGTCTTGTCTTGGAGATATTTATCGTGGAACTTGAGAAGTACTATTGCCATTTCCATCCCTGTGGATAGTAAAATTAATCACTCATTGTGTTGGAGAGAGATTACAAAGAATTCTCTGCAAGTCTGCTTTGGATTTTTTTCTAGAGAAGTGGGATTACAAAGAATCCTCTGCAAGGCTGGTTTGGTTTTTTTTCTAGAGAAGTTATTTTTTCAAATTTAACTTTTTAGCAAGGTTAATTACATTTGCAGTGTTTTACCGACATGTTATGTATTTACATTGGGCTCTCTATTGCCATTTTCTTGAGAACTAAATTTTCCACTTGTGGGTATGGAGTAGATTATTTCTACACACTCTACATTTACAGGATGACTATCGGCCCTGATTTCTGTTAAAATCAAATTGCAATCAGTAAAAAAACAATGGGTGATGAAGATGGCTTGAAATTTTTTTTGTCTACAGCTAGATGGACCTAGTCGTTCGCTGACACTTGTGTATATATTAGTAAAAGCACCATTCCATGTGATTTTATGGATTGTGCCTTAAGAGAGTGAAGTGGGCTGCTGCTGAAAATTAGTACCCCTGGAGAATTGAAAGTAAATGGCCTAAGAATTAACTTAACTGATGCGTGTATTGCTCATAAGTCTCGTGACAGGTGCCAAGGGTGGTTTCATGATCATTTGAAGATGGATAGAGAGGCTTGAGAAGTTGAGATAGAAACTTGCCGTGGCAGCACATGATTTCTGATGAGAAGACTGGTCAATCATAGGCTCCTTGGATGCCTCGTCTCCTCCCTCCTGACTGTGACTCTACTAGTCTAACCAATGGATCAAGGTTCCCTCTCAGGTAATCCAGAGGAAATATGGCTCCTAGATAGGAAGCCTCCCAATATCTGATGTAGCTGCATTGTACACTTACATCATCCTCCAGTGGGGGGATGTATTTGTCATGCCTCTCCTTATCATCTGTAATCTCCACATCCTACATTGTAGGTCTCAACTTGGCTCTCGATCTCACGACACTATGAGAGAGTCGTATGTAGATTGGTACCGTTAAGGGATTGTTGGCAACAATGCAGCAAAGCGAGGGTCACCGGACTAATGATTGCCAAAGAATGAAGAACTTGGGCCAAGATCTACTAGACAAAGGTGACATAACAGTGGACGGACATAAAACCAACGATGATTATGAAGCATTTAAAAATCCCCTTCCTAATTATGACAAGGGAGCATCATCTTCATCAAACAACAAAGGGGCCAATATCAATCACATTTATGATAACGTTATCAATCACATCTCGACATATGACAACCAAATCATTGTCATTAAGATCAAGGACAAACAAGAGCATGTCCCAGTAAATGTATCTCCAATGACAGGTATCTGCAGTATCCGGTAGACATCCTCCAGCGTCACTGTCATCTCGCCGGTCGATAGGTGAAAAGTGTTATGTTTGTTGTGTCGTCTCTTTGCCAACGCGCTCAACAAACCTTGGTTAATCGTATATCGGGGCATGTCAATCATGGAAGATAATCCACATCTATCAATCAAATCAAGCTTCGCCTATGTCAAACGCGAGTTTAACTGCCACATCTTCGAGAATCTCTCCCGAGATTGGTGAACAGCTAGGGGCTCCTACAATCATATCATATTAACATATCAAATTCAATTTATCAACCTATCTATTGGTCAATCTATAAATCTATCTCGCTCACGTGAGATTTCTATCAAATCTCGTTGAGCACTTATCATCGACTCTCATTTATCATGAGGTCGTCATCCTATCTTATCAGACACAAATCGAGATAATCGATACTGATCAAAAACTTTATCCATAGGAAAATCTAAATCAATTTTTCTATCAATCTGGTATCAAAATGTTAATCTGGCTGATCAACACCCTATAACGTCGACCAATTTCATCAATACCTTAACACTTGTCATCGCAACGTCAAAATCAACACTAAACACAAAAACTACAATCAAATTGCTTAGTTCGGCTATCAAAGCACTAAAGCTTAGCCCTAGCGTGCTAATTCATGCAAATGCTATTGTTTATATGTCGAAGCGCTAGGGTTTATGCCCAAAACGCTTTAACTCGACATCATAGAGTTAATATGCTCGAAGCGCTAACATCAATACTTATAGAGCTATTGCAAGAAATGTCTTTTCAAAATTTAAATTAAATCAAGTGCATTTTGGATGATCTCTAATCTGATCCATCAACTTTCTCTCAATATGCTTTATTTGGTGAGCAATTCTCTGCTTCTGTGCCATGTCCATATTATGAGTAACAATGAACTTATTCCTTCTAGGCTTAAGATTTTTGGAAAAATTGAGCTGAGATGAGGGGTAAACTATGAAGTTATAGGCCTGTAAGAACCCAACTTGGCTCTCCTCTGCTGACTGTTTCTTTTGAATGCAGTAGATTTGAATTTGTTTTGGTTTTTGAAAGTTTATGGATTTTTTTGTGTTTTTTTGGTAATAATGAGCAATGATACAATACTGAAATAAACTCCTATGCTTAAAATAATACTGAAACAATAATATTACTGCTGGAAATAATTTATGAACTATCAAGGAAATGTTTGTTCTGTTCTATGGCCAATATGCCTGAAAAAACAAATTCATTACAATGTAAGATAAAAACCTGATTTTTTGCTGTCCCAGTAGATGAAAAATCTGCAAACTGCAAATTTTAATTTAAAAAAAAAAAATTTCTGTTCAAGCGGTACTGTAGCAGTCCGTACGGCGGCACTGTTCACGCGGCACTGTAGCAATCTGTACCGTACTTGTTAATCACCAAAATTTCTTCAATAAATCTGCAATAATTTCTCATGAATTTATTCTCCAATTCTGCGCAATTAGATGCAAATAAGACCTCTGAATGAAGTCTTCCTGAAACCAAATATCACTGAATATTTCATCAGCTCAGATGGTGAACATTGAAGCAACTACGTCCTCCAATGGTGGCTGAAAACCCTAGTCTCCAGAGCAAAACCCTTTCAATTCCACAATGTCAAAATAAAATAGCCCTCCTCTTCTTTCCAAACTCAACGTTATATATCTTTTTTTGCAAATCGTACCCTAATCCTCTTAATTACAATTTTGCTTGTAGTTTCATTTAATTTCACTTTGGGTGTCAAAACGATTTTAATCATTAAATGGGCATTTAATTTTAATATTTCAATAGTCTGGCTCAGATAATTTAATTAAAAACATGGCCCCATCTAATGATGAGTTGACCCTCAAGTTAAGTGATTATAATATAAAGTCACTTTATAACTTTATTATTAAATCACTTAATAATAAATGCTAAGTTATTCAAACTTGTCTAACTCCATGAATATTTTGAATTTAGTTATGCCGTCTGAAATTGGAGCTCACCAGTTGACCACCCATCTGACCGTGATGTCTGCTAAAAATAGCAGGGGTCCATCTCCAACTGCTAAAAATAGCTTGGCCAAGCCAAACTCAAAGCAAAACTCATCATAAACAAACTCTGGCAACCCAGAAGTGTACTCTGCTCTGTCCCCGGAAGATCTCCACGCCAAGGTGACCCTCTATCCAATCCTACTAGCCTACGAGGATCTTTGATAGGCTAATCACAAGCTAGAGTGATGTCTCTAGCTAGAGGGGGACATCACCATACAATTATGATGAGGAAGCCCCTTTAACAAAATATAGTGAAATCACCCTAGGAGTTGACAGTAGTGGCTACCTATTAAACTAGCTTAGCACAAATAGTCAGAAGAAGAGTTGAGTGTTTGTGTGCAAATTGCAAATAAACATTAAGGACCTTGAGAGATGTTGGTGTTGGAAATAAGCCACACCAGGACCGACGATGGACTGGTCCAAGAGGGGCCAGTAGCTCAGTGGTAGAGCACTCCAGTAGCGTATGGAAAAGCCACACCAGGACCGACGATGGATTGGTCCAAGAGGGGCCAATAGCTCAGTGGTAGAGCACTCCAGCAGCGTATGGAAGGTCCTAGGTTCGAGTCCTAGCTGGTCCATGTCTCAACATGGTATCAGAGCCAGGTCCAGGATAGGAGCCCCAAGCACACGAGAGGTGTGGCTTAAGGAGGGGTGTTGGTGTTGGAAATAAGCCACACCAGGACCGACGATGGACTGGTCCAAGAGGGGCCAGTAGCTCAGTGGTAGAGCACTCCAGCAGTATATGGAAGGTCCTAGGTTCGAGTCCTAGCTGGTCCACGTCTCAACAAGAGATCTGTGTATGGTGTTTTTATGGTTAATTGAGACTTGAAGTGAGGGAAAAAGAAGAAAGAAAAAACATGAAGCTAATTGTGCTGACACATAACTCCCGGAAGAAAAGGACAGTGGCAGAAAGGAGTTTAATAGCTTTCTGTAAATGTGGCTCAGATGATGTTCATCTTCCAATGCAATATATTCTATTAGATCAATCAGACGAAGACATATTTCTGCTACCATATCAAAATAAAAAAGTATCTCTATTAGTAAAATCAATGCCAAATGGATTACAAATTGACATTGGCACATATGATGGGTTATTAATTTCAAGAATCAGACCAAAATGTCTATAATGCCATTGTAGGTTTCTCAATGCAAGTCTTGGTAAAATAGAGCTACAATTATAATAACCTAAATTGTTGTTCATTACAGGTCCAATGTTAGAAATAAAAATTATGTTAGGAACTTAGGGGTCTACCAGCCATAGTTCAGGTTTGATTCTAATGGTTGCGTGCAGGTTGTGCCTCTACAAGGACACATAATCTTGGGGCTTCCAATGTTCCTAAGCAATAAAAGCCGTATTTACAAAATGAAAAAAAATCCTTTTGGAATTGCTAATAGGAATATAAATTTAGCTTATATGCTAAATAAGCACACTACTTGGGTAGCAAGCAACCCAAGTTAATGGCTAAATATGATTAAACTCTCCAAATACATCAACATTCTTGGCTATGGTGGTTTAATAGTAAATTTTATTTACAAGATTTCAGTTGCTAAGGGTGGCTTCTATGAAGGTGGCTTGTACTCCTAGTTTTTGTGTGTAGGTGAATAATAGAATTTTAACCACAATAAATTGGGTGGATAACACGGGAAATGTAAAGGACTGCCCTGTTTTGCTTTGGAGGATTTTTTTCAGTCTAATATGTCACTGCTGTTAAGTTGAACCTCATGCGTTTTGTGTCATAATAGTTCACAAATATACATTTTTCGTTCCAACATTTATATATATCGACGAGTTCATACAATTTAGTTCTAAGGCATTGCAACGCAAACTAGCTTTGAATTATTTATGATTCATACCTCTAGAATTTTTAGATCCAAACACAGGGTTCATTACAGAACATTCAAACAACACAACTCTAATAAATGAGTCAATATTCCAAACACAAATGACAACTCAAAACTTGTTATATGTTTGATGTTGAAGAGCCAAAACCCAGTCGCTAGCTGTGCCCTGTGTTGCTGTTAATGACCCACGACCCACCCACACTCTACACGTCCCAGCTAGAGTGCTGAACAACTCGTTGTGCACAAGTTGGGCGCTGTATACTCCTTGTCGTACTCCAAACGACTGGCTACAAACTTTGCGAACACGTCTAGGGGGTCACACAACTGGAGTTTGGGCTATTGCGGCTTGATGCTGAGAGTAGCAACAACTATTAAGGTTCACTATGTGTTCCTTTGTGAAGGCCATACCAATGCTGAGTGGTGATGAGACTTAATAAACTATTTGCATTAATAAACTTCAACGTTGAAAATTGGAGAGTTTACCTGTCACAACTCTGCGATTTATTCCTAGTTGAGTATTCGTAGTCAAACTGTAAATATCGATGAAATTGAGGGTAGACATCCCCAAAAGCTTGAGACAATTCTAGTAATATTCCCAGAATACACAAATTCCAAGATACACAATTTCCAAGATGTCTCCAATAGCTTCTCAAGCTCACATTTATAACTCAGTTTGGGCACAATTACCAATGCACCACTAATGTGGGATTAAACATGTGTATAATAAAATAACATTAACTCTTTTGTCTCCACATTAAAGGGAACTTTTAATATTTTCTTTTCCAACATTAGTCCCAGCATTAAATTTAAACATTTAAGTTCAATATCTAAATTTAACATAAATAAATAACTTTTAGCCTTATTGCCCAAACAAGTAGCTCATTAAAATTAGCCATCCAAATGAAGAATAAAGATCACCAGAATACTGACATTTCAAAAATACATCAATTATACCAAGTCACTGAGCCACTGTTGACTTACTATATTTGGAAACCCTGCCAAAACACCTTCGATTGGCTTGAAACTGGAATTGCCTAGGCCAAATCTCTCACTGATTCCTGTAAAGTCTTGGTTAGCCCTGGGGACCAAGGCAAAATGGGCTAACGACAAACCACCACATGACTGGCTAAAAGGGGGACATTACAATCCGCCCCTCTTGAAATTGCTTGTCCTCAAGCAATCTCAACTCTGGATGCTACAAAACATATTCACCCTCCCAAGTACCATCCTCTACCGGCAAGTTCTTCCATTTTACCAAATACTCCCTAATGACCCGCCTTCGTAAAGTACGCTCCCTAGTATCAAGAATGGCCTCATGAACCAAAATAAGTTTTCCCTCATCATCTAGATGAGGTAACTTGCTGAAGGTGCCACATTATGTCCCAATGCCTTTTTGAGGTGAGACACATGAAACATGTTATGTACCTTACTGTCTGCCGAGAACTCTAGCTCGTAAGCCACCTCACCTACCCTTCTGATAACTCTGAAAGGCCCATAGTAGTGTGGCTTTAGTTTCTCTACACCACTCCTCTTGAGAGTGGACTGCCGGTAAGGCTGCAGCATAAGATAAACCATGTTACCAACCTCAAAAGGTCTCTCTATCCTGCGTTGATCTGCATACCGTTTCTGTTGATTTTGAGCTTTCTGTATGTTCTCTTTCAAGGATCTCATAATATCCCGACTTTCCTATACAAGATCCTTAGCCTTTGGTACCCGACTATCTCCAAATAGTAAATCTAGAAAACTCGGTGCCTCATAACCATAGAGGGCTATAAACAGTGACATTTGAATATACATATGATAAGTGGTGTTGTAATAGTATTCTCCTAGGTACAACCACTTTACCCATGCCTTTTGTTGCCCTGAAATATAATTGTGAAGGTATCCTTCCACCCACTTGTTCACAATCTCCGTCTATCCATCTGTTTGCGGGTGATAACTAGTGCTTGGGGTAAGCTTTGTCCCACACAACCCGAAGAGCTCTTGCCAAAAATTGCTCATGAACTTGCTGTCTTTGTCACTAACAATGCTCCGTGGCAACCCGTGCAATTTGAATACCTCTCAGAAAAATAACTTAGCTGTCTGAACCGTTGTATAGGTGGACGAAATAACGAAGAAGTGTGCAAACTTCATCAACCGATCCACCACAACATAAATGGAATCCCTGCCTTGGACCTTAGGTAGGCCTATGATTAAGCCCATTGACACACTGTCCCACTTCCTCTCAGAAATGGGTAGGGGTTGCAATAATCCTCATGGGAAAGAGTGCTTATGTTTATTTTGTTGACACATAGGGCACTCCCTCACATACCGTAATACCTTTATCTTGAGCCCTTTCAATGTAAAACGCTCTCTCACTTGCCTGTAAGTTTTAAAGTATCTTGAATGTCCTGCCATAGGTGAGTCATGGAAGACTCTCAATATCTTCTGCTTCATAGCAGACCCTGGCACCAAAAAGATCCCCTCTTTATAAATGATCAAATCATTCACCACCATGTACCTGTTATCCTGGATGGTGCCATCAATAATACCAACCGCCCACTTGCCTTTAACATAGTTTGCAAAAATCATCTCTCTCCAATCATCTGCCAACACTCCCAAAGCACACAAGTGAGGTCTTGTGGATAAGGCTTTAGCAACTATATTTTTCTTGCCTTTGACAAAAACTATGTTAAAGTCATAGGCCTGCAACTTGCTGACCCACTTCTGCTACCTATCATTCAAGTCCTTTTGCCCAAGGAAATGCTTCAAACTATTATGATCCGTCTTGATTGTGAACTTGCTACCCACCAAGTATTGCCTGACTTTAGCCAAGGCATGAATTATCACCAACATCTCCTTGTCATATTTTGTAGCTCCTCTCAATCCCTCTCAACTTCCTGCTCTCAAATGCCATGGGGTGCCTGTCCTACATCAACACCGCACCTATGCCTTCACTAGAGGCATCACAATGCAACTCAAAAGGTCTACTGGAATCAAGAATAGCCAAGACTGAGCAAGTGCTCATCAACTCCTTAAACCAGTCAAAACACTGCTGAGCTCTACCTGACCACTCAAATGCATCCTTCTGAGTCAAATCTGTAAGGGGAGCAACAGTCTGGGAAAAACCCCTCACAAAGCAGTGGTAGAATCAACACAACCCGATAAATCCCTTAAGTTGTGAAATATTCGTGGATGGCGGCCAATCTATGATAGCTCGGATTTTTTCTTGATCCACATGGACTCCCTCAACACTAATAATGTGACCCAGATATAGCAACTTAGTCATCCCAAATGCACACTTAGACATCTTATCATACATGGACTCTCGCTCAAGAATGCTCAACACAATATCATGTTTCAAATGCTCCTCCCAAGTCTTATTGTAAATAAGTATGTCATAAAAAAATATCAGTACAAATCTCCTCAATTGATCTCTGAATATCCTGTTCATACAAGACTGGAAGGTAGTTGGTGCATTAGTCAAGCCAAAGGGCATAACTAAGAATTTGAAGTGTCCAAAATGACACCTGGAAGTTGTCTTCTCCACATCATCTTCCCTGACCCAAATCTGATGGTAGTCAGATCTCAAATCAATCCTAGAGAAATAACAAGCTCCATGCAATTCGTTTATGAATTCATCAATGCGGGGGATTGGATATCCGTTCTTAATTGTTTTCTTATTCAACTCCTTGTAATCAATACACATCTTGAAATACCCATCCTTCTTTTTCACTAACACAACTGGAGAAGCAAATGGGCTCTTACTAGGCCTAATGTGCCCCATCTGAAGAAGTTCTTTGATAGCCTTCTCAATCTCATCTTTATATCTCTTTGGATGCCTGTAAGGAATGGTAATTACAGGTTTGGCCCCCTCTTTTAATTCTATCACATGTTCAATAGACCCGTCAAGAGGTCTGCTTGGTGGTATATCACCAAACACTTTGGAGTGTTTGGTCAACAATGACTGAACCTATGAAGGATACTCCTACTTCTGCTGTCCAGTTACTTTTGGCATCAACAAAATCTCAACAACCCATTGAACCTGATCATGATGTATTAGACGCTCCATCCTTCGAAGTGATACCACTCTAAGTCCCCCATTAGATAAGCCTTTGAGTACCACCTTTCTACCCTGATGCTCAAAATTCATCTCCACCTTTCTCCAAGTTAAATGTGAACTCCAATGAAGCCATCCAAGCCATGCCTAATATCACATCATAGTCCCCCATATCAACCACATAGAAATCATCCACCAACTCATAGTCACCTATCCCCATGTGCAAGTTAGTGATCTTTTGAGTGCAAACGAGTTTGTGTCTACAGGCCACCATGACTCTGAATCCCTCATGCTCCTCTATACGTAGACCCCGTTTCTCCACTACCTGAGCATCAATGAAATTATGTGTTGCTCCAGCATCAATCAATGATATCACACGCTGCCCCTATATCACACCGCGTACTTTGAAGGTGATTGCCTTTTGGGTACTTGTCAAACGTGCTAACACCCTGTCATCACTGGTATTCCCTCCAATTGCCGATCCACCATCATTGTCCCTAGAAGCTGATGAATTTTTTGAACTCTCAGAAGCTATATCCTTTGTTGAAAAGTATTCAATCTGCTTGGCCTTGGCCTTAAGAGGACACTTATGGGAAGGATCCCATGTCTCTCTGCAATGAAAACATAATTTTTCTCTCCTAAGCTCATTCAGTTGACCATTTTCCAAATTTGTAGCACCTTCACGTGGTTGTTGCATGTCTTTTTGAAGTGGTTTCTTATCTTTGTCTTTCCTATAATGGGAGTCCTTAGACCGAAATTTGTTTTTATAGGAAGATGGTACCAAATCTCTAGCCTTTTTAATAGCCTCTTGTAATGTCAAAGGATCATGACCCTTGACCCAATTTCGCAATGGATCTGAAAGACAATTCATGAATAATACAACTAGTCTCCTCTCTGAAATATAAGTGACTAACATTGCTAGTCCCTGAAATTCAACAATATACACATCAACTGACCCCAACTGTTGTGCCAACTCCTTAAAATGCAATTCCGGGTCCTTAGTATCAAACCTCTCAATCAGTTTCTCCGTGAACTCTGCATAGGTATCAATCTGAGCATTGCCCAAAGTCACCATCCCATGGTCCCACCATTCATGTGTGCTACCATCCAAATGCAATGCTGCATATTTGATGACATCTTTTTCTGGCATCAGGTTAAACTGAAAATATGTATCTAATTTTTGAATCCAAGCCCTTGTTGTATTTTTTACAATATCAGCAAAAAATGAGATTGTGAGTTGTCCTAATTTCTTTTTAAGATCATAATGTTGTTGCCTATTGCCCCTCATAGGTAAATGTCTCAACCTAACATCCATGTAATCTTTGCATGACATCTCAGCCTAAAAATCTAACCTAGGGTTCCTCCAATCATCTAAAATTTGATTCTGCATCTCCTATTGAGTGGGTCCATTATCGTTTTGATCATTTTGTCTTGGCGGAAATTGAGGCATAAGAGGCCTACTGCTTGCAGATCTTGCTCTATTCTGCTGTCTAGCAGCCCTATTATTTACTGAGCCATCACAATGTTGGCAAATGCACACTCCAATGAGAAATTGTAGGTGATTGTATGTTTTGTCATTGATGGCAACCTTGCAATCATATGATACCGGCACCGGCACCAACAGACAGACTCTACACTGGCACACAGGACACCGATAGTGAAAGGAAGGATATCGACACCTTGGTCGACTTCAATTTTGTTTAAAATGAATTTTGTAATTAATTGTAAAATCATTGTAAGCTGACATGGTGAGTTGTAATATGACTCATATATGTATGAGATCATTTTGTAATAGGAAATATGTGAAATAGGATGCGAGATAAGCATACCTAATATGCGAAATATTGGTTAAGGATTTATGTTGTAGCAGAGCTTAAACCAGTACTGAATTTGGCATAGCAGATGCTGATTTGAAGCAGTACAAGACATTGGATTAGTATAATCCATTTTTGTAATTCAGTGCGACTTCTTTTGTAATTGAGCAGTGAGCTCTAGGCACTTGGCCTTCCTGCATGTGCAGGCCCCTATTGTAAGAGTAATATTCCCTTATTGGTCAGTAAACGAATATTGTGGGTCACAAATCCCACCGAGGTTTTTCCCACACTGGGTTTCCTCGTTAAAATACTGTGTTATGGTGTGCTTCTCATGTGGTTATTGTTATTCTTGTTTACTGCATTATTTCTGGTTTACTGGTACACAGTTTTAATATGCTTTTCATGTTTCAAGTCAAGTAAATTTATAAACCGGTTAGATACTGATTCACCCCCCCTCTCAGTATCTTTGGGAATCCTAACAATTGGTATCAGAGCTTGTTCCTCTATTTTCAGAAGCCTAACAGCTTGAGGAAGATCTTGTCACCGGTAGAGATGGAAAACTTGAGAAAACAATTGGAAACAACTCTTACACACTATGATGCAGAAAAAGTGAAGAATATCAAACTTGAAGATGATCTAAAGGCTGCTCAGGATATTATTCAAGCACTTCAAGAGAATTTTACTATTGCAAGGAACAAGAGGAGAGAACTTTGTGAAAAGATGCAGAATGAGGAAAATGAAAAGGAAACTCTTAATGATTTGATAAACAAGCTAAGACAAGAAATCAGTACAACAAAGAATGAGATGCAGGATATGACTATGAGATTTTGCAAAGAAATTGAAGATAGAAAGAAGAATGAAGAAGACTTGGTTAGAAGACTAAATGATGTTGGAAATGAAAACACAAGACTCAGTCATGAAAATGATATGTTGAAGACAGATCTTATGCACACACAAAATGATAGAACTGAACTCATAAGACAAAAAGGAATCTTGGAGAGTGAACTGACTGCTGCAAATCAACACAATGAAAAATTCAAGAAAAGTTCAAAAGAACTTGGTGACATGCTGAAGAATCAGAAACCTAATGGTGATACAAATGGCCTTGGCTTTGAAGTTGGTGAAAGCTCTAGTACTGCAAACAATCATGATCATAGCAAACCGGTAAGACAACCTACTGCTTACAAATTTAATGGCAAATGCTTTAACTGTAACAAGTATGGTCATAAAGAAAATCAGTGTAGATCTAGAAATTATCAGAATACTAATACACCCACCGGTCAATGTTTTAAATGCAACAAAGTTGGTCATAATTCAGAGAATTGTAGAATGAATGTAAGATGTTATATTTGTGGAAGATTTGGACATTTATCTAATCAATGCAGAACACATACCGACATAGGATATGAGAAAGCTATTCAGAAGAATAATGTGACTTGTTATGCCTGTAACAAAATTGGACATATTGCAAAATTTTGTAGAAGTAAGGCATCACCGGCAAATAACAAAGGTCCTAGTTTGAAAGGTAAAGAAAAGGTTGAAGAGGTAAAACAAGAATTCTCAAAATAATGGATCAAAAAGTCAGATCTGAATGTTGATGGGAATACTCCTCCACCGATAGAACAGAGTAACACTCCACCGGCAGGAGACTCTTCATCTAATTGAAGAAAAATCCTTTGGGGGTTTAGCAACAAAATGAAAAACTTGCTATTATTCCCTTGGTTAATGGTGAGAAGTTGAAATTGCTTCTATACCGACAGATGACTTAAGTTGTGACTTAACCGACAAGCATTAAATGTGGTAGTTGGCAAAAATAACATTATAAAGCAAGTGTTTTGGCTCCTTTTTCATTCACCAAGCATTCAAATCCTCGAGAGCGCGAAAATTCCCGAGCGAAGGTATTCTAAGCGAAGAAGTGAAACAATCCATCATAGCATTCATCCCTAAGGCAAATTGAGGTATTTATAGCTATGGCATCTTCATCCACTCCTGAATTTATTGCAAACCCTACTGTTGTTGAGGTTATTAAGCGCCTTGGACTTGTTTTCAAACTGGTTCCCGAAATTGCAAAGAAAGATGATAGCATAGGTGCATTTTCTCAAATCCCTAAAGGAGTAGTATATGCTGAAGACCCTAGGATGTATATACATTGTCATATTGATAAATTAGGTGATGATGAGATTAAGAACATATTTAAAACTGTGATTCATGATGAATCCGAAAATGTCAAACCTGAACATAAGATAGTAGAAACCCTAGGTTTCACTGAAATTCTTAGTATCCCAAATTTTCCCAAGGATATCATAAGGATTGTGTTAAGCAGAGTACATGGTGAATTTTTCTGGTTATACTCTATTCATAAAATCACAAAAGAAGCAGTAAAAGCTGTAACAGGGTTACCCTCCATCGGTAACAGACCAGACAAAACAAAGAAGGTCTCAAATGACACAGTGATAAACCTAACTGGTGCAACATTTGATAAAAGATCTCTAAGGGTAAACGATGTGAAAGATATAAATGTCAGATTTATCAGTATGATCTTAGGTTACAAGGCTACACATGCAAATAGGTTAAATTCAGTTTCTAGCCTATGTATCAAGAGTGCCTATGATATGGTCAATGATAATGTAAGAATAGATATATGTGAATGGCTTAAAGATGAGCTGATAGACAATTTGGGAAAGATTAAAGGAGATAAAAAAGGAACATTCAGATTCAAAAACTTACTTGTTTGTCTAATGCTGTACATAACCAAACAAGTACCCGGTATTGGTGCTAGAGATTTTGGCTTTGACATACCGGCAGGAAAACAACTATCAAACTTGTTGAACAATATGAGAGAGAACAGGGAGAAAAACATAAATGAGCATTTTCAAGCATTGAAGGCTCGAATGAAGACTAGAGTAAGACTATCACAAGCTATTGTGGATAAGTATAAAAAAGAAATCTGTTTTGTGATCAAGAAAGATGAAATCTAGATGGAGGTAGTTATCCCTAGAACTATTTGGGTTACTGAAATGGGCTATGAAACAGATGACAACATCATAGAAACTTATGCAAAAGCCCTCCTTGAAGCTCCAAAGAAACCGGAAGAGAAAGTGTTTGGTAGTGTTGAAACAATAGAAAGTACTATTCAATCTAGGAAAAGGGTTAAGAAAGTTGAAGCAACTGTAAGAAAAGGAACCCAACAGGCAAAGACAATCAAGGAAGATGTTTTGAGACAAACTGGTATAAGTGAAAGTGAGTTGGAAGCACCTCAACCGGAAACTCATCTTTCACCGGTTGGAACTTCTTCTGAGAGTGATATACCTACTGTATTTAAAAGGGTTGAAAGGAAAAGAAAACCCTCACTGGTATCTTCTCCTACACCAAAAAGGACAAGACAAAAGCAAATAGGCAATAAGGCCTCCGGTGAAGAAAATGACTCCTAAGAAGAAGAAGGTGAAACAAACTATTGATCCTCTAGACAAACTTCTTAGCGAAATTACAGAGGATGGTAAGCTGAAGAACATCAATAAAATGTACAATACACTATCAGCTGATGATAAGGAAAGCATAGAAAACAGTGTAATTCTACACTTAGATATATACAAGAAATTTTTGATGCAAATTGTTGATGAAATTCCAAATGACTTGTATAGGAGATTAGAAGCTAGAAGATTAGCCATTGTTGAACTGGATAAAAAGATTAATATTGAAAAATTACTGGCAGTGCATCTAGTTAACTCACCTGATGAAATAGACAAATTAATCAGTGAGGCTAACCGAACAATATTTTCTACTGCTCACCGACATGTAGCACTAATGGCTGGCAAAGTAACTAAAGTATTTGAGGAAACAACAAATGGATGGGATATATTTTTTGTGGAAAAAGAAAAAGAGGAAGAATTACTTAGGCCAAAAACTATCAAAGTATATCAAAAGGACATAGATAAGGGGAAAGGTAAGGTAGGTGGACCACCAATCCTGAAAAATAACTGACAATGTGCCCCCACCTCTTTCAGATACTCCATCGGTAGACACTACTGAAAATCAACCGGCCACTGAGAGTATGGAGACTCCGGTAGAAGATACAAACCCTGAATCAAAAAAATTGTATATAGTAAATGTAGACACTCAGGAAGTTAATGTTGTGGTTGACAGAGAAACCACCGAGGATAAGGAAAAAAATGTGACTACTGAGTCACCGGCTGCAGAGGTTGAGATGAACATAGAAAAACCAGCACAGACAGAGCAACCGACAGAGGATACCACTAAGAAACCAGTAGAAACAACAGATAAACCATCTGAAGAACCGGCTAAAGAAAGTTCAGAGGTATAAACTGAAATTACATCTGAGAAACCGACAGTTAAAAGCTCAGAGAAACCCTCTAAGACACAGATAGAGAAACCAAAACCGGTACAAGTTGAAGCACAGGTTCAGACAGACACAGTGCCACCGACCCAAATTGAAAAGCATAAACCTTTGTTTGTAGAAATGCAAACACAAACAGACCTACCAGAGGTCGAATCAAGCAAGGTAATAACCGCAACTGGTAGCATGGCTATTATAAAGACTGTTGGACAAACATCTAGTACAACTATGACAAAATTCAGACCTACTAATGTAACAAAGGTCTTGTTAGATTCAATAAAGAAGATCACGGAATGCAATGCACAATCCTATAAGGCTATTGATGATACAATACCAATTCTTAAATTGATAGCACCAAAGTGCAGTGTTGAGAATAAAGATTCTTTAGGTCAACTAGACACATTGTCTAAGTTCATTACCGACAACCTACTAACTATTGATCAAATAAATGAGAATACATTTAAGGAGAGAATAATAAAAGAAAAAGAGAAATTATTTGAGGATATTGTAAAGGAGAACAAGGAAGAAATGGACACCTTTTACCAGAACTTGGAGAAATAATCTATGACTTCAAGAAACTGTACATGGATACTTGTAAAATGAATGTCTTAACAGAGGATCTTCACAAGGAGATCATCAAAGCACAAGATAAGATAAATAATATTGCTGACAATCTGATTGGAACATCAAATTCATTTTTGGAGTTAGAAAAGAAGATTGCAGAACAGGAAGAGAAAATCAAGAAGTTAGAAAATGACAAACAGGGAATAAAGGATAAGACAAAGGACTTGAAATGCAGACTTAGTCTAAGACTTGAATACCTTACTTCTTTGAGAAAAGAAATATCTAAAGCTTTGGTTCCCAAACTGAAGACACCGGAAGAGAAAATGCACATACTCACCGATACAGTGCAGAGAACACAAGAGGCAATAAAAGATAGCAAAACTTTCAACAATGGTATAAACTTAGTTTTGACAGATATCTTCCAGATTGTAACCCACTGGTTACAAGAATCCAGGCAGAACTCCACTTACCGCGGATGACAACCTTTGTCGTTGATGTCAAAGGGGGAGTAGTGGGATGAGAAAAATGGTCAGAAGGAAGGGACTTCATTTGCTCAGGGGGAGCATACAGTTTTGAGAAATTTTTTTTTGGCAGACTATTTTTGGATATCATTTTGGACACTTTTAATTTTTCTCATGAGTGTTGCCATCAATGCCAAAGGGGGAGATTGTTGGCAAATGCACACTCCAATGAGAAATTGTAGGTGATTGTAGGTTTTGTCATTGATGGAAACCTTGCAATCATATGATACCGACACTGGCACCGACAGACAGACTCTACATCGATACACAGGACACCGACAGTGAAAGGAAGGATACCGACACCTTGGCCGACTTCAATTTTGTTTAAAATGAATTTTGTAATTAATTGTAAAATCATTGTAAGCCGATATAACGAGTTGTAATATGACTCATAGATATATGAGATCATTTTGTAATAGGAAATATGTGAAATAGGATGCGAGATAAGCAGACCTAATATGCGAAATATTGGTTAAGGATTTATGTTGTAGTAGAGCTTAAACTGGTACTGAATCTAGCATAGAAGATGCTGATCTGAAGCAGTACAAGACATTTGATTAGTATAATCCATTTTTGTAAGTCAGTGTGACTTCTTTTGTAATTGAGTAGTGAGCTCTAGGCACTTGGCCTTCCTGCATGTGCAAGCCCCTATTGTAAGAGTAATATTCCCTTATTGGCCAGTAAGCGAATATTGTGGGTCACAAATCCCACCAAGGTTTTTTCCACATCGGGTTTCCTCATTAAAATACTGTGTTATGGTGTGCTTCTCATGTGGTTACTGTTATTCTTGTTTACAACATTATTTCTGGTTTACCGATACACAGTTTTAATATGTTTTTCATGTTTCATGTCAAGTAAATTTATAAACCGGTTAGATATTGATTCACCCCCCCTCTCAGTATCTTTGGGAATCCTAACACACCATTGCCATTGTTACCACCATTCCATTTTCCACCCGGGTTAATATTCCCTTGATTTTGGTTGTTCACATTGTTCATAAATGTTAAATGTTGTGTCATAAGAGCTGCCGTCCGCTGTAATGATATCTGAAGCTCTTGCTGTCCTCTAGCCAAATCATTAAACACGTCCCTGGTACTTGGTTATGCCCTTTCATCCCCTCCATCACTCATATTTTCAGTAAAAAATGAATCTCCTATTTGCTCAGCTTCGGGTTGATCGTTGGGGTAAATGATAGGGAAAAATGGATCACCCTCTTGCCCAACTCCGTGTTGGTTGTTGAGGTTAGTGTTTGACCCATTTCTCCTTAAATAATATTGATGATGCATTCATTTCAAACCCTTAGGTTGGCATAATTTTTTGCTTTGATACCATTATAAAGGACTGCCCTGTTCTGCTTTGGAGGATTTTTTTTCAGTCTAACACATCACTGCTGTTAAGTTGAACTTGGTGCGTTTTGTGTCATAACAGTTCGCAAACATACATTTTCATTCCAATATTTATATATATCAACGAGTTCATACAATTTAATTCTAAGACATTGCAACCCAAACTAGCTTTGAATTATTTATGCTTCATACCTCTAGAATTTTTTGATTCAAACACAGGGGTCATTACAAAATATTCAAACAACACAACTCCAAAATATGATTCAATATTCCAAACACAAATGACAACTCAAAACTTGTTATATCTTTGACGTTGAAGAGCCAAAACCTAGTCGCTAGCTGTGCCCTGTGTTTCTGTTTTTGTTAATGACCCATGACCCACCCACACTTTACATGTCCTGTCCAAAGTGTTGAACAACTCATTGTGCACAAGCTAGGCACTGTTCACCCCTTGTCGTACTCCAAACGACTGGCTACAAACTCTGTGAACATGTCCAGGGGGTCACACGACTGGAGTTTGGGCTGTTGTGGCCTAATGCCGAGAGTAGAGAAAACTATAAAGGTTCATTGTGTGTTCCTTTGTGAAAGTTGTACCAATGCTGAGTGGTGATGAGACTTAACCCTTCCCAAAATACAAACTATCTGCATTAATAAACTTCAGCGTTGAAAAATGGAGAGTTTACTTGTCACAACTCTACGATTTATTCCCAACAGAGTATTCACAGTCAAACTATAAATATCCATGCCCATCGATTCATCAATGCAGATTTCTTTTTAAATTCCCCAAACCCGGTCTCTCACAGGCGTAGGAAATGATGCAATTGAGGGTGGATGTCCCCAAAAGCCAAAGAAAGATCTGGTAATATTCCTAGAATACACAAATTCCAAGATGTCTCCAATAGCTTCTCAAGCTCATATTTTTAACTTAGTTTGGGCACAATTACCAATGCACCACAAATGTGGGATTAAACATGTAAAATAAAATAACATTAACTCCTTATGTCTCCACATTAAAGGGGACTTTTAATATTTTCTTTTCCAACATTAGTCCCGACATTAAAATTAAATATTTAAGTTAAATTTCTAAATTTAACTTAAATAACTTTTAGCGTTATTGCCCACACAAGTAGCTCATTAAAATTAGCCATCTAGATGAAGAATAAAGATCACCAGAATACCAACATCTCAAAAATACATCAGTTATACCAAGTCATTGAGCCATTGCTGACTTACTATAAATAGTGAGTATCTGAAAACCCTACTAAAGCACCTCTGATTGGCCTGAAATTGGAATTACCTAGGCCAAATCTCTCACTGATCCTTGTAAAGTCCCGGTTAGCCCTCAGGACCAAGGAAAAATGGGCTAACAAAAGACCACCACATGACTGGCTAAAAGGGGGACATTACAGGAAACCATGCAGGATGTGAAAAAAAAGAGCTCAATCTTTCTGGCACCCATTTAACTTCTTTTTGGCCAAGCAATAATTTTATTATTGTAAATTATTGTAAAGAGATTCCATATATTATAAGTCATAGTAAGAGGGGTTTTTTCCCAAGGATTTAGTAAAAACTAAAAAAATGCAAGGGACTAGTTTTTATGAAAACTCCCCCTTAATTCTACCAGTGCCTAGAGAAAAAGTGGTCGCCCCTGTTGACGGAATGACTAGGTAATAAGGTCATTGTTGTGTCAATAAGTCATATTTGATTGTATATAGTTTATTTGTCCTTGTTACTGTTATAGATTTCCATGCTAGGCTGCTTCTTTATATGGTCATAAAAATAGTTGACTGGAGATTAAACCCACTCGTGAATGCTGATTGATAAGGAGATTGCTTTCTTTTTTCAAAGATGTAAAATTTTTACTAAACAAGGCCTAATAAGATGACATACAACCAACAAGCTTAGGAAGAAGACAAAAACTAAGATTAACAAAACAAATTTCTTACTAAAAGTATTATATATGCTAGGCAGAGTGAAATACATTGCAACCCAAGTCATTAAGTCCAAATACAATGAACAATCAAGAAACCTCTAATAACATGGTTTAATTATTGATCTATATGGTGGTATGCTTTGTAGCATAAAAATGAGACTCAAATTCAACAAGGGTTACTCGACTCAGCAAAAAAACTTGGCACAAATTGAGAAAGTGAAAAACCCAAGAAATTTAGAGTTTTTAAGGGTTTAAAACTTGTTTCATGTACCCTTTATTAAATAAACCTTAAAGAAACAATAACATCATCAAATAGAAACTAATTTGATCACATACACAAGTATACATCGATCATGTAAGTCTAAACACAAATTGTTGCTGAAGAAAATAGCAAACTTAGATATATAAATATTGTCAATGTATACAAGACTCATGGAATATGAAATCCATGACATCAAATGTTCCAAAAAAATATGAAAACAATAACGACAAGTCCCCTGCATCTCCCCTATCAAGGTGTCCAAGGTAGGTCCTGGATGATGCAATGACTATAATCTCTACCCATGACTCCTATATGCCACCATTGACAACATCATCTGTGCTTGTGTTTTCTCGTGCTCTATCTTCCTCCTTTGTCATGGCTACAACCTCAGCCTCTCTATCTACCTATTAAACCCAATCAAGGTCCTTGTCAGTAAAGACAAGATCTGTAGCCTTAGTGATCCACTCAGATTCTGGATTGATCTCTAGTGTGATTGAGATGTAGTCATGGTCCAAAATCATTCAACCTCTCCAGAGGCAGTCTATTGCATCTATTGAAATGTATGTGCTCAAACATATTGTAATGTCACCAAAATGTAATGGTGGGTGAAAAATGTGTGACGAGAGATCAAGAGGAAAGCTACCCTTTCCCTCCAAGGAGAGATGAGAGTTTCACTATGGATTTCCCTTCAAACACTTTTCACGCATTACATTGGAAGAGGCGGGGGGGGGGATTCACTAGATTCAACCTCCAAAGAAGAAGATATAATTCTGAATGAAATGAAAATGATAAGTTAATCCCCTCTTCTATTTGAAATGGAAAGGAATAGATTGAATTATGTATTAAGACTAAGTGAAAAGAGACAAAGAACTGGTAATAACTTAAGATCGGAGTGTGGGATGAAGCTGTGCACCTGGATTTGACAGTAATATGTCGAGACGAAGCCGCCCTGCGAATTTGAGGAAAAGTTGCCCAGACTGTGGTGAAACTGTACACGATCCTTTGAAAATTCCGTGAAACAAAAAAGGTTTTTCCACCTCTGCAAATTAAGTCCAAATCATAAAGTATAGTTGCACTCCTGCAACCTACACACATAAAAGAGAGGAAAATGGGTTGGGATTGGGGGTTTGCCTTCGGGTCAAACCCCAGTTTTGGAATTAACCAAGTAATGAAAGAAAGTACTTGCAAGTAAATGTAAATGAAAGACTATAATGTAAATCGCCTCAAGGGAGGTTGTGATAGAAATGTTGATAGAAATGCTTGTATGAAGTTGAATGTTGGAATGAATCTCCTCTTCAATGGTTGAATCCTTGAATTAAATGCAACACTTAGCCTTGAAGGGAGACTTGAGAATGCTCAATGCTGGAAAATAATGCTTGAAGTGCTCTTGAATGCTTGAATGCGTGATCTCATATATCTATCTTATGCCAAAATGGAAGGGGAAATATGACTTTTATACTTGTCAATTAGGGTTAATGAAACTGATTTTCATCACAGGCTGACATCGGGGAAGTTTTCCCGCTCACCGCACAACCTTCTATGCAAACTCAAAAAAGGTCTTGCCCCAAAATAGGGCAGGGACAGGGGCACCAGACCCCTATCCTGTCATTTTCTCCAGGGAAGAGTGCAGACAGGGTGGTGCAGAGGGAAAGGGAGAAGCAGTTTTTCAGGGGTTGAGCAATCTCTGGTCTCCGATCAGGCTAGGGGATTCGATTTCGCATGCGTGAGGACCCTAATGCAGTCGAAAATTGCTAGGGTCACAATTTTATGACACTACATTTAGCCCCCACTTTAGCGGGAGTATGAGTGTATGCCAATACTGTGTTGGAAATTGACACTCATCTGATTGGTTTCATATGTTGTCATTGATGGCAACATGTTCCGACTTCATTCTTTGGTTTGGTTGTTCACTAATAATCACTTCACCAACACTGACACTGACATATATCTGCACCGGTAGGAAGGATTCTATGGGTATCGACATTGAAGGTCGACATGATTTACATTCAGGGTACTGACATAGGAAGCCGACATCATTGGGAGATCCGACAATTGAGAATTCATTTTGATATTTATGTATATATGTAATGAGCCGACATGTATAATCATTTTGTAATTATCTATGTAAGCCGACATGAGTCATAGAGGATTATAAGGGTATATAGGTCAGTTGATTAGATCATTTTGTGATATGTAAGAATGTGTTGAAGGATATGTTAGGATATGATTGTAATGATTGTAATAAGAGGAATGTTGTAATGCGAAGATTATGTAAGAGGTTATTCCGGTAAGGGTTTAGGGTTTCAGAACTGGAACAGTCAGAGCTTGAACCAAAACTCAATCAGGCATAACATATGCATTAAATGAGTTCAATTTTATGTTTTCTTATTCAAAGTGACTGTAGTCAGTGAACTCCTTTGTGATGAGCACTGTGCTCTAGGCTATAAGCCTTCCTGCATGTGCAGGCCCCCATATTATGTAATATCTTTTCATATGGCCAATGGATTGATATTGTGGGTCACAAATCCCACTGTGGTTTTTCCTCTTTGAGGTTTTCCACGTATAACTCTTTGTGTTATTGTTTTCATTTGTGTGATTGGCTTATTGATTACTTTACTTCTTTCAATTATATATGTACCAATTTACCGGTTGATGAATGCATGTTATAATAAGGTTAAGATTGAATATACCGGTAGAACATTGATTCATCCCCCCTCTCAGTGTTCTTGGATTCCAACATACTGTCGGTAAAGTACCAAGAAACAACATTGAAAGACTTTTACCATGTCAAGGAGGCAAGATGCGCCAAGCCCCCAGTGGAATTAGGATCTTACGACTTCGATTGACAAAGTAAAAGGAAAGATCGAGAAGGGGAGAACCAAAACTGCAAGTAGCAAAGTTCCCCTCACTAGGAGTCATGAAAGCAAGGATACCAAAGATTACAAAGCAAACCAAAGTTCACTAAGTAATTATTAAGTATCAAGAAGGAGAATATGAGCGGAGTGTATGCCCCCACATTAAAGTGATTGCGCATGCCTTATCGAGAGCGATTGCTTTAAGGTAGGATACACCTAAGAGAGAGAGAAGAGAGGGAGCACGTTATTGCAAGGATTTAGCCCCCAATCGAGGAATAAACCCAAGGATAATGAACACAAAATACGAGGTAGTTTCGCTTTCCTCGGGGTTAGTATGCTTTATGATAACTCATGTATATCATATATGTATTTTCATATAATAATCGTCATTCCCCAAAGAAAGGAAACTTCCTTGGAAGAAAAGGAAGAGAGGATGTCTTTCGAGTCAACATGAAAGAGACCAAGAAAATATCTCAATGCTTTGCATCGTCCCCAAGTAGACATTAAGGGGATAATAGAAGAACAAGGATACACATAGAAGAATGGTCACAAAAGAGCAAGAAAGGAGAGAGAGAGAGAAGATCTACAATGCTTATATTGCTAATCTAGCACGACATCCACCTCTTGATCTTTCTGTCACTATTTCGGGAAGGTGAGCGACATGCCAAAGGAGCAACATCGAGCACAATATATGGAGCTATCTCAAGATCCAAATAAGGACTATGCTCATGTTGTAAGTCACTTTGTTCAATTCTAGGAGCTAGGATTAGGTCTTTTGAAAATTCAGTTGATAAATGCTTGTCCACATCAACATATTCATACTCACTATCAAAAGCATTAGGAGTTGTATTGTCATCATGAATAACATTTTCACCCATTTCTTCATCAAAGTTTAGAGAAAGAGGAGAAAGAACATGAATAGGAGTAAAGCCATCACATGTTTTGTGCAACTTATGATTTGGAGATGTAGGTTGAACATCTTGCTTAGGAGAAAAGGGAATCATGTCAACTGTTGGAGTCTTAGGAGATTGAGTATTTTGAGGGACAACTTCACGAGATCGAACACGACGTCTTCGTCGGTGTTCTCTTGCACAATGATTCTGTTGAGTCTTAGTGGAAGGCTGAGAAGGAGGAGGAACACTTGAAAAAGTAGGATTGTTTCTCTCCTTGATAGTTAAAGATTTAGGTTGAGGTCTTTTAGGTTGAACAAGAGGAGAAGCAAACCTCTTCTCTTGATAAGAGGAAGGAGGTGGACTGGACCATACAAAGGAGGAATGTTAGGTGTAGGAAGAAGACCGGGTCCATCATGAGGAGGAGGTACAGGTCTAACCTTAGGAAGAATATTGTTATTATTCTTAGGAGAAGATATAGTCACATCCATAGGAATAGGTTGACAATTTTCGTTAGGAGTGAGCTTTGTGAGATTTTGCCAAGATCTAGAGGCAATGGAAAGCACAAATAAGAGATAACAAAATAGATGATAGGAATAAACTATATTCTATCAAGATACAAAATATGATCAACTGGATCATTACAAGATAATTCAATGATTGTCCGTCCAAACAATGTAGATGAACTTGCTTATATAGGCAAGGCTATATGGATATGTGAGCACACAAACATGACATGTGGCTCAAGAAGAAACAAGGGTAGGTAGGAAATAAGTGTGGGTATGTAGGAGAAACAATAAAATATTCCACATGAGGTGGAATGTAAAAACAAGATAAGATCAACACCGTAAAAGGTGGAAATTCTCCTATACACACTATCCCAATGTGGCACAAACACCCAAGTGTCTCATACCCAAACTACTTTTAAATGCATGTACCTAAGTAAACTTAAGTATAGTGTAATAATATCCAACAAGAATAATTATTTACACCAACACCCCCCCTTAAGTGCAACTTAGGGGAATGCACTAAAGTCTACAATGCAGCTAAGCAATGCAAGATGGGTCCCGGCTATGAGGCCATGTTAGGTACCCATGTACAAATGCAAATGCAATCTCCCATAAATAGAGAAAGAGAGAAATACCTAATGGGAAAAAACCCTCCCCCAAAAGAGAGATGATGAAAACACACAATGCTCTCAATGATGAATGAGAAGAACCAAAAATATGTCCCCCCCATAAGAGAGAAGAAGAGACCATGAAGCCCTCCCTCAATGTCGAATCTCCTACAAGGATGGTCCAATGATGTTGACCAAAACATCTCCCCACAAGGAAGAAAGAGATTCAATGCTGCACCAAAAATGTCAAAGTGTGACAAAACTAGGTACCAAGTCGATGATGATGAATCACTCGTTGCAACAAAATGAAGATCAGACATGGAGACAACCTGCTTTGAGCATCATCTGGATACTCGTAAATGATAGAAATACTGGTACAATCCAAGTCTCATGGGAGCCATGCACAAATGTGTACAATCTAAGTCTGAACTGGAGCCATGCACCAAGTCTCACAAGATATTCCTAATCTACGTGTACAAGATGATTACATCAAATATGTCAACAATGACAACATACAGAGAGGTGTGACACTTTATGATAGTGCGAGTACAACATTGCTCATGCAAGAGCATACATCATGATAAAATATTCAAATGTGGAAACATGAAAATGATGCCACCAACAAAGAAGCCATGTAGAACACTGCAGATGAAGATGCCTCCGAATGGAATTTCACCAAGAGATATAAATGAACAACTGAACCCCCATAAAAAGATCATGTTGGCACTTGAAAATAATGACAAAGTGGACTTCTGATTTCAATGATTACAACCACCCCAATGAAGCTCTCATAGACTCAAATTAATTATGCAAAAGATCAAATTGAGATCTAAGCATTTACAAGTACCAAATAGGCCAAAAAATAACCAATTACTGAAAGTATAATTTCTACTCACAATCATTGCAAACTAATGGCAAATTATGAAAGTAGACAAAAAATTATGCACCCTAAAAAAAAACAGCACCTGAAAAGGAATCCATATGAGCCCAAATGAAGCCTCCAAAGTTGTAAAAATCAAGATTTCATGATTTCCAAAAAACCTATATTAGAAAAGCAAAAAACTCCTACACCACTGTATAGAACACAAAATTCTACCCCAAAACAAAAAAATTTGCTTCAAAAAAAGAGTCCGGATGAGTGAGATATCGCTATTTGAAAATTGTTTGCAAAATTATAATTTCTGGAAAATTTCCACTGCAGATTCAAACTTCAAATGCCTCTAGATTTGGCCTCCGAAGTCCGATTTGGATGAAACAAAAGGAAAAACTGACTATCTTGGACCTCCTCAATCCAATGGTGACCTTAGATTTGACCCATCAATTTTCAATAATAACCTGCAATAGAAAACTCCAAAATATACAACCACAAATAGCATCAAATTTCTCTCAATTGACAAACCAATGACACTCTAATGGCTTTGATACCATGTGATATTTTGCCAAGATCTAGAGGAAATGGAAAGCAAAAATAAGAGAGAACAAAATAGATGATAGGAATAAACTGTATTCTATCAAGATGCAAAATATGATCAACTGGATCATTACAAGATAATTCAATGATTGTTCGTCCAAACAATATAGATGAGCCTTCTTATATAGGAAAGGCTATATGGATATGTGAGCACACAAAAATGAAATGTGGCTCAATAAAAATAAGGGTAGGTAGGAAATAGGTGTGGGTAGGTAGGGGAAACAATAAAATATTCCACATGAGGTGGAATGTAACAACAAGATAAGATCAACACCATAAAAGGTGGAAATTCTCCTATACACACTATCCCAATGTGGCATAAACACCCAAGTGTCTCATACCCAAACTAATATTAAAAGCATGTACCTAAGTAAACTTAAGTATAGTGTAATAGTATCCAACAAGAATAATTATTTACACCAACAAGCTTTATCTTCAAGTGTGATAGGAATGTCAAGTGTTGGGGATCTAGGTTGACTTAAGGGTAAGATCATATCTTTCTTCCATTTTTGATAAGATTGGAAAAGGGCATCGCTCCTTTATTGAAGATATTGAAATTGTTTAGGCCAAAAGAAATCAGTAGGAACACTAGGGTGTCTTTCGGATGGACGAAATAAGCTATGGTTCACGGTTATGATTTTGTCATTGTGAGGAAATTTCAGACACTTGTGGATTGGAGAAGCAATAGCCTTCATGGAAGATAGCCAAGGATAGCCCAACTTCACACAGAATTGCTTGAAAGAGGGTATGATAACAAAGTCAACATGCATAGATTTAGTATGAACTTCAACAAGAAGGGTGATAGAGCCAATGGTAGGACAAGAGAAGCCATCAAATAACTTCACAACCACATTAGAAGCATCATATATTGGTTTATGCAATTGTAAAGTGAAAAGATACTCCTCAGTGATGACATCAACCATGCACGAGGAATCAATAAGGGAACTACGACAAAGTATATCCTTAACCTTCACAACCATGTATAAAGGGCCATCGGGTGCTCTAATGGTCTCACTAGGGTCAAATGTAATACGAGGATCTTTAGGTGTATCTTGTTTTTCTACCATATTTACCAAGTTTGGAGCCATAGAGGTGAATTCCTCAGAAGAGAAAGAAGTAGGCACAATCTCAATCATGTTAGAGGTATGAGAAGGCAAGGGATCAGTAAAAATCTTAAGATTTTGATTAGGAGGAGCTACTGATTTATTCCTTTTATCATTCACACCTGCCACAAATATAGTATTATTATCAATCAAATCTTAAATCTTATTTTTTAATGCAAAACATTTCTCAGTATCATGACCAGGCTGACAATGAAATTGGCAAAATGAATTGTTATCAAAATAAGGGGATGCAAGTTTAGAAGGATCAACTTCTTTTATAGGAGTAAGTTTGATAACATTTCTTTGCAACAACTGAGACATAATACTATGTAAAGATTCATTCAAAGGAGTAAACTATCTCTCTATTGAAAAATTTAGAAATAGAAGGCACACCTGTTGTAGCATTCACATTGTTGTTCTTGATTGTATCATTGAACTTGATGAAACTTTTTGTTGGTTTGAACTTCATAAATGGTTGTTGAACACTCTCCCCCTTATCACTCGGAGCCATAGGAGTGGATTGCTCCATTTGACTCACAACTAGTTGATAATTGTGGAGTGTTGCGCACAACTGCGCAAAGGAAGTAAACTCAGACAAAAGAATCTTTTCCCTAATATCTTTTTGCAAATTATAAATGAAAATTATTTGAATATCATTATCTCGTACATGAAAAGAAATTTGAGCACACAAATGCTTATATCTACCAATGAAATTAGACACTTTTTCTTTAATACCTTGTTTACAATGCATTAAATCAGTCAAAGTGATTTTAGGTCCAATGTTGTTTTGAAATTGTTAGATGAAAGCATATGCCATTTGTTGAAAAAAAGTGATAGAATAAGATGGCAAAGAGAAATACCATTCTAAAGCCTTATCTCTTAGTGTTCTTGTAAACAATTTTGCAAGCAATCTTTGATCATAAGCAAAATCAGTACACAAGGTTTGAAATGTTTTGACATGCGTAAGAGGATCACCTTTTCCATTATAGAGTTCTAATTGAGAGACCTAAAAATGTTTAGGTGACACGAATTTAACAATATCAAGAGAAAGTGGGCTCACAACATCAAAGGTGGGCACACTAAACTTGGATTGATTCATAGAAGCAATTTGTTGTTGTAAAGAAGGCACGATTTGAGCAAGATTGTTAATTGCCGCTTCGGTAAAAGAATTGATGTTAGACATAGTTGATTGAGAAGGTGCTGTGATGTTATTGAAAGAAGGCATGGACTGAGAATAAGGTGGTGGGACATTAATATAAGTAGGAATAGGTGATTATTGGGTAGGAAAAGGGACACTTAAAGGAGGAACAAAGTTATTGAAGGAATTTCCCCTTTGTGTCACATTGATTGGTTGAGGAATAATAGGAATACTTACATGGAAGACATAGGTAAAGATGGAGGATTAAATGAAGAAGAGGGATTTCCCCCATGACCAATGGTTGTAGAAATGATATTTTGAGTTGATGTAGCCATGATGTTGGAGGTAAAAGTAGGAATACTAGTCATAAAAGTAGTCAAAGGAATTGAAGGATTGACTTGTGTTGAAGGTTGTGAATAACCAAGGGTTTTGACACAACTCTTGATAGGCATGACATTAGAATCAACAATATGTGCAATGCCACACAATATATCAATTCCATTCTTATCACTTTGAATCATGCGCTTAAGGCCTTAAATTAATGGAAGAGCCTCACTATTAGGGTATTCTTGGGGCATCCATTGTTGAAAATTATCAAATTGATTGTCCAATGTGGAAAGTTGATCTATAGAGACTCTAGTTAAAGATTCTTCTTCATCATGGGATTCATCAATGGGGTAAATAGGCACATGATTAGGATTGGAAGAATTAGCATGATCCTCATTAAAGAAGTCACCCAAATTAGGCTCCACCTCCTCAGTAATTAAACCTTGGGAGGGATTAATTCTAATGCTTCGTCTAACATGGATAGTATAGGTAGGACTAATAGTGGTAAAACTCATGCACTAGAGGAAAAATTTGAATTTTGAATTTTGAATTTTGAAGTATAGAAACAAAGCTTACAAAATTGAGTAATGCAAAATTTAAGAAAATAATGATTACACAATTTGAACTTTGTTGGAGGAAGAGGATGACACAATTTACAAAAATGAAAGGAATTGGAATTTTAAAATTAGGGCCAAGTGAATACCACTTAATTTTAAAATCAGAATCTTTAAAATCAGAGCAGATTATAATTAACCTCTTAATTTTAAAAATTTTGTTGAAAATTTGAAATGTTGAATTTTAGAGGTATTTTCAATTCTATAGGGTTAAAAAATTGACAAAATCAACCAATCTTCTAGATTTAGGTTATTAAATACAATCATAATGTTAAGGAATCTAGATCAGAGATAGAGAAAACAATAGTCTAATACTATATAGTAAGAACAAACTTTCAATGAGATCACCGATATGAATATATTGACCACTGATGTATATATATGATTCTGTCAATTAATATTTGATGAATATTATCGACTGCTTGCTGGATCATGAGATTGCCATTGTTATTGATGTCATTCCCAACAAGTGTCGATATCGTTGTATATGTATAGTAGTGAAAGGTCATGTCTACGTAGGGGCATGACTTCTATGCGGCTTATGCCACGTAGAGTCATGACCCTACGCAAACATGACTCTTCATATGCATTAGTCACCATTATAGTTATTGGTTATGCATCAAAACATTTACGATGCTCGATACTATCGGGTTTAATAATACTTCGACTTCGACTGTCATCGGATAATGCAACAATGAAAGTCACTATATATATATTTCGACTTCGACAGTCATCAGGTTTAATCTGTCGTAAGCAATCGGTAATGTGATAAATATATGTATATATATATATATGTATGTATATATATATATGTATATATATGTATATGTATACATATACATATACATATATATATATATATAAATATATATATATATATATATATATATATAAATATATATATATATATATATATATATATATATATATATATATATATATATATATATATATATATATATATATATATATTGCTTGCTTCAATCCGAATGAGGCTACATCCTTAATCCTTAACACTCCCTCTTAGCAAAAGAGGATTTTATTTCATAATTAAGTTGAAGGAACACCATTCTAGATATATATATATATTCATTTGGCATGATCATATACATTCACTCAGTAATGCTTACCAGTGAAATGCTTCATATCTCAGAGAGATATGGATTATCTGATATCCAACACTCTGGGACAACAACTACATGAAGTCTTATCAGATAACAACCTTGATCCTAGTGACAACTGTAAAATTGTCATTATCACAGGTGCAATAATTTTAGTATCACGACATCCGACACATTCTGGGACAACAAATTAATGTAGTCAATCATGATATGATTGTTATCATAATTTCCGACACATTTCAGAACAACACTTAATGACAACAAATCAATAACTCAACATAACAAATTTAGTATCAAGATTTTCAACACATTCCGGGACAACAAATTAATGTAGTCAATCTTGATAATAGACTAGGCTATTGTGGAGGTCATCACCTTACAATAGTGATCTTACACATAGATCACATGAAAGATCGTCACCTTTCATGACATAACACATACATGCAATATTGCATCCAAGATATTCATGAATATATCAAATTAGATATGATTAAGATTCAATATCAAAAATTTCAATTATAATTTAGTCATACCAAGTTTACCTCTAAAGTACTCCACTTTTAACTTTGCAAGAGGTTTGGTGAATATTTCGACACTTTGCTCTTCAGTACTGATGTAGGTCAATTTGATAACATCTCTGTCTACCATATCTCTTATGTAATGGTAAGGGATTTCTATATGCTTGGATCGATTATGAAAAACTGGATTTACAGAAAGTTTGATGCAACTTTGATTATCACAGTGAATCACAGTGGGATTCGGGGGCTTCCCAAATAGTCCAACTAGCAACTTCCTTAACCACACTGCTTCACGAGCTCCCATGGAGGCAGCCATATATTTGGCTTTAGTGGAACTCTGAGCAACTGCTGACTGTTTTCTGCTAAGACATGATATCATAGCCTATCCAAGACTAAAATAACACACCGTTGTACTTTTACGATCAATGGAACTGCCTGCCCAGTCAGAATCAGAATACCCTTGGAGTTGTATCTCAATATTTTTATACTTCAGGCCAAGTCCAATAGTACCATGCAAGTATCTCGGAATATGCTTAGCATCCATGAGGCGAATCTTCTTGGGTTTGCACATGAAATGACTTAACACATTAGTAGCATTACAAATATCAGGGCGAGTGCTTACCAGGTACATAAGAGATCCAATAATTTGACTATAGTATGTAGGATATGTAGGTTCTGAATCTACTGCTTCACTTTTGAGCTTGTGAAGATTTATCTCTATTGGAGTGGATAGAGGTTTACAATCTATCATACCAACTTTTGTTAGGATATCAGTGGTGTATTTTCCTTGATTTAGGAAAATATAATTCTCTTTTTACCATACTTCTAGACCCAGAAATAGTGCAGTAGACCTAGATCCTTCATATCGAATTCAACCATAAGATCTTGTTTGCATTTTGCAATGAGAAGATCTTGTCCTGTTATCAACAAGTCATCAACATAGAGAACAAGTATTAACATGTCACCATTCGATATTTTGAAGTATATGTTAGGATTTGCTTCATTTTTGGAATATCCTAGCTTGGAGAGATAACTATCTATCCTTTTGTACCATGCCTTGGGAGCTTGCTTAAGGCCGTAGAGAGCTTTTTTCAGTCTACACACATAGAGATTTCTATCATGTGTAGCAAATCCTTCAGGTTGTTCTATATATACTTCTTCCTCAATAACACCATGCAATGGCAATAATGGTTCTTACAGAAGTATATCGGGCAACTGGAGCAAATATCTCTTCATAATCAATTCTAGCCTTTTGAGAAAACCCCCTGGCAACGAATTTGGCTTTGTGTTTTTCAATGCTACCACCTGGTGCATATTTGATTTTGAATAACCATTTTGAAGAGAAAACTGATTTATCTTTTGGTCTAGGTACAATGTCCCAAACATCATTTTTTAAGATAGATTAGTATTCCTCAATCACTGCATCTTTCCAAGCTTGACATGTTAAAGCCTCTTCAACATTTGATGGTTCATATTTTGTAAGCTCGGTCATGAGTGCAACATAGCATGATTGACTTCTTGTTTTCTTATTCTCTCTAAAAATTTCATCAGTTTCCACATTATTTTCTTCAATCATCTTTCTTGCCCATAGTGGTCTTTTCTTGTTGTTAGGATTATCAACATTCTCAAAATTAGATGATTGAAGTTCGTGATCTTCTATGCTATTCTCCCTTTGATTCTCAATTGTAAGATTTTCATCTGATTCTATGGTTTGATCATCTTCTACAATTAGAGAGAGTTTATAAGCAACATCTTCTTCAAATTTGACATCTCTATTGATTTCAATAGATATAGACTATGTATCCTTTAGTGGTTTCACTATAGCCAACAAATATGCCTTTCTTCCCAGAGGGTTCTAGTTTGGTTCTCTTTTCTTTAGGAATGTGAATATACATGTGGCAACAAAACATTCTTAGATGGATTGAGTCTAGTTTATTCTCTGTAAAGGCTTCTTCAGGTGTTATATTCTCTAGGATTGAATGAGGGCATCTGTTTTGAATGTACACAACTATATTTGAGGCTTTAGCCCAAAATGAGATATGTAGATTTTGATCATGCATCATGGATTTAGCGGCTTCGATGATGCTTCTATTTTTCCTTTCTACGACCCCATTCTGTTGAGGATTATAAGGTATTGTACACTCCCTCTTAATCCCAACAGAAATGCAGAATTCTTTAAAATTTTCAGAGATATATTCACCCCCATTATCTGATCTTAGAGTCTTTATTTTCTTCCCAGTTTGATTTTCCACTAAGGATTTAAATTCTTTGAATTTCAATAACACTTCATTTTATTCTTTGAGTTTTATGAAATAGATCCAAGTTTTCCTAGAGTAGTCATCAACAAATATCACGTAACACAAAAATCCCCCTAGTGATGGTAATGACATTGGACCACACAAATCAGTGTGGACAAGTTCTAGTACAACTTTTGATTTGTGTTCACTTGAGGGAAATGACCCTTTTGAGTTCTTCCCTAGAGCACATCCTTTACAAGTTCCAACATGATCAAATTTTAGATTGGGTACTCCTGTGGTGATATTTCCTATAGAAGGTAGGGCACTAAATCGAAGATGTCCTAATCTTCTATGCCAAATTTCATTAGAATTTGATACTTCATGATTTAGTGGCTTTTTTTGAGTATTACATAGTTTATTTAAACTAGCATCTCTAGATCCTATATGAATAGCATTCTTTATGTTAGAATTTTTAGGTCAGAGTAGAGCTTTATCTTCATGGAAGGTGACACGATATCCTTGATCAGCTAGTCCTAAAATAGAGACCAAATTCCTTTTGATACATGGTACAAAAAGAACATCTTTCAATCATAATGTAACTCCTGTTCTTAATTGAATTGAGCAGGTCCCAATTCCTTTCAGTGGATAGGTATAATTGTCTCCTATTGTAACTTCTTCAGTTGAGTGCCCTTCAAAGGTTTTGAATTGATCTCTAAATCCGGTTATGTGTCATGATGCTCCACTGGCGATTATCCACATATGTTTGTTTGAATTTAGTTCACTTGATAAGGCTAAGAAGAATAGAGGATTATCTACTTCCTTGACTTCAGCTATGGTTGCTTGGGCTTTCTTTCTTTCTGGACAGAATCTGTGAGTGTGTCCAAATTTATCACACCTATAGCATTGAATCTTGGAGAAGTCTTTGCTTTTGTGATTATTGCCTCTCTTCCATTTGAAATTCCTTTTCTTCCCTTTGTTGCTTGTGTTAACATGTAGTGCTTGAATTTCTCCCTCTTTGTTTGGACCCATCCCTCTTGTAATTAGTCAAGATTCTTCTTGAGTACAATCGTTCTTGAGTTGATTGAATTTCGGTAGTGTCGATCGAGCACTAATGCCTTGAATAAAGGATTCCCAACTGGATAGTAATCCCTTAAGTGTTATTAGAGATAGCTCCATATCATCTACATTATTTCCAATAGTTGACAATTGGTCTTTCAACTCTGAAATCCTCATGAAATAGGATGTGATTGTTTCTCCTTTGTTCATGTAGATATGCATTAATTGCTGTTTTAAAGTGAGCAATCTGCTTGCATTATTTATTTCATATGAATTTTGAATGGTCTTGAACATATCATAAGCTGTAGTTAGTTTTGATATGGTTGGAAGAATGTGATCTTTAACAACATCAATTATTATTTTCTTAGCCTTGTTGTTGTGTCTTTTCTAGGTTGTTTTCTCTGTTTCATCTTCGGTCATCTTTGTATCTTCTTCTATGTATGTATCTAGTTCAAGTTCTTGAAGAATTTCTATTATTCAAATTCTCCACGAGACAAAGTTGGATGCGCCTTCGAGTCTATCCTCCACTCTAACACTGTTCACCATGATTGTTCTTCCTTTGATTCTGAATGCAAGTCTGAATTTTAATTAAAAATGTCACTATCATTTATTTATTTCTCTACCAACTTTGCCTGATAATTAAGGAATCTAGATCAGAGATAGAGAAAACAATAGTATAATACTATATAGTAAGAACAAACTTTCAATGAGATCACTGATATGAATATATTGACCACTGATGTATATATACGATTCTATCAATTAATATTTGATGAATATTATTGATTGCTTGCTGGATCATGAGATTGCCACTGTTATTGATGTCATTCCCAACAAGTGTCGATGTCACTGTATATGTATAGTAGTGAAGGGTCATGTCTACATAGGGGCATGACTTCTACGTGGCTTATGCCACGTAGAGTCATGACCCTGCGTAAACATGACTCTTCGTATACATTAGTCACCGTTATAGTTATTGGTTATGCATCAAAATTGTAGTCACACAAATTTGTCCAGCTTAATTAAATAAATATTTGCTATTTATTTGATTATAAAATACACTAGCCATGAGTTAATTAATTAATATTTAATTAATTCATCTTCAAACATTCTCCTATTAATTAAATAAATTATTCAATTTATTTTAATTAATTCATTAAACCAAGTTCACAAATCAATTAAATAAATAAAATCTATTTATTTAATTAAATCCCCCTATTCCTCTTTTAAATAAATTAAATTAAACATTTATTTAAATCATTATCCCCGCCCCCCCACTTGCATTTTCCTACAAATGCAACTTGCACATATTTATTGAAATAAATGAATTTTTATTTTAATAAAATCCTATTTTCCCTCACCCACCAAATCCACTTGCAAATCTAATCCCCTTCTAGATTCTTCTAACCCCTTCCTAATTAGCCTAATCCATCCCCTAATTATTGTCACATTTCTAAGCAACATGGAGTCACTTCTCAAAGACTTCAAAAGTCTTTGAAAAACATTTAATGCTTTGTGTGTTCAACAATTTAACCTCCAAAGTCTTCCAAAACCTCTAATGGCTCTTACATGACCATTAATGGCTCTTACATAACCATTTATGGTTATTTCAACTTGTCTCCCCAAGCATTTATTGCTTTGACCATGTTTATCCTTCTTGCCTTTTGCACAAGAGTTTATCCATTGGATAAAAGTTTTATTCTTTGAATAAAGAGTTTATTCATTCAACTAACCTTGATCTTAACTCCCCAAGGTCATGTCAAGCATTTAATGCTTATTCCCCCTCCTCTCAACCTATCTCACATTGACACTTGTCATCCTGAGATTGGGTTGAAAGCCCTCACATAGATTTGAAATCATTCAATCTTGACCCTTGTTGAGATTGCTCAATCTCAACCATCCATTGCTCCATTTTTCCTATAAATAGAGCCCATTTCTTCATAATCCAGAGCCTGAAAACTTGTATGCATTTAACCTATAGGCATTTTAGAGAGCATTTAGCATAGCAATCTAATATCTTGTTATTTTGGTTAAAATCAATCATTTTTAATAGCATCTAGTATTTTAGCTTTTCATTTTACATTTGGAGCAAATACTCAAATCTCAATCCTCCATAAGCATCCATAGTGCAAAAAGCTGCTGAGAGCTACACTATTTTGGAACTTGGAGAGGAGAGGAACAAAGGAGAAAGATCCAAGAGCATGTTAGGAGGCATTTGGAGGTGCCTAATCATATTTGCTTCTTTAGTTAAATATTCTTTCATGTTCTTAGTATCTCTTTTGATATGCTTGTTTAGATTAGCTTTTGGTTAACTAACACTAACAATCTCTTGTGTCTTGTGTTGTTTGTCATTTGCTAACCTTGTCCATTTTGCAGAGCATCATTTGGTGAACCCGACGTGAATCCAAACACCCAAAAGATCATTTATTTTTAACCAATAACATGTTTGAATGTTGAAATTGTCACACAGGTCGCGCTTTAGCGCTATTGATCACGTTATGGCGCTATTGAAACTTGTTGTTCTAGCGCTATTGTTCTTACAATAGCGCTATTGTATCAAGTTTAGCGCTATTGACATTGTTTGAGCGCTTTTGACCTTGTTTTGGCGCTATTGATTCTGTTTGAGCGCTTTTGCCTTCTCTATTTTTTTTTTAGCGCGTTTGTGTTAAATAGCGCTTCTGTTCAAACACAGACTAGCGCTATTGTAACAGAACATTGTAACAAAGACCTTGTAACCGAAAAAGTGAAAATTTTTAGGCTTGTGGAAGCCCCCCTTAGATATGGATTTTGCTAACCGGTTATTGTTTGTGCAGGTTTAAAAACTCACCTTTTTAAAATCAAAAACTTAATTTTGGTGTTTTAAGAATTGAACAAACAAACTTTCCCTTGCTTTCCAGTTAGGATCACTTGTTTTTGGTGCATTAAAAATGAACAAAACAAAATTTGTTTTCTTGCAAGTTAGGAAACACACTTTATTTGGTGCTTAAAATCAACACTTCAATTTTCTTGCATCAAACTAAAGAATTTACAATCCACACTTCAATTTTTGGTGCACATAAAATACACAATCAACTTGTTTAAAACTTTTTGCAAAGCAATTTTTCTTCATGCATACGTGCTTCAATTTCAGTTGACCAGGATTTTTAAAATTCTAGTTTACTCAAACCTTTGCATTTGAAGTTAAAAAAAACACCATGAATGCTGGAGCAAAATCTCCAAATAGTTAGATCACATTGCAATGACAAGTTAAAAAGAACAAGTGTTTTCGTGCTTGGCACACTTGTGCAAAAAATTGGTCAAGTGGTCCTACTTCTAACACACATTGTCCTCTCCCTTGGCTTTCGTGGTCCTAGGTGCAAGAGAAAAGTGTTAGGAACACTCAATTTTTTTATCTTTTTAAGAGAGGCCTGCCAAGAGACACATCACTCTTGGGAACGACCTCGCGCGGTAAATCCTTCGAGCCGCTATAAAAATTAGGTGAGAGCGAAAGCTGTAGCCTTGGGTATAGCCGTTCCTACAGTGTAACTGACCGAAAGGACAAATGGGCCCCACCACTGGTTACAAGGCTCTTAAGCGAGTCACTGCAGAATGAACTTATGTCCAAAAACATCGAACATGACTAAACACCTTTAAGTAGTAGCCCACTTGTTCTATTGATTGAGGATATTTGCGATATAATTTAGTGCAAGAGCATAGATGGTTTTTCTCTTAAGATACTCACCATACATATTTCCTTGAGTAGAAACATAGCTTTTTGAAAAGTCACTTGTGGCTTGATAAAAATGGTGACTCCCCCATCATAGGGATCATCTATTTGTTATGCTCGTGCAAGACTTAGTATATCACATCCTTACCTGCCACGGCGGGATTCATAAGGTATGTAGTACCAAAGTCGAAGAAATATCAAGATGTGGGCTAAATTTATCACAACTGGCCATTTAACCTTAGGGATAAAAAGTGTTTGAAGTGTTTTCATTTTAGTCAAGACCAAGTGCAAATTGAGCTGACTTCAAGATTTGGAAATACACCTTAAAATACATCTAAAGGAAGGGTCATATAAAAGTCCAAGGATTGGGTTGATCTAGACCCATACTCATTTGTGCCTTTTAGGCGACATTCTTGTGTTTGTGTGCTTGCTTTGTTTTCTTGTCAAAGAAACATAAAAAAAAATCAATTCCAAAACAAAGTATTCATCCAACCAAACATTTTTCAACACAACCAAAAATATCAAAAAAAAAGTACAAACAACAAAGAATCAAACTTTATGACCATTCTTCACATCTTGTGAAAGAAGAAACGTCATCAGAATATCAACTTGAAAAGAAGACCATTGAGCTCAAAGGCTTTGATCAAAAGGAGGAAATTCTTCTATCTAAATAGACAAATCTTTGTCTCCCATAGAGTCTTTCTACATCACATGCGTCTCTACCTTCAAGGCAAAACAAACGAATTTGATTCAGAATCATTAAACCGCAGAGGTTTTATGCAATATAGAGCTTTGAGTTATCACAAAAACCAAGGAGGTAAGATTAATCCCAACTTTTTCCCAAACGTCTGTATCACATACAACGTAGCTCAAGAAATACCACCAACACCCGAAAGGGAAGAGGTAGAGTTTGTTCCATTTGTGACACAAAGCTTTTATTGAAGTTAAAAACATTTCATACATCATCACTTCATCATCAATCCGTTCCAACTCTCAAAACATTAAGAGGTTCTTGTCCCAAGTTCTCTTTTTAGATATTGCTTGAATCAAAACACATCACATCACTTTTTAGATTGTTTCTACATCTAGGATAAGCTCATCCTAAGAGACACATCTACGCAGGTTAAAACTAGTTCATGAGTGAATCCTCTCATTACTAGGTAGTTAAATCTGTAACACATCTTAGATTTCTCTACACCTTATCACATCCAACCTTATCAAAAACAAACAAGCAGTTCAAAGAAGGAATTTTGGTTACATCTACCTTAAAAGTAATAGAGATCCACATGCAACACAATTCACCAACCATCAATCTTTCATTTCATCAACAACTCATCATCATTTTCACACAACTTCAACAAAAGCTTGTAAACAAAATGGCCCAAACCCGATCACAGTTAAGACAACGAGAAATAGAAATGGAAGAAGAAGAAGAGAAAAATCTCAATGAATTTCAAGAAGCACTTGGAGGAAATGCAAATGACAAAAACCCAAGTACTCCCACTCCTGCAACAATAGAAAGGGCCCAACATAACCCTCTCTTTAACAGACTTTTTGACGAAATACTCAGGAGCAATGTGGATGCTCACTTTTTAAAGCTCGCTCAAGAAGGAGCAAAACTCCCCTCTGACTTTGATCTTGCCCAATTAAGACAAGCATCAGAACGACAAAGTCACCATGAAGAGGAAAGAGGTAGAGATCCCATCAGATATAATGTTCCTCGAGGTAACCCACCACCTCCTCCTCCAAATGAAATGGAGATGTTGCGGTAACAAGTCGAGAATCTCACCCAACAACTTCATAGTGGTGTCAAAACTAACCAATTCTCACTCAATGATATCTGTCCCTATCCTTTTGATAGGAATCTTTATATGCCACCCTTTCCACAAGGATTCGAAACACCCAAATTCAAAAAATATAGAGGAAAGGGAGATCCTCGTGATCATGTCAAAGAATTTCATTCTGCTTGTCTCGAAGTGGCATATGAAGACACATACCTAATGCACCTTTTTCCCCAAAGCTTGGGAGGAAAAACCACATCATAGTTTTCCCGACTATCAGGTGGCATTATAACATTTGAGGAACTCATCCAGAAGTTCCTAGCTCATTACTCTCATAACATTGAACGCGACATCACCATGGCTGATCTATGCAACACTAAACAAAAACCAGGTGAACTATTCTTAGTATTCCTGCAATGATGGCGTCAAATGTCTAGCAGACGTTCTCTTCAGTTACCTGAATGAGAACTAGTGGAAATATTCATTTCCAACCTAAACGAAGAAATGGAATTTCACCTGGATGTCAAAGACACAGACTCTTTTAATGATATGATCACCAAGGGTTTGAAATGTGAGCGGGCTCTCATCAAGAAAGGACTTATCAAAATCTATAATGAACCAAAGGATGGTCCTCACCCACGCTTCAATAGTGATAAACCAAGCTTCTGGAACAAAAACAAGAATATCATCAATGATGGGGTTGTGGATGCCAGGACTATAAAAACTGCACAACCTATCGTTTGATTTGCAGGACAAAATCCTCCACCTCAGAATAACACAAATTTTCCTTCAAATCAAGGTCTCATCACATCTCACGATGAACTTAGACCTCGTCAGCAAAAACAAAAACAAACATAAGCTCCCTTAGGGGAACCCATTGAAACAGTATTGCGACAACTCATTTCTCAAAATTTGGTCACTCTACCTAAAACATCAAACTATGAACCTCAGGTCAAACTTGCATGGTGGAGAGATACTGAACACTGTGATTTCCACCAAGGGAGAGGAAACAAGACAAGTAATTGTCACCGATTGAAAGATCTTATTCAGGATCTTATTGACCGAGGAGAAATTGAAATTGAAGGACATGACCCAAAAACAACAAATAATGATCATCTGATGTTCAAAAATCAACTTCCATCACAAGATCAAAGGGTTCCTTCCACTTCCAGGTGTGGCACTGATACCATGGATTATATGCAGGCTGCATATAATTATACTGTAAATCACCTATATGATGCCAATGAACAAGTTGCAACTATAACCATCAAAAATCCTAACTCCAATTGCAATGTTTTTACACGTCGCGACAAGGTTACCATAAAGGCAGCTCCACAAGGCACCACCTCCATACCAAAGCAGTACAATCTTGTGGAACAATTAGACAAAACGCCTGCGCTTATATCCATTTTAGAGCTATTACGCCTATCGCTATCTTATAAAACAATCTTGGATCAAGCACTCCAAGAGGTGTCAGTCCCTGCAAACCTGAATACCGACCAATTTCAAGCCATGGTTGGAAGTCTAAAGTCATCACCTTGTCTCACTTTTTCTGAAAGTGACAACTCTTCCTTCCAGCAACCTCATAATGCTTTACTACACATTGAAGGCTTTATCAACCAGCATAGGATCAAGCGAGTCTTGATCGATAATGGAGCAGGATTGAATATTTGTACCCTATAGTTGGTCACAACATTGGGATATGCCATAGAATCAGTGGATCCTCACAAGAAGATCACAATCAAAGCCTATGACGATGCAGAGCGTTCATCCAAAGGAGCAGTGGTACTACCAATCCGAGTGGGCCCTATGGTAAAGCACATCATCTGTCAGGTTCTGGACCTTCCTCTACCATACAATCTATTGTTAGGAAGACCTTGGATACATGCCATGCAAGCCATTCCATCTACCTACCATCAATGTATCAAGTTCCCGCATAACGGTGTAGAGATCACAATCCTGGGCGATGCAAATCCCTTTGCATATTGCCATAATATCAGCCATCAATCAGAGATTACCATTCCTAATAATAGAGAAGCCATTTCCTCCACATCCTATATAAATCCCGCCTCTCTTACCAGTTCGAACACCACTATACTAAAGCAAGAAAAGATTAAAATGAAAATAGCAGAGGAAGGTCCGAGGGAATACAACTTGAATCAACTCTTTTGTGTGGGACAAATGCCCACTTCTCCTAGAACACATGGTAAACAACAATAGTTACTCCAACAACCACTAATCATGCCAGCATGTGCTTTGATGCCTTTCATCCTTGGAAAGAGTCAAGAAGAAGAAACCCAAGATGAGGACTTAGTGGAATGGATCTATAAAGATCCCATCACCACTAATATATGACAAGTTAAGCTTCCTACGGATCAGTATGGCATAGGTCTCCTCATTATGCAAAGAATGGGGTATGATGGTCAGAGTGCCTTGGGATATTGCAAACAAGGACGACATGAACCTCTACTGCCAGAATTAAAGCCCACAAGTAATACAGGCCTAGGCTTTAAAAAAGAGATATTTCCTAAACTCAAATTCAAAGGAAAACCCAACAAACCATTATGTCAGCCTGTTGCAAAGAGGACACCTTTTATTATCAAAGCAACATCAAACACCATCACAACTGCCCCACCGAGGCTCAAAATCCCAACACCACCATCTACAATGCCAATCATCCCACCAAGAGAACTAGTAATCCCATTAGCCACAACAATGACATCAATAGCACCATTAGCAGCAACAACTGTATCAGAACCCGCAACAACATCTACAACACCAGCAGTTCCAGCAGAAGCAACTAAGTCAACACTCCCAATACTCCCCGTATTGGATTTCTTAATCCCCATCGACCTTCCTGTAGCACCGATCACTACAAAGGTACATCACCCAATCACAGCTGTAGTATTTAACTCAAAAGACATCCCAGTATGGTATAGTAATCAGATGTTGGAAAGTGACTCAAAGACTGACTCACATGAGTGGGAATTTGATTATGTCCATCTTAATACTTCAGATGAGGAAGACACATCACTACCTCCACCACGCAAAGACATCCCTATTTACGGAGAAGCACAAATAAAGACTTCTTGGGTTCCTGAACTGGAAACATCTTCCACAGACCCTATGTCTCATCCTACGCCTGATTCTGACAGGGAGAGTACCATCAATGACCTTCACCACAACGTCTTAACCCTCTCCGATACATCTAACGCACTTAACCTAATCGATGAAGTAATGCCCATCATCCACCCTGAACTCATCGAATGGAACCAACCAAATCCCCCATGTCTTAACTTCTTCCAAAATGATGAGGCCATCATTGACTTTTTGGAATTAAGGGATAACCTACCAAGCAGGGATCGTAAAGCTGGATTTGCCATAGAACTAAATAGCGCAACATACTTCGGGGCAGATGCCAAACCTTTCAGCTGCAAAATAATAACAATAAAACATGGATCTTCCAGTGAAAACCACACCATGGCACTATTTGATTCAACAAAAGTAAAAAGAAAGAGCGTATCCAATGGTGAAAACCTCTCTGAGGTGCCTGAGGATGAAGGGTTTGACATTCTCCCTACTAGTACACAACGAGAATGATCAATGATTCTCATCGAGGAAACCAAAGACTACAATGTGGGGACTCCTAAAGATCCTCATCTCATACATCTGGCATCTCTTCTCACTCCAGAAGAACAACCTAAATTTATAGAGTTCTTTCGAAAGCATTAGATCAACTTTGCATGGTCATATGCAGACATGCCTGGGCTTGATCCTAATTTAGTCATGCATCACCTCACTATAGCAAAAGGAGCCAAACCTGTCAAGCAGAAGCTTCGTAAGATGCATCCTCAGATTGCAGTACTAGTCAAAACAGAATTCAAGAAACTCCTAGATGTTGGTTTCATTAGACCAATTGATTATGCAGAATGGATCTTCAACATTGTGCCTGTCGGCAAACTAAAAGGGGGCATCCGCATTTGTACTGACTTCAGAGATCTGAATAAGGCATTTCCTAAGGATGACTTCCCCCTACCAAATATCGATATCATAGTAAATCTGACAACAAGACATGCCATGCTTTCACTCATGGGTGGCTTTTTAGGATACAATCAGATAAAGATCGCACTAGAAGATCAACATAAGACAACCTTCACATGTCCATGGGGCACATATTGCTGGAATGTAATGCCTTTCGGTCTCAAGAATGCAGGAGCGACCTATCAACGAGCAATGACCACCATCTTCCATGACATGATGCATACTATGATGGAAGATTATGGTGATGACTTACTAGCAAAATCACTCACCAGAGAAGGACATCTCAACATATTAGATAAAATCTTTGATAGACTGGAACAATACCATGTTCGACTCAACCCAAAGAAATGTGTCTTTGGAGTAACCTCCGGGAAGCTTCTAGGATACATTGTCTCAAGCAAAGGTATTGAGGTCGACTCAACAAAGGTAAAAGCAATCATGGACATGCCACCAGCAAAGAATATTAGTCAGCTAAGGACATTACAAGGGCGGCTTCAATCCATCCGAAGATTCATTGCACAATTGGCTGATAAGTGTCACCCATTCACACACCTGCTACACAAGAACATCCGCTTTCAATGGGATGCCAGATGCCAACAAGCATTCCAGATGCTTAAAGACTATCTCATGAATACATCATTGTTGATACCACCAGATCCAAGTAGACCCCTATTACTCTATATTTCAGCAACAAATACAGCATTGAGTGTACTACTAGCACAACATAATGCAAAAGGGAAAGAATGTGCTGTTTACTACATCTCTCGCACATTGGTCGGCTATGAACTCAATTACACACCTATTGAGCGAGCTTGCCTAGCAGTAATCTTAGCAGCCACTAAACTGAGGCACTATCTGTTAACACATAAAGTGCAGCTCATTGTAAAGATTGATCCACTCAAGTACTTACTCAGCAAAGCAGCATTGACAGGCCGCTTGGCCAAATGGGTGATGATTCTAAGTGAATTTGACATCGAGTATGTAGACCGTAAGGCTATCAAAGGTTAAGTTATTGCAGATCAGTTGGCTGATGCACCCCTCATAGACGATCATCCTCTCATTTCCAATTTTCCAGATGAGGAAATATTCATGATCACAACAACACAACCATGGAAACTATACTTTGATGGTTCGTATACTAGACATGGCTTGGGGGTAGGCATTCTGTTTATCACACCTCAAGGTGATAACATCCCAAAGTCTTATAGGCTCACATTTCCATGCACCAACAACATAGCAGAGTATGAGGCCTTGATTACAGGACTCAGGCTAGCCGTACAATGGAAATTACAAGAACTACAAGTATATGGCGACTCACAACTGGTCATTCAATAAGCAACAGATGAATATCAGACCAAGGACGATAAACTCATGCCATATAAGCAAATGGTGGACACTTTAAAAGCATCATTTACTACAATTACCTTTGAGCAGATACCAAGAGATCAAAATCGAGCTGCTGATGCTATGGCTACTATTGCATCTCTCCTAGATCTTCCACAAAATTCCACATGCTACGAGTTCTTGGCAGAACAAATTTGGATCCCCGCTTATGATATCCCTGAATCCGAAATGATATGTCACCTTGTCGGTTTTGAATCCCCATGGCACGGTGAATTCTACACCTATCTCCGTGATCACACCCTTCCTCCCAACCAATCGAATAACCAACGTAAAACCTTCATTCGCCAAACTGCTCGATATACCATTATTGCCGAAACCCTATACCGACGCAGTCTTGATGGTACTCTCCTTTGATGTCTGGAACAAGATGAGATAACAAAGGCTTTGGAAGAAGTACATGAAGGAATTTGTGGGACTCACTCAAGTGGTTCGTCACTAGCCAAGAAACTCCTGCACAATGGATACTATTGGCCATCTATGGAAAAACATTCTTACTACTTTGTCAGAAAATGCAAGAAATGTCAAGTTCATGGAGACTTGATACATGCACCGACACAGGAATTGCAACCAATCCTGACACCATGGCCTTTTTGTCAATGGGGTCTTGACCTTGTGGGTAAGATTCATCCATCTTCATCCAACGACCACAAATTCATTATTACCGCCACCGAATATTTCACAAAGTGGATCGAAGCTGTTCCACTTACCCAAGTCACCGACAAGCAGATCGCCTCATTCATCCTCAATTACATCATCTGTCAGTATGGTGTACCCATGTCCATCATCACAGATAACGGTCTCCCCTTCAAAAATCAGGATGTCTATGAACTCTGCGAGAAATTTCACATCCAATACCGCTTTTCCACTCCCTATTACCCACAAGGCAATGGTCAGGCCGAAGAATTGAATAAGAACATATTAAGAATCCTCAAGAAGATAGTCAATGATGCTGGCCATGATTGGCATGTTCAACTGAATCCAACACTATGGGCATATCGAACCAGCATTCGAACCCCTATAGGTGCAACTCCCTACTCATTGGTCTATGGTACATAAGCTATTTTACCTATTGAGGTAGAGATCCCATCACTACGAGTTTCCTTGCATAAACTCATTGATGACGAAACCTATAGAGTATCCCGTCTTCAGGACTTAGAGTTACTTGATGAGAAGCGACAAGCTGCATACAACCATCTCAAAGCCTATCAACAATGCATGAGCAGAAGTTATAATCATCGAGTTAGACCTCGTACATTTGAGGTAGGTGATCTTGTTCTCCGAGAGAATCCTCGCAACCAACCAAACAGAGAACAACAGGGAAAGTTTGAATTAAACTGGCTGGGCCCATATGTTGTCACTGCTGTATTTGGGTTTGGGGCATATCAGGTGGCTACATCAGAAGGAGAACCACTCGCAGATCTAATCAACAGTATGCACTTGAAAATGTTTTATACATGAGCTACACAGAGCATCAGGCTCCCTTACATACTAGCGAAAATACCAAAAACATCCAGAAAAATGACCTGAAGAAAATACAAAAACATCAAAAGAGTAAAGAAAAATCATGCATTCAAACGGTGAACAACCACTCCAGTGGCACCTTGGGTAAGTGCAATGGTGAAAACCTGGCAAACAGGCGCCACTCATAAAGGCTATGGCTCCATTATCTTTCAGGCTCATTGCGATCACATTCATTACATACACACATCCATCCATCCAAACCATGGCTTGTTATTTGATCTACAATCAAAGTAAGTACTTCATGCGTCTTGTATCCCACTTTTTCATAGTCATGTCTAACTTGGGGGTAATGCCCTTAAGCTAGTTGATGGAAGTGGATTCTACATTACTTGTGATTCATTCGGTTCATCATTCAAAAATGGCTCACAAAATCCAAAAACATTCAAAATTGTCTCACAAAATCCAAAAACATTCAAAAATGGCTCATAAAATACCAAAAACATTCAAAACAATACAAAATCCAAAAACAACCGAAAACATAAAAAAATAAAAATAAAAAATAAAAAAAAACAATGGCAACACCTTGTACATACTCATCCACACAGATACCAAGCAAACATTGAACAAAATACTCGCATAAATGATCACTTCTCAAAATTGACCAAAACAATCAACATCAACAATCAAACTGTCTTCAACAAGGATGCATCCTTCCTTACCAAAAACAAAATGACGGTTTTCTTTGACAAGAAAAATTATGTTAAGCTATCAAATACTTGGTTGATTTGTGAGTAATTCATTTGTTTATCTGTATCAGGATCTTTTAGCATTATTTGTGTATCGTCTGCACATTATTTCTGATGAAGTTCTGGGGCATGTACTAATGGTGTCTATGTGGGAAGTTCACTAAGCTAAGTGATCATAGGCAAAAATACAGTCATAGATCATTACGGCTTGCTGACTACAACGTATACCTCGACCATATGAGCATGAACCATTACCAAGGATCCATATTCTTTATTCTTTATGTATATACTATTTTGTTTGCACGAACAATGCTCTTTCTTTGGTTCCTCCTCATCCAATTTGGATAAAGGTTTTGTCTCTTATTAAGGTGTGAACTTGTCTCAGGATATGATCAGCCTAAGATTAAGGAGGACAATCCAAGTCAAGCATGAACGGAGATGATCCTTGTCTATTCCGCAAAGCAATACTTTGGTTGACTTTACCCTTATATCAAGTCGTTTGTATTAACTTGCTATATAAAATCCATGTAAGAAATACTCAGGTCATCTTGAATCATTATGTCAAGATGCTTGTATTTTCTTCCAACATTTTAAAGCTTAATGATGAAAATAGAGCACTATGGATCAACATTTCATCTCATCTATTTATATATTGCATTCCGTTGCATATCACCCATCCATTCACTCATTCATATGTATGACTTATATGCCAAAAGTGAACAAGGTTCATATGAACAGTTTATGTGAACATTAAGCTGGTCTTGGATACAATCACGACCGAGTACTCTGATACATCATCAATGCATCATGAAAAGTCTCAAAATCCTTGCATTCCTCATAGTCATATCATCGTTACATTTAGTTGCATTTTTGCATTAAGTACATTCATGTCATTTTTAAATTAACATTGCATATAGTTCATTTTTTACATTAGTCTTCATTAATCATTTGTATCATTACATAATCATAAATAATTAGATTCATTCATGAGATCAAATTGTCCTTGATTGTATTAAGCCATTTACTATGCATTCATTTAGTGTCAATTATCCATCATCATTTCATTCTCCTTTATCATTTATCATTGCATACATTCATTTATCTATTAATTAGTTAAAAGGTGCATTAATTCATCCATTATTAAGTATCTTATTATGCTCATATTAGGATTCATTCACATTGCATTCATTATCCTTTTTTAAATTGCATTAAGGTGCAGTTATTAAACCATAAAATTGTAGTACCATCACATTATCATTTTTACTTAAATCATATTAAGGCATTTAGAATCATAAAACCATTTGTTTCCAAACATTGGTTCATACCATTTTATATATATCCATTATACATATGCATTCATTTAGACATTATCATATAAACATTTGTACTTTTCATTTTGTTTATCCATATTACATTGATCTAAAAACATCTAGATGCATATCCATACATAACATCATTTATTCAAACATTGCATTAACATCATTGCATAAATATCTCATCATTATATCAAAATAGGAAACACCAAAATCCTGTTCATCATATCATCATTATGCATACACCCTCATCATGACATTACATACATACAAACAATGCATCGAACAAATCATACATATATATAAACCTGCATTCATATATCAATATCCAACATCATAAATCATCACAAAAACATGCATATAAGAATCATCTCATCAATGCATACATATCCATCTAAGCAATAACTCATCATCCTGCATAAACATCCATACATATCAAATGCATATCATCAAAATATAGGATCTCCTCATATATATCATCTCGTATATCAGAGTACAATGAAGTCTACAAAATCGGCTACCAAGAGCCATCCAAGATACAGTCAAAAAATAAACAATGATAAAATACATATATGCAAAAATGCTCTCTCAGATGCCACTCTACCCAGATGCTATACCACCATCACCACCTGCTCCCCCACTGGTCCCCGCACCATCTGATCCACCTCTCTGTGGAGGCCCCATCAAACCCCCACTCACTCCTGTATCCCTTGATCTGTCCCTCTGTAGAGGACCCATCACACCCCCACTGCTCTGCACCCTCTGTGATCGCTCTGATCTAGCCTGCCGCATTTGTGAATAGCTAAGTGCTCGCTGACTAGCTGGCACCACCTGCTCATATAACCCCCGCCAGTAGTCTATCTCAGCCTGTGCTCGCCACATCTCCCTCATCACCTCCCCCGTAGGCCCCTGTGCTCCTACTCCAACCCGGACTCTCTCCTGCAGCTCTGCTAATCTCTCCACCACACTATCCCTCTCCTGCAGCACTACAACCAGCTCTGACTCCTGTGCAAATAGCTGCACATCCCTAGCCGCCACCTCCACCTCCAAATCCTCCACATGGGTCTGTAAATGTGCTATCATATGATCCCTAAGATCTCCAGTGGCTCCCTCCCTGGTATCCATAGCAGCCTCACCTGTACCACCCTCTCCAATAGCTCTCTCCCCTCTGTCCATCGAGATCTCCCTCTCCATACCTCTACCACCCAGTCTAACTCCTCCCTGCATCAGTGGTCCCTATGATATCCGTAGTGGCAGTCCACCTCTCCCTCTCCGCTGAATCCGAATCCCCAACCCACGACCTCCTCCACCACCTCCTCCTCCACCACCTCCTCCTTCGTCTCCACCATCTCCTCTCCCTCCTCCACCTGCCATTGGTCCTTGACCTCCTGCCCTCCTCTGTCTCCGTCCCCTCTCATCCTCAAAATCAGGCACCGGCTCTGCTGGATCGGATATCCGTAGAATCAGATGAGCCGCCTGGTACTGCGTGTACTCATCTGATACCCCTGCATCCACGACCCTCGATCGTATGTCCCAAGGTCTCGCCTGTAGCATCTGAAAATTCGCCAGTGCTTGGTCATATAGCAGCACTGGCCCCCATGCATATCTCTCCCGCATCACCTGAGTATACTCCCCTGATCCACTAGGCAGTCCCTGCTGCCGTCCAAACTACCTCATCACTCTCCCCGACACCTGTCTCTCTACATGGTATGAGGTCCTCCCAATGAGAAATCGGGTCATGAACACATAGGGTAGTGATAAAGGTGCGCCAGCACGAATGACCCCCAAGCAAATTGGGTCCCCTCGGTAATCATCATCTCGATCACCTGCCCCCACCCCACGACCAAACCATGTGATCGCCTGTCTGGACACAGAAGTCCTCCCACAATGCCTGATAGAACTGCTGGTAAAGGCTCGTATAATGCAGCTATCTCCTCCCACGCAATGGAGCCATCATGAATGAACACATCCTCATAGAAGAACCTCTGAACCACTAGAGTCCCCCATGATCTGTCATACGTCACCAACTCCCCCCAAATCGGAATACGCAGGATGCGCCACACATCCTCTAGGGTCACTGTCATCTCCCCCTGTGCCAGATGAAAGGTGCACATCTCGTTGTGCCACCGCTTTGCTAATGCTGTAATCAATCCGTGATTCATCCGAATCACAGGCATGTGCATCACATCATATAATCCAGTCGCGGCAATACAATCGATCTCTGCCTCTATCAACTGATCCCGCAACCCCTGTGTCGTCGGATATCTCTCGCGTAACTGCAACATGCCTAGATCCTCTTGCACATGGGCATCCATCAATCATCATCAGTTGTTTTGTTTCAAACATTCTTAAGTTTAAACCTAGACTATCAACAGATACTTTGATCAAGTATCTTCGGGTCTCAACAGGTAAGCAATCATGGCAAGCTAGACTCCAATAGGCATTTATCCTAAAAATGACCTAAGTCTCATCAGGCTGCTATGGTTCAAAACAACTCCCACTTCACATCGCCATCCATCCATCATTGACATCAGGAGATTTTATTCACGCCAACTGGGGCATCTATTTTATCCTAACACAACAACGCTATTTTGTACACAAAAGCGCTACTTACCTACAATAGCGTTGAAATCCTAACAAAAGCGCTCAATCAGCTATCCAACAACGCTCAAACTGCAAAAGTGCTAGAACAACAACACAATAGCGCTAATTCATAACAATAGCACTCAATTAAGCACTCAATAGTGCTTATTAATCAAACACGCCTAAACTAGCCTACAATAGCGCTACAATTTTCAAAAATGCTCAAACAACACCTCAATAGTGCCATTGCGGCATAGTAGCGCTAGTTAATTGGACAATAACGCCAAAACATAGTTTCAGTGCTATTGTTCCAACTCAACTTGGACTCAGCAAAAAGCGTATAAAAAATGCATAAAAAATCAAATTTCAAATTTGTGTACCACTGGTCCGTAGTCGTCTGGCCGCTGGAACCGACGAACTCGCTCAAGACGGTGCTCTGCTACTGGTACCGACATCCTGACTGCTACTCGCTCCTCTCAAACATCCCTGTCAGAGCTCTGGTTTCACACTGGTCGCGGTCACAAATGATCTTGTTTTCACCCCTTTCTCCCCATTTAAACCCTTCGCAATCACCATAATTTCCCCCCGCTCGCCGCCGTGGTCCCTGTAAACTTCCTGAGCCTCCCATTTCTCCATTTTACCCCCTATTTCTTCTATTTTTCACCCGCATTGCTAACTTCTTCTCTTCTAACACCCTGCCAATTTTCATTCTTTTTCGAGAGATCGCCCGATTTTTCGAAAAATTTTCGGCCCATCTCTCGAGGGGGCATACCACCCACTGAATTTACATTTTATGGGGCATTTCTTCACACCTGTTTTTCTTTCTTTGAAACGACGCGATAAACTGCACCGTCTCAAAGAGGGGCAAATGTAGTCACACAAATCTGTCCAGCTTAATTAAATAAATATTTGCTATTTATTTGATTAAAAAATACACTAGCCATGAGTTAATTAATTAATATTTAATTAATTCATCTTCAAACGTTCTCCTATTAATTAAATAAATTATTCAATTTATTTTAATTAATTCATTAAACCAAGTTTACAAATCAATTAAATAAATAAAATCTATTTATTTAATTAAATCCCCCTATTCCTCTTTTAAATAAATTAAATTAAACATTTATTTAAATCATTATCCCCCCCCCCCCACTTGTATTTTCCTAGAAATGCAACTTGCACACATTTATTGAAATAAATAAATTTTTATTTTAATAAAATCCTATTTTTCCTCACCCACCAAATCCACTTGCAAATCTAATCCCCTTCTAGATTCTTCTAACCCCTTCCTAATTAGCCTAATGCATCCCCTAATTATTGTCACATTCCTAAGCAACATGGAGTCACTTCTCAAAGACTTCAAAAGTCTTTGAAAAACATTTAATGCTTTGTGTGTTCAACAATTTAACCTCCAAAGTCTTCCAAAACCACTAATGGCTCTTACATGACCATTTATGGTTATTTCAACTTGTCTCCCCAAGCATTTATTGCTTTGACCATGTTTATCCCTCTTGCCTTTTGCACAAGAGTTTATCCATTGGATAAAAGTTTTATTCTTTGAATAAAGAGTTTATTCATTCAACTAACCTTGATCTTAACTCCCCAAGGTCATGTCAAGCATTTAATGCTTATTCCCCCTCCTCTCAACCTATCTCACATTAACACTTGTCATCCTGAGATTGGGTTGAAATCCCTCACATAGATTTGAAATCATTCAATCTTGACCCTTGTTGAGATTGCTCAATCTCAACCATCCATTGCTCCATTTTTCCTATAAATAGAGCCCATTTCTTCATAATCCAGAGCCTGAAAACTTGTATGCATTTAACCTATAGGCATTTTAGAGAGCATTTAGCATAGCAATCTAATATCTTGTTATTTTGGTTAAAATCAATCATTTTTAATAGCATCTAGTATTTTAGCTTTTCATTTTACATTTGGAGCAAATACTCAAATCTCAATCCTCCATAAGCATCCATAGTGCAAAAAGCTGCTGAGAGCTACACTATTTTGGAACTTGGAGAGGAGAGGAACAAAGGAGAAAGATCCAAGAGCATGTTAGGAGGCATTTGGAGGTGCCTAATCATATTTGCTTCTTTAGTTAAATATTCTTTCATGTTCTTAGTATCTCTTTTGATATGCTTGTTTAGATTAGCTTTTGGTTAACTAACACTAACAATCTCTTGTGTCTTGTGTTGTTTGTCATTTGCTAACCTTGTCCATTTTGCAGAGCATCAAAAACATTTACGGTGCTTGATACTATCAGGTTTAATAATACTTCGACTTCGACTGTCATCAGATAATGCAACGATGATAGTCACTATATATATTTTTTGACTTCGACAATCATTGGGTTTAATCTGTCATAAGCAATCGGTAACATGTTAATTTTACTATCAATCCATATATAATCCAAGGACCATGGCGGGAACGCACATGGTCGGACCAACTTTTGTTGAAATTTTCAGGGATGAATATTATGATGATTTCAAAGCTAACCCCAATAAATTGGTAAATTTTATAATTTCTAGATAGGCAAAATTAAGGTTCAAATGTAAAAATAGGACCCTATTAGGGTTTTGAAGAAAAAGAGGAATTAAATTGCAAATTTGAAAAATGTCAAACCTAATGGATAGAGACGCCTTGAAAAATGTTTAGAAATATGAATTGGAATGAAATTAATTTAAATTTGCACAAAATCTAATTAAATTTAAAAATTAGGGTTTTATGACCTAACCACTTAATTTTGAAATTTGAATTTTGGGAAAAAGGAGGGAAATTGAAAATTTGAATTGTAGGAATGAAAACAAGGCTGAGAACAATAAAAAATCTAAAAATTAAATGGAAATCCAATTTTTGCACAAGTTCAAGATGATTTTTGAAAATTAGGGTTTTAACAAGTAACTGCTTAATTTTGTAAATTTGATTTGCAAATTGAACAAGACAATGAGGAAATTGAATTTGACAAACAAAACAGTTTTCAGATCTAAGATAACCACAAGCAATTTTTACAAATCACAAGTTTAAATTTAATTTTAAAAACTAAGGTTTTTAATGATTTAACCACTAAGATTGCAGAAATTTGAAACTTGCAAATGAAAAATATGCAATTTTGTTCAAAGAAAAGCATGCAAGACATCGGGTTCACCAAAATGTAATGGTGGGTGAAAAATGTGTGAATGAGAGATCAAGAGGAAAGATACCCTTTCCCTCCAAGGAGAGATGAGAGTTTCACTACGAATTTCCCTTCAAACACTTTTCACGCATTACATTGGAAGAGGGGGGGGGGATTCATTAGATTCAACCTCCAAAGAAGAAGATAGAATTCTGAATGAAATTAACATTACAAAATTAACATTATAAAATTTATCACTTGCAGCATGAGAATCGAACCAGGAAAAAGCATGAGATTGAGAAAATATTTTATTGAAAGGTCCAGACATGTTTCGAGGGAATTTTACCCTCTCATCAGTGGACTTTGAATGTTTACAATAAACATTCAATACAAGGGTTTAAATAGAAGAGAGGGGACAACCACCTCAAGTTCCAAGAAAACCAACAGTCATGCTTAAAAATAAATTAAAATCAATCAATTAATTAAAAAATTAATTAATCAATCAATTAATAATTAATTTAAAAATCAATTAAAATCAATCAATTAATTAAAAAATTTAATTAATCAATCAATTAATAATCGATTTTAAAAAACATCACTATGAATGAAATAAAATACCCAAAAATTAGGCATGTGCGAGTACTTATTGGTGAAAGCCATACAATAGTTTAGGGTTTAGGGAAACCCCCATGTTCATCACAAAGTGACTAGGCACGAGGGGACCCAACTCCAAATAGCAGGAGGCACAAAAAATCATAACATAGCGACGGTGATCAATGCAAGAAAATCGTGGGCACGAAAAAACCGAAACCACCAAGCGAAACCGGAAACCACCAAGGTAACCGAGAACCACCAAACAAAACCGGAAATTGCATAAGAGACAAAGAACTATTATGCAGTCTATATGATTTTACTTATGCTTTCTATGTGATGCATGATTATATGTGATGCAGTTCTATGTGATGCAATTCTATGTGATGTGTAATTTTATGTGATGTAGTTCTATGTGATAAAATGATAATACAAATGCTATTAAAATGATAATTAATCTAAATGATGTTTTGATGCAATACTAAATGAAATATGCATGTGAGTGAAACTGAATGCAACTATATGAATGTGTGTAAATGGCTTAATGATAATGCAAAAATGAATTATAATGCAATTAAACGATTTTGAGTAATAATGCTACTAAAATGAATCCAGATGATAATGCAACTAAATGAATCAATGTAATGCAACTAACTGAATCTAGATGATAATGAATGCAATTAAATGAATGCCACTAAATCTTTTCGTTTCAAATGCGCTAGAATATTGCTTTACCCTTTTGACTCGATTAAATTAGAAGAAATGTTAGTAGGATGAAAAATTGAAGAGAGAGATGATGTTAAATGATAGAAAGATGAGGAAGAAAAATTAGGTCAATCCACGAGAAAGATTATTAACTCAAGAATCATCTTGAGTGATACAATCAGCATTATGAGATTAGAAAAATGAAATGACATGATTGATGATTAATGTTCCTTTGTGTCTTTATTCATAGTGCAATATGTATTCATCACTGAGCCTTATTATGTAACAATAAAGCTGCATACATTAGGGTATAAAGAACCAAGATGTAAAGATATCTCATTGCAAGAACAAACACGTAGCAGACAAGGAGTGAACCCTCCATTCCGGGAATGATGCTAAGAGTCAAGGTATGTGTGGCATTTAGATATTGAATGCTCTTATCACAGATACCCAAAATACCATTGCCCTAGAACTTCATTTGTTCACACCACAAACAACAAAGAAAGAAAAGAATCATGCCCACCATAACTCCTCTAGTTACTTTTGGACATCCTTGAGTAGCATAGAAACATGATCTTCATCAATTGATAAAAGATAAAACCAAATTAGACAAAAATCAACACTTATACTGACTGTGTGTTTGCTTTGATTGTTTGATGTGATGGTTGATAATGTCTGATCTTAGAAAGTTGTGGATCCTGCTTAAGACTGATCTGTCTGATTTTGAGTGTATCCTCTTTTGCTTAAGACATGATAATGATCATTTGATATGGATAATTGATACGATTGATAAGACAGTTTGATCAGATAGTAGATTTTTGACAAGATAGTTAATATCCTGTGTTGAATTTCGTGCGAAGTGTTTGCTGGATATCTGCTAGGGTATTTGTTTCTCGCGAGACATTTTCTTGCAAGTTTTTTGATTGATTGATTTTTGATGTTTTTGGATTTTGTGGATCATTTTCGAATGTTTTTGGTTGATTTTTTGAGGATCGTATTTAGATGTCTTTTATATTTTATGGTTTTTCGAATGTTTAAGTTTTTGCGTTTTCTAGAATGTTTTTGGATTTTTGTTTGTTTTCGATTTGTCTGGATGCTTTTTATTTTTTTCAAGACTTTTTACGATTTTTACGATTTTTTCCGGATTTTTTTGGATTTTTGAGATTTTTTAAAGACTTTATCTAATTTTTTAGGATTTTTTCAGGACTTTATGTGATTTTTAGGATTTTTTCAGTTATGCCCCCATTATGCAGATCCATTATGATATGATGACTAACAAAATGCTCATGAAGCCAATGATATTTAAGCATGAACTTATGCTAATGCAATATGCACGATGAAGATGCAGTTCCTTTTTGTACACGAATGACTGTGTTTGTTTAGCATTTTCTAATACACCAATTGAATTTGAGGTGCAAAAAATTTCATAGGATAAGAGGTCAATCAATCCTCAAGATCCCTTGGAAGACACATATTAACATAGTGACTAGGATTTGCAAATGGAGACGCAGAAAACTTCCCCATTAATTCTTGAAACTTTGATCTTCTTTTGCTCATGTGTGTGCAAATGAGTTAATTCCAGCTCTTGTGTTCACTAAAGATCCTTGGCATCCTATATGACTAGCTACGTGGATTATTCTAACTTCAAAAGCATCCTGGATAGAGCCTCAGTGCCAGCAAGATTTAGGGGCTTCGATGAGGTTATACATCGTAATCTCTCAAATATTGCTCCATTTCCAGCAAGTGTCCATAGCCCTGATGGAGTTATTCGCATGTTCCCATAGTCAAGCTTTTTTTGTTGCACTTGTATGAGTGATATTTTAGTTATATATCATTGCCTTTTTGTCTTGAGATGGATATTGGCATAACACTTTTTTCTTTTTATTTCTTGCCTTGACTTGCAAGTAATGAAACCTACTTGGGTATGATGATTACAACAGCATTGAAACAAAGTTTTAGATTTTTCACTAGTCATATGATCAACTAGGTGTCTAGAATGAATTAGAGATTTTGTTAATGTGTGAGATATAGCAATTGATAGATTTTGGGTTAACAAGGTGCAAATAGTAAAATATCAACCCAACCGAAGGTAAAGCTTCACCACAGGGCGATGTTGAAAATGAATGAATTCAGGATCTCAAAAATTTCATGTTCGAATATCTAAGAAAGGAGACGACCCTTGTTTCTCTTGAATGCAAACAAATGATAAATTTGGACAATTGCCTTATTTTATTGATGCAACTATATGAACAAGTAGTAAAGATATGCAACTACTTGAAAAAGTAGTAATGACATGCAACTACATGTTGTGCAATGATTAATATGCGATGCAATGTAGTAAAGAAATATGCAAATGCAATGATGAATTCAAAATGAACCCATCGCTTAGATGTAATATTTTTATAGGTGTATACTATTCATAGGATTGGGGAGTGCATCTCCTTTCATGGTGGATAAACCGTAGGCTCCATTGCCAACAACTCTTGTGATGATAAATAGTCCCAACCAGTTAGGTTCAAACTTACCTAGTCCTTCTCGTTCTTCTAAGTTCCTTTGATTTTATTTGAGGACAAGATATCCTACTTCAAAATAATGTGGTCTCACCCTTTTGTTGTAGCTTCTTCTCATTCGGTTTTGATAACCCTGTAGGTGATTTAGAGCAGTCTGTCTCCTTTCATCCAATAAATCCAACTCTTGCAATCTTGATACTCTGTAATCTTCCTCAGATATGATTTTTTTTAGAGATAATATTAGTGATGCCAATTCTACCTCAATAGGTAAAATAACGTCTGCACCATATAACAATGAATACGGTGTAGCACCTGTTCCTGTTCGTACACCGGTTTTGTAGGATCAAAGAGCAGAATTGAGCTAGATGTGCCAATCACATCTTGTTTTAGTGACAACTTTTTTCAGAATTTTCAAGATCATTTTGTTTGTTGCCTCTGCTTGTCTATTTCTTTGCGGATAATTTGGAGTTGCAAATCATTGCTGGATGTGAAACTGTTCACACAGTTCACTTAGTTCTTGGTTCTTAAATGGTCTTCCATTATTTGTCACAACGCACATTGGGAATCCATATCTATAGATAATATAATTCAGAATGAACTTTTCTATTTGTTTTCCTGTAGTGTAAGTCATAGGGATTGCCTCGACCCACTTTGTGAAATATTTCATGGATATAATAATGAACTTATGTCCATTAGATGAGGTAGGGTTGATTTTCCCTACTAAATCAAGTCCCCATTGTGAGAATGACCACATTGATGTGATGGGTTGAAGCTCCTATGCAGGTGCGTGAATCAGATCTCCATGAATCTAGCATTGTTTGAATTTCTATACATATATGTAGGCATCCTTCTCCATTGTTGGCTAGTAGTATGTTGTTCTCAATAGTTTCTTGGCTAAAGCTTGGCCATTGACATGAGAACCACAAATTCCATCATGAACTTCCTTTAAGGCTTGCTGTGCTTCTTCAGAATTGAGACATATAAGCAAGGTGGTATCCAAGATTCTTCTATACAATGTGTCTATAATAAGTGTGTATCTGGATGCCTGTCATATGAGGGTCTTTCTCTGATTGGATGAAAGATCTGGAGGCATATATTGATCATGTAGATATGAGTATACTTCTTGATACCAGGGGGATTCAGGTTCCACTATGACACAAACATATTTTGAAGCAGGTATTTCATATGAAGGTACCATCAACTGCTCTACCATGAAATCAAATTGAGTTCCATTATACCGCATATCATGGAGAGATCCCACAGTTGCCATTGCATCAGTGACTCTGTTCTGTGCTCTGGGGATTTGATCAAAAGAGATGTTGGAGAAATTTTGCTTGAATTCTTCTACCAACTGTTTGTAGGGCGTGAGTTTGTCATCCTTGGTGTCATCATCATTCACTTGGTTGATGATAAGCTGAGAATTCCCATAGACTTGTAATTCTTTGATCTTCCATTGCAGGATAGTTTGAAGTCCTATTACTAGTGCTTCATATTCAACTATGTTATTAGTGCATGGTATTCTGAATGATTTGGGGAAAGAATCACCTTGAGGGGTGATAAATAATATTCCTACTCAATCTATATGATTAGTATGTGACGTATCAAAGTATAGTTTCCAAGTGCTTGATGCTATGATTGTGAAGATAGATTCATTTGGGAAGTCTATCAACATTGAATGATGGTCTTGCATTGGAGCCTCTACCAATTGATATGCAATTATCTACCCTTTGATTGCCTTCCTATCAACATACTCAATGTTGAATTTTCTTAGGATCATCACCCATTTAGATAACCTTCTGGTTAATGTAGCTCCGCTTAATAGATACTTGAGTGGATCAAACTGATGCAAGAGCATCCCTGGTTCACAACAATCTTGCATCAACCAAAAAAAATTTCCTTTTTGTTTTTTTCTCTGTTTGTAGTTTCAGTTTTCCTTTTTGTGTGTCCCGGTTTTGGTTCACCAGATCCTGTGGAGTTGGATTCTACTTGAATAATTGATCATCTTTCTTGCTTTCAGACCGTATCACATTTGGATCACTTTCCATCAAGATATCGCTACCAGTTTCCATGACAGTTTCTTGTTATCGATTGTTCCTTTGTTACCGGTAGCTTGAGACCTATTCTGGTGATCTACCAAAACCCATTCCGAAGCTTGCAGAGCCTTGGATGTTGATATCGATGTTCCTTGGCATGTGACTGACTTTCTATGTTTCATCCTTTGGATTTTCTGGAGGAATCTCTTGGTGAAGGGCGACCTTTGTTATTTTCATGTTAGGTCTTATTCTTCGAGTCTTGATCCCTTTTTGGCTGACTGGATCCTTTGGATCGATATATATATTTGTAATTATGCTTTAGAATGCAATCAATTGAGAATCAAAGAATTAGATAGCTAGATTGTATATAGAAGATAGATCTTTCGATTCAAGGTCCCGGTTGTGACCTATTCTACTAGGCCTGTGTGCCAGTATGTTGTAACCCGGTTGTTACTAGTTGGATGTAATCAAATTTCATGCAATAAATCAATCAGTTCTACATTTCCTCCATCATATATGTGTGTTTCTGTTGTGTTTACTCTTGTTGACCGGTCCGGATTGATCTCTTTGAGGTCCCTCCTCGCTGGTGATTGCTTCAAGTGGTATCAGAGTGAAGTTTTATTCTAGAGGTTGCATGTCCTAAATTTCTTGTTGTAGGGTGGGGAATTGCGGATCCAACCTACAACTGCAAGGGAATGGCGTGAAGAGGAACTAGGAATGGTGGAGCACGTGGGAATATGATCCAGATTAAGAAAGGTTTTTAAGGGTTTTGAGTAGGGGAAACACTAAACCTCATTTTACCCCACTAGAATATGATCAGAAGTTGGATTTAGATGAATTGATGGATTGGATCTCGGAGATGGAGAAGTATTTCAATTTTGAAAACACTGCAGAAGAGAGGAAGGTGAAATATGCGTGTACTCGGTTGAAAGGTCATGCATCTCTTTGGTGGGAGCATTTGAAGGTTGACAGATAGAGAAGAGGTAAAGAAAAGATTAAGGCATGGGATCAAATGATTTCTAAGTTGAAATCAAAGATTGTGCCGAGTAATTATCAAGTGGATTTATCTCAGAAGTTGCAAAATCTGAGACTGAAGGAATCTTGTGTGAAGGAGTACACCGAAGCATTTTGCAAGTTGAAGAACGAATTGTGGATGTCTATACAAGATGAACTAAGTATGATTAAATTAGAGAGTGTTGAAGAGGCTTACCAGTATGCCCTAAAGGATGAAGAGAAATAGAACAAAAGACATGAATAAAGACAAAGAGGTAGAGGTGGAAGGTTTACCAGAGGAATATTTCAAGGAGGAAGAGGACATACCAGAGGAAGAGAAACCAATACAGATCAAAACAAGGACAAGGAAGTGAGAAAAGAAGGTAATTCATACTAGAAGGATGATATAAATTTATACCAAAGGAGAGAACCGAATGGTTACCAGAATGAGAACTATGAAAGACAGGAGAAGAGGACATTTAGAGGAACCTTCTTTAAGTGTGGAGGAGAAGGACATCATGCATTCAAAAATAAGAAGATAGAGGATACCAGAAGAGCAACAATCGTGGAAGAAAACCCCACCGAATCAGACAATAAACTGGAAGATGGAGAACAATTGATGACGAGGAGAGCTTTGTGTCATACCGGAGGAGATGAAGAGCCCTTGCAGATGAAGAATCTATTCAAGACTAGATGTAAGGTATCTGGTAAGTGTTGTAAAGTTTTTAGTGATAGTGGTGATTCTGATAATCTTATTTTAGAAGAGATGGTGAATAAGTTGAAATTGGAGAGATTGAAACATCCTATGCCTTACCAGATAGCATGGATACAGGATGAACACAAGTTGTTAGTAAGTGAACAGTGGTGAAATTGAAAATTAGGATTTATCATGATGAAGTTTTGTGTGATATTATGCGTATGGATATTTGTCATCTTTTGTTGGGTAGACCTTGGAAGTTTGATAGACATGCAATACATGATGGGAGAAATAATACTTAAACTATTGTGGCCAGTGGGATGAGGCAAACCTTGTTACCTTTGGAGGAACCTTTGAAGAATGAAGTATGTACGAATGCCATAATCTGTTTAGTAGATGGAAGGAAATTCATGGATGGACTGAGACATGAGAATGTGTGTTTTGTCTTAATTCCTAAGAAGACTGAGAAACCAGAACCGGAAGGAGAATACCCATAAGAGATAAGAGATTTGTTGATAGAATATGAGGACATCCTTTCAGATAATGTTCCTGATGGATTTCCACCTGTAAGAAGTATTAGTCATTGCAAGGACTTGGTTCCCAGAGCTAGTTTACCTAACAAAGCTGCACACCGGTTGACATCGACAGAGAATGAAGAACTAAATAGACAAGTGCATGAGATTTTGAAGAAAGGTTTGATCAGGGAGAGTCTGAGCCCTTGTGCAGTACCAATAGTATTATCACCTAAGAAGAATGGAGAGTGGAGAATGTGTACCGATTAGAGAGCAATAAATAAGATCACAGTGAAATACCGGTTTCCTTTGCCTAGGATGGATGACATAATGGACTGTTTGAGTGGAGAAAAATACTGTACAAAGATAGATTTGAAGAGTGGATATCATTAGATCAGAATCAAAGAAGGTGATGAGTGGAAGACAACATTTAAGACAAATGAAGGACTATATGAATTCTTGGTGATGCCTTTTGGATTGACTAATGCACCGAGTACTTTCATGAGGCTGATGAATGAGGTATTGAAGAAATTATTGGGTAAGTTTGTTATTGTGTATTTGGATGACATTCCGATTTTCAGTAAGACAAAAGAGGAGCATTTGTTGTAGTTAAGACAAGTTTTGCAGAGGTTGAGAGAAGAAAAGTTGCTGATCAATATCAAGAAGTGTACTTTCATGAAGGATGAGTTAGTCTATTTGGGATTTGTGATATATGAGGATGGTTTGAAGATGGACCCTGAGAAAGTGAAAGCGATTATTGAGTGACCTACACTAGAAAGAATTGGAGAGGTAAGATCATTTCATGGATTGGCTAGTTTTTACCAGAAGTTTATCTGAAATTTTAGTGCCGTTTGTAACCCTATGACTGAGACCATGAGAGGAGATCGGAAGGAATTCAAGTGGACCATCAGAGAAAACAAAAGTTTTGAGCTGTTAAAGCAAAAAGTGACTGAGCAACCCAATAAAGGAGAAACATAGTGGAGGACTAGCTAGACATTTTGGCACTAACAAAAAAATTGCATTAGTGAGTGAACAATACTTTTGGCCCCAGATTAATAAGGATGTTAAGAGATATGTACAAAGTTGCAGAGTTTGTCAAGTTGCAAAAGGTAGTAGTCAGAATGTGAGATTGTATAAACCTTTGACAGTACCGATAAGGCCTTGGGAGGATATAAGCATGGATTTTGTACTTGGATTGCCTAAGGCATCGAGAGGGAATGATTCTATATTTGTGGTAGTGGATATATTTTTGAAGATGGGTAATTTCATACCTTGTAAGAAGACATAAGATGCATTGCATGTAGCATACCTATTTTTCAAAGAAGTGGTGAGATTGCATGGATTACCTAAGAGCATAGTTTGAGACAGAGGTACTAAGTTTGTTGGCTATTTTTGGAGAACACTTTGGAAGAAGATGAAGATAGATTTGAAGTTTAGTTCTACTTTTCATCCACAGACTAATGGACAGATAGAGGATATTAACTGGAGTTTGGGAAATTTGTTGACATGTTTAGTGAGAGATAAAACCAAAAATCAGGATTTAATCCTTGCACAAGCAGAGTTTTCCTACAACAATTCAGTGAATAGAAGTACCAAAAAAACACCTTTTGAGATTGTTATCGAAGTGCACCCTAGAGGTATAGAAAAATTGAGAGACATTAGCAGTGAAGACCATAAGAGTTTAGAAGCATAATATTTTGTAGATCACATGGCAACATTGCATATTCAGGTTAAACAACATTTGGAAGACATGAACAACAAATATAAGGAGAAGGTAGATGAGAAAAGGAGACAAGGAATTTGAAGTTGGCGATGAAGTGATGGTATATCTGAGAAAAGAGAGATTCCCCATTGGAACTTATAATAAGTTGCAGATGAAGAAGTTAGGACCCTGTAATATTTTGAGGAAGTTTAGTTCTGGAAATGCATATGAAGTGGAGCTACCAGATAGTCTAAGTATTTCACCTATATTCAACATTGCAGATCTTCATGAGTACCATGAACCAGAATTTAGTAAGGACAATGTTGCAGACTTGGAGAAACAATTGCCTTGGAAGGAACCATATCATATTGAAGAGATTTTGGATAGTAGGATTGGGCGTAGTACCCAGAGTAGTGAGTATAATGAATATCTTGTGAAGTGAAAGGACAAACCAGTTGAAGATTCATCTTGGATTTCTTAAGAAGAGCTAGACCACCTTGATTTTCCTCTGACCCCAACAAAGTGAGAGGCTCACTTTTTCAATAACCAGGGATGTCTGATGCAGGAGCATCCCCGGTTCACATTAATCTTGCATCAACGAAAAACATTTTCCTTTTTGTTTTGTTCTTTGTTTGCAATTTTAGTTTTCCTTTCTGTGTGTCCTAGTTTTGGCTCACCGGATCCTGTGGAGTTGGATTCTACTTGAAGAATTGATCATCTTTCTTGCTTTCAGACTGCATCACATTTGGATCACTTTTTGGCAAGATATCGCTACTGGTTTCCATGATAGTTTCTTGTTACTGGTTGCCTGAGATCTATTCTGGGGATCTATCAAAACCCATTCCGAAGCTTGCGGAGCCTTGGACATTGATCTCAATGTTCCTTGGCATGTGGCTGACCTTCTACATTTCATCCTTTGGATTTTTTGGAGGAATATTCTCTTGGCGGAGGTCGACCTTTGTTATTTTCATGTTAGGTCTTGTTCTTCAGGTCTTGATCCCTTTTGGGCCGATTGGATCCTTTGGATCGATATTTATATTTGTAGTTATGCTTTAGCATGCAATCAATTGAGAATCAGAGAATCAGATTGTTGGCATATGCACACTCTAATGAGACATTGTATGTGATTGAAGGTTTTGTCATTGATGGCAACCTTGCAATCCTATGGCACCGACAAAGACATTTTACCGGCATCAGCAAAACACATTCTACACTGGCATCAGGACACCGGCACCAACATAGAAGAAAAGAGGTATATCGGCATAGAGGCCAACAAGATTTTGTTATACAATATTTTGTTTATTATTGTAAGCCAACTTGGCAAATTGTAAAATGAATCTTATATATAAAGGAGATCATTGTAGACATTTGTAGGTGTGATGAAGAATATAAAAGAAAATTATTAGGCAGACCTAATGTGCGAAATATAGGTCAAGGGGTATATGTAAAAAACAGAGCAGGAACCAGTACTGAATCTGGCATTGAAGATGCTATTGTAAAGTAGTACAAGTTATTGGATTTGTATAATCCTTATTTGTAAGTCAGTGTGACTTCCCATTGAGCAGTGAGCTCTAGGCAGTTGGCCTTCCTGCATGTGCAGGCCCCTATTGTAAGTAATATTCTCTTATTGGCCAGTAAGTGAATATTGTGGGTCACAAATCCCACCGAGGTTTTTCCCACACCGGGTTTCCTTGTTAACATCTTGTGTTATGGTGTGTTTTTCATGTGGATGTTCTTGATTCTATTTATTGCATTATTTCTTGCATACTGGTACACTGTTATATTATGTTCTGCGTGTTTTAAGTTAAGAAAATATTATCACCGGATAGATACTAATTCACCCCCCCCTCTCAGTATCTGTGGGACCCCTAACAATTGGTATCAGAGCTTGGTCCTCTATTTTCAAAAGTCTAACAACTTGAGGAAGATCTTGACACCGGTAAAGATGGAAAATCTAATGAAGCAACTTGAAAGAGCTCTTACAAACTATGATGCAAAAAAGTTGAAAAATATCAAACTAGAAGATGATTTAAGAGCAACTCAAGATATCATTCAGGCACTTCAAGAAAATCTTACTGTTGCACGAAATAAGAGAAGATAACTTTGTGAAAAATTGCAAAATGGGAATGATGAAAATGAATCACTTAATGATATGATAAGCAAATTGAAAAAAGAGAACATGACAACAAATTATGAGATGCAGGATATGACTATGAGATTTTGCAAAGAGATTGAGGACAGGAAGAAGAATGAAGAAGAATTAACCAGTAGACTAAGTGATGCAACAAATGAGAACACAAGACTTAGCTATGAAAATGATATGTTAAAGATAGATCTGATGCATACTCAGAATGACTCAAATGAACTAATGAGACAAAAATAAATCTTAGAAAGAGAACTGGAAACTGCAAATCAACACAAAGAAAAATTCAAGAAAAGCTCAGAGGAACTTGGCACCTTGCTGAAGAATAAAAAACCTAAAGGTGACACTTCTGGAATTGGCTTTGAAGTTGGTGAAAGTTCCGATACTGTAGATACTCAAGATCACAACAAACCGGTAAGACAACCTAATGCTTATAAATTCAATGGTAAATGCTTTAACTACAATAAGTATGGTCACAAAGGAAATGAATGTAGATCTAGAAATTATCAGAATATCAACACACCCACTGGTCAATGCTCTAAATGCAACAAAATAGGTCACAACTCTGAAAATTGCAAAATGAATGTGAGATGTTATGTTTGTGGAAGATTTGGACATTTATCAAATCAATGCAGAACACAAACCGGCATAGGCTATGGGAAAGCTATTTAGAAGAATAATGTAACTTGTTATGCATGTAACAAGATTGGGCATATTGCTAAATTTTGTAGAAGTAAAGGAACACCGGTAGACAACAAAAGTTCTAGCTTGAAAGGTAAAGAAAAAGTTGAAGAGGTTAAGGAAGAATTCTCAAAACAATGGATTAGAAAAGCTGATCTAAATATTGAGAATACTCCTCCACCGGTAGGACAGAGTGATGCTTCACCGACAGGATAGAGTGATGCTTCACCGACAGGACAGAGTGATGCTTCACCAGAAGGACAGAGCAGTGCTCCACTGGCAAGAAGTTCTTCATCCAATTGAAGAAAATTTCCTTGAGGGTTTGGCAATTTATTGATACATGTGCTATTATTTCCTCGGTTAGAGATAAGAAGTTGAAAATTACTTATTATCGGCAAACAATGTTAAGTGAATACTTAACCGACATGCAATTAATGTGGTAGATGGTGAAGAGACATTATAAAGTTAAGGTTTTGGCTCCATTTCATTTCACCAAGATTTCAAATTTTTAGAGAGCGCGAAGACTCCAAGCTAAGGCATTTTGAGCAAGAAGCAAGCACACTCCAGGCAATCATCCATCCAAGGTAGTAAAAGGTATTTAATCATGGCATCCACCTCTACAATTGAATACATAGAAAACCCTACTGTTGTGGAAGTAATAAAAAGACCTAGGCCCGTATTTTAGTTAGTTCCCGAGATAGCAAAGAAGGATGATACCTTAGGTGTTTTTTCTCAAATCCCTAAGGGAGTTGTTTATGCTAAAGATCCCCGGATGTACATCCACTGCAACATTGAAGAGTTAGGAGATGAGGAAATCAAAACCATGTATAAAACCATGATATGTGATAATACCAACAATGTAAAGGATGAACACAAAATCATTGAGACCCTAGGATTTACAGAAATCCTTAGCATTCCTGAATTTCCAAAGGATGTGATTAGGATAGTTTTAAGTAGGGTTCATGGAGAATTTTTCTGGTTAGATGCAATCCATAAGATCACCAAGGAAGCTGTGAAAGCTATCATAGGGTTATTGACCACCGGTTAGGGACCAGATAAAACCAAGAAGGTTTCCAATGACCTAGTTATCAACCTAACTGGTGCAACATTTGACAAGAGGTCTTTAAGGGTTAATGATGTAAAAGATGTCAATGTGAGATTCATCAGTATGATATGAGGGTATAAAGCTACTCATGCTAATAGACTTAACTCAGTTTCAAGTTTATGCATTAAGAGTGCTTATGACATGGTCACGGACAATGCAAAAATTGACATATGTGAGTGGTTAAAGGATGAATTAATTGATAATCTTGGAAAGATAAAAAAGGACAAGAAAGGAACTTTCAGATTTGGAAATCTGTTAGTATGCCTAATGCTACACATAACAAAACAGGTTCCCGGTATAGGTTACAAAGAACTTGGATATGACATACCGGTAGGAAAACAATTAACTGAACTATTCAATAACATGGGTGAGAACAAGGAAAACAATATTCATGACTTTTTCCAAGCATTAAAAACCAAAATGAAGAAAAGAGTAAGGTTATCTCAGAATATTGTAGACAAATACAAAGATGATATATGCTTTGTCATCAAGAAAGATGAAATCTGGATGGAAGCGGTCACCCCAAGGACAGTCTGGGTAACTGAGATGGGATATGAAACAGATGATCACATAGTTGAAACATATGCCAAAGCACTTCTGGAAGCCCCCAGAGAACCAAAGGAAGAAACTTTTGGTAGTGCAGAGAATATTGAAAGACAAATTCAATCAAAGAAAAGGGTGAAGAAGGTTGAGGTAGTTGTGAGGAAAGGATCTAGACAAGAAAAAGCCATCAAAGAAGATGCATTAAAGAAAACCGGCATAACAGAGCATGAGTTAGCAGCTCCACAACCTGAAACTCACCTATCACCGGTAGGTACTTCTTTAGGAAGTGACATGCCTGCAACTTTTAAAAGAGTTGTAAGGAAAAGATATCCCTCACTGACAACCACACCTTCACCTAGAAGAACAAGACAAAAGCAACAAGCAGTGAGATCTCCGGTTAGAAAGGCCACACCAAAGAAGAAACTGACACCTAAGAAGAAGAAAAGGACAAACAAAGATTTAGCCCCTCTTGATATACTATTAAATGAAATCACAGAGGAAGGTAAACTGAAGAATATAGAGAAAATATATGACACTCTAACAGCTGATGAGAAAGAGCAAGTTGAGAACAATGTTATATTACATATGGACATGTACAAGAAATTTTTGATGGAAGTAATAAATGAAATTTCTGATGAATTATTCAAAAGACTTGAGGCAAGAAGACAGGCAGTGATAGAATTGGATAAGAAAATAAAAATTGAGAAGCTACTTGCTGTATATCCAGTAAAATCTCCAAAAGAAATTGATGATTTGATTTCTCAAGCAAACCGGTCAGTATTCTCTACTGCACATCGACATATTTCACTAATGGCAGGAAGAGTTAATGAGGTAATAGAGGAAACAAAAGATGGATGGGATATATTCCTAGTTGAGAAAGAAAAACAAGAAGAGTACAGGAATCCCAAGCCTATCTTAGTCTATCAGAAAGATAGAGATAAGGGTAAAGGTAAAGTTGGTGGACCACCAAGCATCAAAGTTAGAGACAACTTACCCCCACCTTCTTTAAATACTCCACCGGTGAAAAAAACAACCACTGAAGATCAACCGACAACCGAGAGTATGGATGTAGAGGATACTAATCCTAATTCTGAAGTCCTAAATACTATGAATATTCATACTCAGAAGATCAACATAGTAGTAGACAAAGATTCAACTGATAAGTCAGAGATGGCTAGTGAGCCTCTGGTAGCAGGGGAAACTGAGAAACCGGCAGAAGATAAAGAGAAAAAGGCAAAGGCTGAGTCACAGACTGAGGAAATGAAACCTACAGAGAAACAAACAGAGCAAAAGGCTCCAGAACAACAACCACCAAAACAGGTACACAAGGAAATAGTTCCACCAGCAACCAGTGAAGTAGGAAAACCAGTGCTTAAAGAAATGCAGACACAAACTAACCTACGAGAGGTCAATACAAGCTTGGTAACTTCCACCGATACTCAGATTGTTGGATCATCATTAGCATACAAATCAACAAATGTGACTGAGGTATTACTTGATTCTATCAAGAAAATAATTGACTGCAGCTCATAGGCTTACAAAGCAATTGATGATACCATACCAATTTTGAAGGTAATAGCTCCCAACTGTAATATAGATAACAAAGATTCTTTAGGACAATTGGATACATTGTGTAAATATATCTCTGAGAACATTGAGAAAATAAAGGAAGATTCAATAAAGGATAAGGTAGAAATTGAAAAGCAGAAATTCTTTGATGAGGAAATAAAGAAGTGTAATAGAGATTTTGACACACTTCTACCGAAACTATGTAATTTGTTGAAAGAACACAAAAATTTGTACAAAGATACCTGTAAAACAACCTTTTTGACTGTAGATATTGACAAGAAAATAAGAAAGGTACAGGATGAGATAAATAAACTTGCAGACAACTTTGTCAACTTACCTGATACACTATCAACTTTTGAGGAAAAGATAGCAAATTTTGAGGAAGAACTACTCATATTGGAAAAGGAAAAAGAAAGGATAATAAATAAGGCAAAACATTTGAGATCTAAACTAAGTCCAAGATTGGACTATTTAGCATCTCTTCGGAAGGAAATTTCTGAGGCATTAATACGGGGAAGCAAAACACCGACAAAGCATTTGTAGCATCTCACCGGTATAGTGAAGAGAATTGAGACAATAATAAAGGATAGTAAGAAGTTTATGGATAGTATAAACTTGATTTTGGGAGACCTTTTTCAGATTATAACTACCCAGCTACAAGGTTGAGTTTATGGATAGCTAAAACTACAAACTTTACTGACATCTTGACAACCTTTGTCATTGATGCCAAAGGGGGAGTAGTAGGATGAGAAAGTTCAAAACACAGGAATCATATGCTTAGGGGGAGCTCTCACGTTTTTGGTAACATTTTTGGACTGCACACTTTTGAACACTTTTTGAAATTTCTCATGAGTGTTGCCATCAATGCCAAAGGGGTAGATTGTTGGCATATGCACACTCCAATGAGACATTGTATGTGATTGAAGGTTTTGTCATTGATGGCAACCTTGCAATCCTATGGCACCGGCAAAGACATTTTACCGACATCAGCAAAACACATTCTACACCGGCATCAAGACACCGACACCGACACAGAAGAAAAGAGGTATACCGGTACAGAGGCCGACAAGATTTTGTTATACAATATTTTTTTTATTATTGTAAGACAACTTGGAAAATTGTAAAATGACTCTTATATATAAAGGAGATCATTGTAGATATTTGTAGGTGTGATGAAGAATATAAAAGAAAATTATTAGGCAGATCTAATGTGCGAAATATAGGTCAAGGGGTATATGTAAAGAATAGAGCAGGAACCGGTACTAAATCTGGCATTGAAGATGCTATTGTAAAGCATTACAAGTTATTGGATTTGTATAATCCTTATTTTTAAGTCAGTGTGACTTTCCATTGAGCAGTGAGCTCTAGGCAGTTGGCCTTCCTGCATGTGCAAGCCCCTATTGTAAGTAATATTCTCTTATTGGCTAGTAAGTGAATATTATGGGTCACAAATCCCACCGAGGTTTTTCCCACACCGAGTTTCCTCGTTAACATCTTATGTTATGGTGTGTTTTTCATGTGGATGTTCTTGATTCTGTTTATTGCATACCGGTACACTGTTATATTATGTTCTGCATGTTTTAAGTTAAGAAAATATTATCACTGGACAGATACTGATTCACCCCCCCTCTCAGTATCTATGGGACCCCTAACACAGATAGCTAGACTGTACATAGAAGATAGATCTTTTGATTCAAGGTCTCGATTGCCACCTATTCTACCAGGCCTGTGTGCTGGTATGTTGTAACTCGGTTGTTACTGGTTGGATGTAATCAAATTTCATGCAATAAATCAACCAGTTCTGCATTACCTCCATCATATCTGTGTGTTTTTGTTGTGTTTACTCTTGCTAACCGGTCTAGATTGATCTCTTTGAGGTCCCTCCTCACCGGTGACTGCTTCACAAACTTTGCAAAGAGCTAGATTTTATGACTGATCATATAGTGTCTTAGCTTCTGGGAAGAAAAAATTACTGCTAAGTATGCATGCTCAATAGGAGTGTAATTCAGTTCATAACCTACATGGGTTCTACTGATGTAGTAGATTTCTCTTTCTTTCCCTTGATCATCATGCTGTGCTAAGAGAGCACCCAAAGAAGAGTTTGTGGCAGACATATATAACAATAGTAGTTTTCCATGAATTGGTGGCACTAACATTGGTTTGGTTTAGTAGATAGTGTTTCAATGATTGAAATGCCTCCTGGCATTGTTCTGTCCATTTGAACATTACACCTTTATTTAACAGGTATTGGAAAGGGTGGCACTTATCCGCCAATTGTATTATGAAGCGTCTTATTGATTGGAGTCTCCCTTGTAGACTTCTTAATTGCTTAAGTGTTGTTGGTGCTGGCATTTCTAAGATGGCTTTCACCTTTTCAAGATCTACTTCAATGCCTCCATTTGACACAATGAATCCCAAGAGATTTCTAGCTATAACACCAAATACACACTTCTTAGGATTAAGCCTTACTTTATACTGTTCTAACCTATCAAATATTTTGGCTAGAACTTCTAGGTGATCTTCTCTGGTTCGTGACTTGGCTAGGATATTATCAAAATAATCCTCCATGATATCATGCATCATGTCATGGAATACTGTTGTCATAGCTCGTTGATATGTTGCACTTGCATTCTTTAAACCAAATGGCACGATGTTCCAACAATATGTTCCCCAAGGACATGTGAATGTTGTCTTTGCTTGGTCTTCTATTGCAATTTTGATTTGATTATAACTAGAGAAACCTTCCATGAGTGAAAGCATCTCATTTCCCGCTGTAAGATCTACAATCATATCAATATTTGGAAGTAGAAAATCAACCTTAGGACAAGACTTGTTTAGATCTCTGAAGTTAGTGCAAATTATGATGCCCCCTGTGTTCTTGGTTACTAGGAATAGGTTGGAGATCCACTCTGCATAGTCTATGGGTCTTATGAAACCCACATCTAACAATTTTTGCACTTCAATTTTGACTAATAAGGTTATTTGTGGATGCATCTTACTTAAGTTTTTCTTGTAGGGCTTTGTTCCTGGTAATAGTGGTAGATGGTGTAAAACCAATTCAGGATCCAGTCCTGGCATATCTGCATAAGACCATGCAAGGTTGATATACCTTTGCTTGAAAAATTGAATAAATTTCTTTTTTTCCAGAGGATTTAGTGATTGTGCCAGGTGAATTTTATGTACATTCGCGACATCCCCTATGTTGATCTCTTCAATTTCTTCCATTAGAAGTGCCGATTGCTCTTGATCTAGTGGAAGATGATTAAGTCTACCTCTGGTCATACTTTCTATTTCTTCTGAGTCATCTCAATTGGAGGAAGATCTTTCCTCTCCAAAATATGTCGTTCTATCCAAATTTATGGTTTGTGGTCATCAAATGGGAATCCATCTCTGGCACCTAAGAACTCTGCTATATCCTCATCATTCTCAAACCAATCTAGCTTTGGTTCCTCTTTTTGACACCAGTCTATTAAATGTGGGTACATAAGGCATATATCTCTTTCATCATCATAGTTTGGGCTTGTTATTATCATGCATACTTGATTATCAAATTTGCTTGTGAAGGAATCTGGGTCTATTCCTATATCTTCGTAAACAATGCCATTATCTACAGGTGGTAGGTGACCATAATATATGTCCACATCTCCCATGCTACTACTATGGAGAGACAAAAATTCATAGTCATGTGAGTCAGTGATTGTCTCAACATAGGTGTATATATCTGATCTGTCATCATATGATTCCTCCTCAATTGGAGTTAAAGGGAACTCTACATTATTGATGATGAGTGGAATACTCGCATGACTTGATGATCCATCTTCATTTATTGACATGTTTCTCATTGCTTGGATGATTGTCTCTGGCCTTTTTACTGTGACGTCTATTGGTGCTATGTCAATATCTGTTGATGCACTTGAAAATGAGGATGAGATCAACCAGGTGTTGATCTCATTTGGTGGTCTTATTCTCATTCATGAAGAAGGAACCCATGTGTTGTTGTCACTAGCAGGTGCGATGCCTATTTTTGTTACTGCATTGGCATGTGAAGATGGTGGACATGCAATTGTTGACAAGTTTCCTAGTGTAACATTATTAGGATTTTTGATTTCGCTGGTTGACTACTATGGTATTGATGGTGGTGTGTTCACAATTATTGGAGTAGATGATTTTTTAGACCTTTTTTCTATGTGGCTATATCCCAAACCTTGGTGTTTTGGGTTGTCTATAGGTAAGATGGGTTCTATGATGCCTTGAGCATTTAGTCCCAATCTTGTTGTTCCATCATAGCCATGTCTTTGTAGCATTGTGAATCCATTCCTATATAGGTCTAAGGGGAGTTTCATAACATGGTTGTCTTCTTTATCTTTATATAGCCAAGCATTCATGTCTTCCTCTAGGGCTTCATCTTGTATATCTCCCCATCTAACAAATGAGAAAGGGTCTGAATATCTAACAATATATTTTCCTTTATCTTGCTTTGCCATAGTAGATGAGGGTCTCCCAAAAGTTCTAGGAGATAGATATAATGGTCTCATTGATGATGATCCAACAATAGAATATTCTCCACACCATCCTTGATTCACAGTGGAGGTGTAGTAGGCATGTATGGTGTAGAATTATGTGCATCTGATGGTGCTACAGATCCCAATTGTGGAATGATTGTAAATTCCTGCTTGATGGGGACTTGGTTGTTTGTATTTTCTCTCAAGTAGTTGTAGTACTGAAAAGGATTTGGGTCTCCATGTACTATTATTTCAATTCCATTGAATGGAAACTTGATGGCACGCCCTACATGGCATGTATCCATGGATGACCCAATAGCATATTATATCCAGTTCCTTGTCCAGTAATTGGAACATAACATTAGTAATAACATGTCCAACTTCTACTGGCAATGTGACCACCCCTTTTGAAGGACGTTCCTAATCATCATATTCCTTTATGCTGATCTTCTTTGTAGGGTCTATGTGAAACTGAGAATATCCTAGTGCTTGAAGCAATTTGAGGGTACATATGTTCAACCCTGCTCCTTCATCAAGCAACACTCTTCTGATCCTTTTCTTATGAATGTATGCTACTAGATGCAAAGAATCATTGTGCATGATTCTATCTATGGGGACATCTTGTTTTGTGAAAGCAACTCGAGATGAAGTAGCTATGTTTCCCACCATTTCTTGAAATGTATTCTCATCTATATCTCTTTAGACAACTGAATCTTGGAGTGCCTTGTCTAAGATTTTTATATGACTTGGTGATAGATGAAGCAATTCAAAGAGTGAGATTTGTGCTGGAGTCTTCTTTAATTGATCAACAACATTGAAGCTGCTTGTTTGAGGAGGTGTACGAGAAGGTACTCCTTGTAGTGTAACCTTTGATCTACGGGTCACAACGACACAATCTCTATTCCTAGGATTAACACTGATAATGGTCACTACTGCATTTGCTTCATTGAGTGTATTAATGGTGTAGTCATAATCAATCTTTGTGTAGTTGGCCATGTTATCTTTCAATCTTGAACCAGAAGTTTGACCTTGATTGTGCTTAACAAATGGATCTTTTTAGATGACGTGGGCTTGATTTGTACATCCTTTATTGGCATCCACTGTGACATCCACTTGGTCTATAAAATATTGAATGGGTTTCTTTATCTTATAACATCTAGTTGTCTTGTGGCCTTTTGCTCGATGATACTCACAAAAGTCATTGTCATTCTACCATGCTGGTTTGAATGGACCTAGTTCATATTGCCGCACTTCAAGTAATGTTATTACATTGGTTTGCACAAGTTTCTTCAATGCAGAGTCAATTGGCTCTCCCGAAGGGTGTAAAATTTCTTTTTGGTGCGTTATTCCTTGGAGGTTTGAGGATGTTGGATTGCACTGCATTTGTACTGGTAGCTGTTGTATTGTTAACTTGTGATTGATTCACAGTTGGCAAAGAAGAACTTGTTGGTCCTTGCAATGATACTGCTGGTTGAACTCTATTTACCACACGGGCATCTACCACTCCATCATTTATCACATTCTTATTTATGGACCAAAATTTAGGCTTATCTGCACTCGTTGTGTTGGATGTACCACTGTCTTTGCTATTTTTAAGGATACCTTGTTCTAGCAATCCTTTCTCACATTTTAATCCCTTTTCAATGATCTCTTTAAAGGTACTCAAACATTGCATTTGTAAAAGATATTTCACTGGAGGTATGAGGTTTTCATTGAAAATATCCACTTGTTCTATTTCTGGTATGTGGCTTGGATACTGACAGTATAGAGACCTCCATATTTAAAAAAATGTTGCAAAGGTCTCACTTTCCTTTTGCTTTGTAGAGCACAAGTCTATGAGAGTTACTGGGTTGTCAATATTGTGAGAGAAATTTGTAATGAACAACTCTGCCAACTCTCCCCATGAGGTAATCCTTGCTGGTAGATGTGAAAACCACTCTAGTGCAGATCCTCCAAGTCTTTTGGGAAAAAGTTGTAAGAGGTATGTATCCTCATAGGCTACTTCAATGCATGATGTAAAGAACTCTTTGATGTGATCTCTTGGATCACCCTTTCCTCTATACTCGTCAAACTTTGGTGTTTCAAAATGAGGAGGAAAGGGTGGCATGTATAATGACTTATCAAAAGGATAATGTCTGAGATCTTCCATAGTGTAATTCTTTTTCTCTTTACTGGACTACATTATCACCATTTGCCTTTGTAGATTCTGTACTTGTTGAGCCAAAACCTCTGTTTGCGTCAAGGGTACACTAGATGTGTATGTATTAGACACATATGGTGGAGTTGTTGTATAGATAGGTATCATTGAAGACATTGTTTGATTATGGATTTGTGAGTTGAAACCTCCACTAGGTGCTGTAAAGTAGGCAAATTGTGATATAGTATTAGATTAAGTGGACCCAAAGGGATTGGTAGATCCTTGTTGTGTCCCTTGATCACTAAGAGTAGATCCTGTAGATACTGCCATTGTCATTTGTGAAGTATTTGCCAATTTTGAATTGACCATGGGTGTTGTTTGGAATGTAGCAGATGCTGTTCTTGACATTTGTGTTGAAGCCATGGTAGCTTGTATTGCATTTGATTGTGTTGACATAGTTTGAGCAATAATTTGCATTTAATTTATTGTTGTTGTTGGTATTTGAGTTGTATTTTGGTTTAGAGCTACCCTAGGTGACACGATTGCAGAAATGTCAACATTCGAGGGTAACTTTTCTCTATTTTGGATAAAAAGAGAGAGATACCTATCTCTGTTGTTATTGATAAGAGCATTGAGGACTGTTATTACTTGAGGGTCTTGTTGAGCAACCTCAATTTCTTCTTATGTTAATCCAGTATGTAACTCTTCAATTGTGGGTAGTTGATTTGTGTTTGTAGGTAACATAGTGCCCCCTCTTGATTATGAATTTGAGCTTGTAAACGAGCTCATATTCCAAGTAGGATTGTAATAGGAGTCACTATTTGGATCCATTTGGTGTTTTTCCTTTTGAGATTGTGTTAATAGCATGAATGTAACTTCAAATTGGTCTTGACTCTCTATGATGCACCTAAAAGGAGAATGAAGGACTTGGACAATTGATATGCAAGACTTTGATCTATTGACTGTGAGATTATGTATTCAAACTTAAAATACTATGAGGACTCTCTACTGTTGAGGAATTTGTTCTTTGATGGTAAGTCTGGCAAGTTGTCGAATAATTTCTTGTTCTCTTTGTTTCTTGATTTCTCGTTCGGCTTGCCTTTGAATTCAGACTGAGTCACAAACTTCATTATCCAGGGCAACCTCAATCTCTTCATATTTTGAGAGGTCAATTCTTAATTCCCAAACAAGATTGTCTAAAACATCAATTATTTCTAATTGATTGTTATCTGGTCCAAGGTTTGGTTGTTCAAATGGAAATTCTTCATCCCCTAGTAGACCCATACAAATGAAATTCTCTTAAGACTTCCAAGGGTGATAGACTATGACTGACATAAATGATTACAATGTAAGAATTAAGATGATGGACTTGGTTGCAACCTATTGAAGTGTGGAAGATTGATTCTATCCTAGGAGGGACGTAAATGATGGCTTTGCAAAGACTATTTGGATGTGAATATTTGACCTTAATTCCTAAGTATGAGGTGAGGACTTGTGCAAAATGAGGACATAAGAAGTGAATATGCATGGAATAAATGTATGGGACCTAAGATCACAAAATGTAGCATATTCTCCATTTCTCTGAATGTGGCAAATTTGGTTTGATTTATTGATTTTGATACTTGATATTGCAATGTTTTCTCTTGAGGTTCTCAAAATGATTGAAATATTCTTGACAAGACTTGATTGTTTTGACCTTGTTTTGGCTATGTTGTGAATGTTTGATCTTTTGAAAGTGTAGCATAAGACGCAACAACAAAGTAAGAAGACAATCTGAAATAAACCAAAGAGAGCACTGTTTATAGGATCTTTTCAAATCCTAATGATTGTTGGGGTCTTTTCAAACCTCATTTTTTTTCGATAATTTTTTTGGTCATACGATCATAAAACAATCAGACTCTTCTAGGGTGAAAAGGTCACAAATAATATGACAACCCACATCTTGATACTCCATCAACTCAAACATCCCTATCACACCCTAGGGTGCACCCATTTTTTGCCTTTGTCCAACAGTTGGACCAAAGAGAATTGTTCCTCAATTGGCTCATTTTCTTGGGCGAAATATGGCGAGTGTCTTGGGGGTGGATTCTTTCCCACCATTGCATTGTGATACTATAAGTGTCTGGTTACTGAATCAACTTGGTTTCTATGCTTATGGTTTGTAGAAAGGGTTCTATTTAGTGCATCAAAGATAAACTCCTCGAGGAGGCTTCCCAACCTTTAGAACAAAGGCTTTTCGCATCTTAAAGATACTGGGGGAAGGATATCAATGCAAAAATACCGTTGGACATGATTTTCATCACATCCAAATTTGATTATAGTGGGTTGGATTACTTGGTTTTAGCCGTTGCCCACTTAGGTCATTCCCTTCTCACCGGCCTTATGGGCTTCTCGGGAGGGAAAGCTTGCTAAGGGTTTTATCCTATTGCAAAATTGATAGAAAACATAAAGGGTGGGTCTATCTTTTTGGTCACCTAGTTAAGGGGAGAGCATGTGCCTATCACCTTCAAGACACATAATACAAATTGTTCTTTATATCCTTTCATTGCAAATTTTTCTAAAAACTATTTGGAGATGTTGCTCCAATAAGCATGATGCTCATTTTAATCCACAAAGCAATGATGAATAACTTGTAATAAAGAAAATTTGGTTTTGTTCTTTTTAAATGACACCAAAGGAAGTGTGAGCTAAACTAGGTCCAACTATACTTGCAAAACCCATGAAAGCATTAGTTTATAATATGGGCTCACAAGCCTAGGTTTTTCCTTCTGTTATAGAATTTGCCTAACTGTCTGTCTGGAAAACAAAACATTAAAATGTCAGAATGTCAATAGAGAATTGAGAAAGAACAACAAATTAGTTAAATAGAAATAAAAGACTGAAAATAGAAGTTTTTAAATGACATGTGTTTGATCCATTATCATGTTGGCCATGACCTCAATGTTATCAAATACGCCAAATCTTTCTAGGTATTTTTGCACAATATGATAGTATCAAGATAGGGCAGCCAATTCTTCAAGATCTTGGAATCTTTTCTCTTCTCATATCAGCCATCGATGAGCTCTCTATTGTATTCTATCTTTGGTTATCTTCCTGGCACTTGAAATATTGAATCTTACCCTTCCTGTCATGGGGTTAGACACATTTTATGCAAGAAAAAATAAATTTTCTAGAATTCAAAAAGATTATTGGGTTAGCAACACAAATTGATTAGAAGCAGAAACGACAATCAAAATTGAAAATTTGAATGACCCCTGCAAATGTGAGTCATTTTGAACAAATGCGAATTGTTTTCTGCACAAATGCAAACTGGCATTTCAACAAATGCGAACTATTATGAATAGTTACAAATTTCTATGTAGACAAATGCATAGTACTTTTTAACTACAAATCACGAAAAAGACATTCCAAAAGGTTAGAAAATTTGTTAGTTCATGTCGGGTTCACCATTGTTTTCAAGGGTAAAATTAGTCATAATGAAAATTAGATATAAAAGAGTGAATCACAAAATCTAAATCCAATTAAACTAACTCCTAAATGACAATGAAATACATCAAATCAATTGAACATTAAATAATAACATAAAACTCCTTGAATTGTTCCAAATAAGCTTCCATTGCTCTTCTCCAAATTGTGTGATAGGTGGCTCTCAGGTGTTGCACTGGGACTCCTGCATATGATTGACACAATTATTTTGAAGATAGTGATTCTAGATTGAAATTGAGAAATAAGCCTCGCTTTTATAGATTTTTAGGTGAGATGGGGGAGTTTTGGAACTGAAGTGAGGATTGATAGATCACTGATTTTGATTGATAGTTAAGTGTATTGATTGATATGCTAACATGATAGATTGATTTGTTAACTCAATTGATTGGATAGATGACTTGATTTATTAGCCAATTGACTAGATTGATTGAAGAGAAGACTGAATTGATTGATTAGTCAAAAAAGGTGATTTGGAGTGAAAAGGGGAGATTGGAGAGTTAACTGATTTGGTGAACCAGTTAGGATTTTCAGCATGTGCTGTAGGACTTTGAATTTGAAATTCAATTTCATGTTATTTGAATTTAGATTTTTGAATGATGAAATGCGCATGAGATTTACTGAAATTTATTGAAATTCAGATTTGGTGAAATGTGAATTTGAGAAAATGAAATTAGATAGATTGAGTTGAAATTCGAATTTGGAGAATTGGAGGAATAAGTTAATTAATTAAATAATTTGAATGAAATTATTCAATCATTAGAAATAGGATTAATTAAATAATAAAGTTGATTTAATTAAGGGAATTAATCGTAATTAATTAAATAATTAATATTTAATTAATATTTTAAAAAGGGGATTTATGACGAATTGATTAATAAATAGAAATTGAATGATTAGTAATGTAGAAAGTGACGATTTGAATTAGTAAGAAGAATAATTAGCTTAATTAAATAATTAAAGAATTACCTAATTAATAAGATGAATAATTAGTGTGCGGTTAATGAAACATTTTTAGGTGTCTATAGATCATTCAATAAATCATAAATTAAAAATATTAAACATTAAATCAAATTCAAATTATTCAATGCATTGAGAGGAGTAGAATGATCAATCACCCGCGAAAAAAATAAGAAAATTCAGGATCATCCTATTTCTCCTATCTGTCCAAACCATTAGTCATGATGGTGCAACCCTTCATTCTCTATATCTCACATTTCTTCTTTAATGTGGCTTTTACATTAGCCACCATTTTTGCCAAAATTCGGCCACTTAACTTCAGAAAGGGCTTTGAACCCCGCCCCACAAATAATTGTGGCATTAACCATGTTTTGCCAATAAAGAGACCTATCATAAATAAATTGAATAAGATAAGTATGTCCAATAAAAAAACATTAAACAAAGAGACACTATAAATTTTAAAACAATCAAATAAAAAAGAATTACCTACCTGCAAAGAATGGAATGGTGCAATAATACCAAAATTGGCATTTTGCACGTCTAGTTGCATCTTGTACTGACTTGTTCCGACCCATTCTCTCAAGAAATGATTGGGAACCATAATTAGTGCATGGTTCAAAATATGAATCCATCCTAGATTTACGAACTCTAGAACCAATGCTAATACTTCCACTACCATTGGCACTAGCATAAGCACCTGCACCAACACTAGCAGAAGCATTAACACTAGGATGAAATGGAGGCCTGAAAGAAGTCTCTCCAACACCACTAATGTTCGCCAACTCCTCCCTTTTACTCTTATTCATTTCCTTTTGTATTTCAAATGTTTCTATTTGTACTTGGCACTCACGAATAGCCTAGGGGGTACTTTAGTGCATGGTTCAACATCATGGTTGTGTATGTGGGCAAGATGGTATTGCAATATTTACATATGACCTCTCCTTTTTTTGCTAATGTTTCCAAGCCAGGTCCTTTCTAGTTGGGGTTCTAGGAGTAGACATTGTGAAAAATATGATTTTCAAAAGGTCAAGGCTACTACAATAAGACTTAATGACAAGAAAATAAACATTTGTGCATTGTAATTTGTAATTTTATTAAATTAATACAAAATTTATAGTTTGTATTACATATAAAATGTATGGTTTGTTTCAAAATAAAATGTAGGGTTTGTAACTTTCTTCCAAAAAAAATGTAGGATTTGTTCTTTCTTTGAAAGGAAATGAATTGAAATGTTAAAAAAAATTAAAATTTCTGTTTAGAGAACACAAGAAAACCAAAAAAAATATCAATCTTACTTCTTAGAAAAAACTTAAAATGAAATGCAACTTCTTTCCAATCATGGGTAGAGAGGTCTTGATGCACCAAATGTGAATATTAAGCTACATGAATGTGATTTGTTGATGAAATTTTGGTTTTCCTCCTTGCTTGTTTCTCTACAATGCACTCTTATTTTTCCTCACAACTCACCTTTCTCCTTCTATTTTGCCAATACAATGAAATGAAATCACTTTTAGGGTCATAGAAAATATAAACAAGAAAATAAAATTAAAATCATTGAGTTTTATGTTTCTTTATTTTAACTTAAGTTACCATTCGTCTAAGTATCAGGACTTGCCGAGTCCAAGTTGGGTTGCGAGTTCAACAAAATTTCTTGATATTACTTTAGGACTCGTCCGGGTCTAAGTCTGAGCCCTTGGTGTAATACCCTAAAAATGGTCATCTAAACCATGACCCCCTAATCTCGACAACATCACCAAGGTCCTAACCAAAGACAATTAAATCAATCTTGAGCACATTATTAATTCTTTAATCGTCAAATGTCACATGGCAAATCAATTAATATTAATTAACTACTTATTTAATTAATTAAATCATTCCAAGAAAATCATTTTGATCAATAATCCTATTTTAATTTATTAAATATCCTAGCATGTTTAATTAATTAATAAAATTGCCATTTAATCATGCAAAAAAGGAATTAATTTATCACAAATGAGGAATTAATCACAAAGCAAGAGTTAAATTGAAAATAAAATAAAAGAATTGAATTGAGAGAAATCAAACTTGAGATATTCTTCTAAATTGAGAATTTGAAATTAGAAAACCAATTAAAGGAATTTAATCATTCTCTAAAATTAGAACTCAAAGCTTTTGATAAAAAGAAGTTCAGTTGCATTGAAAATACTCTTTTCTTGAATAAATAAAAGAATTACCTATTTTTATCACAAGTGCATGGAATTAATTAAATCTTATTTCTAATGCAACTTGAACTTCTAATTTGAATGCATTTCAATTAAACTATAATTGGAATCTATCTCAAGGTTAACTGAATCTGATTTCTCAATATTTCAATTAATCCTAAATTGTGCTTTTTCTTCATCTCTCTTGTGATTCTCTATAAATTCAGCCTTCATCTCTCATTCAAAACACCCTGGAGATTTATTATTATACACTTTTTTGCTCTGGAGTCTTTGAATATATTGTGCTTGCTTTTTGAGATTATTTGTATCTTAGTTTAGATTATTTGCATATTTAGTTTACTCATATTGCTTGAACCCATATTGGTTGAATCCATTATTGCTTGCATCCATATTGCTTGAATCTTTCATCCATCTTTCATCCATTTAGCTTAATATCATGCTCATATAGATTAAATCCTTTGTCTTGGTGTAGTCTAGTTAGTGGTATTGCTTATAAAAATATGAGACCAATCTTATACTCGCATCTTTTAGAAGGCAATTAGTCGATTTGTTATGGTTTTATTATTCATGCATATATCTGTTTAACCATACATGTAATGACTTAATTGAAGTGTTGTGTCTTGCAACTTACAAATACTTATTTCGGTTTTTCACACACACATTTATGGTGCCCACCGTGGGGCAGAAGACTACTTTTTTTTTTTGCCTCCAAGACTAACTTTTTATTTTTATTTATTTCTTTTAGATTTTTTACTTTTCTGATTTTTTCTGTACAGTTTTTGTGTAATATCGTACGACATTTCCTATATGCTAGAATGACAAATTGCAGGTGTCGTATGATCTGGTACGGTTTATCATATAGATAGGTGAGAATTGTCGTATGATTTTGTATTCTTTTGGTTAAAAAGCAAGTTTCATTCTTCAAGTTTTCTGTTCAATTTTGATTACACTGATGCTGACCCTGGTTGGTTATCTATTTATCTGAAGAATTTTCATAGCCTAATCAGTTTTTGTAGAACGCTTGTCGAGGACTATGCTTGTAGCACAAAGACAATATGACTACTGATTCGTTGTCTTTGCAAGTTGCCTGAGGAGAATCGACCAAACATTGTGTATTCTTTAAATTCATTTTTAGGCACCTAAATTGCTATCTGGTTAAAAGAACAAATCTATATTTCATGTTTTAAGAAAATTCTGAGAGGTAGGAGAGTATACTTTTGTCTGTATAGACAATCAGAAATCCAAACCCTTGAGGCGTTTTCTTTAAGTTTGAGATTTGTATATCTTTAGCGGGTCTGCCCTCTCGAGGAGCTAATAACTCTATAGCCATTATGGCCGGTGAGAGGGGAACGACCCAAGTGGGAATAGCTAAACGCCAATTACTCCAACCCACTATAAAACAAACGTGATATGATGAAAATCAAGTCAACAACAGTGCTCGAGAATAGCTCTCCTCTGTACCCTCGGGTATATTAAACCTTGGTTTTCAAGGCTAGGAGACCTCTTAATTCAGTTTATACCTCGATGCGCCAAATAAATCCCTTACTAGTTACAATTCAAATTAGAAGCTACCCAGTTCACCTCCGAAAGGGGGAAAATCTTTGTGCAAGAGAGATAGTAACTCTCCCAAGATACTTGTCATTTCGTGCCCCCATTAGCATTTGGAGTCAGTTAATACAGCATTGAGAATCCATTACGTGAGACTCAGCGACCGTATTCTGATTAGCTATTGGGTGTGTACTTGAGTCTACAAGCAAAGGTTTCCTTCTCTCACCAATTTTCGTAGGGTTTGCATGCTGTGATTGGAGTTGTTATTCATATTACGTGTTTTCTATGTTTTTATCCCTGAAACTAAAACTGGAATACCAAAATTGGAGAAAACAAGAAACAAATTAGTAGTCAAAACTTTGTCCATGTCAAAACTAGTCTATCCTAGTCAAAACTCTGTCCGTGTCAAAACTAGTCTATCCTAGTCAAAACTCTGTCTGTGTCAAAACTAGTCTATCCTAGTCAAAACTCTGTCCGTGTCAAAACTAGTCCATCCTAGTCGAAACTCTGTCTGATCAAAACTAGTCTATCCTAGTCGAAACTCTGTCTGATCAAAACTAGTCTATCTTAGTCGAAACTCTATCCATGTCAAAACTAGTCTATCCTAGGCGAAACTCTGTCTGTGTCAAAACTAGTCTATCTTAGTCGAAACTCTGTCTATGTCAAAACTAGTCTATCCTAGTTGAAACTCTGTTTGTGTCAAAACTAGTCCGTCCTAGTTGAAACTCTGTCCGTGTAAAAACTAGTCTATCCTAGTCAAAACTCATTCCACCTCAAAACTGGTCATACTTAGTCATTGAAAACTCAGAATTTCGCCTCTGTCCAGTAAACAGTCATACGAGTCTTCTGATTTATCATCTTGTGTCATATTCTATGTCGTACAATATTCTATTAGTCCTAACAGTCTGTCATTTGAGTCTCCATCCTGTGTCGTATGAGCCCTAATTGTCTGTTGTCCAGTTATGAGAATTATCATTTTATCCTAAATCCTGTGTCGTACGATAAAATATTGCATTTATCAGTTTGTCGTTCCAGACATACCCATCTGTCATACGGTACTAGGCAGCAACTCGTACAAAATACTATTGTCATCGTCCTGAATCTTGTAAACTGTCATCTAGTCCTGTGAAACCTATTGTACAAATCTTTGATTTTGTCAGTCCAGAACAGTCAAACTTGCCTAAAAAAGTCTACAACGAGCATAAAACTAGTTATCATCATCTTGAGCATAAACACATCAAAATAGTGAACCTCTGCCATTTGTGTTACACGATTTTGTTGATCATCTTTCAGCTAGTTCAATCAAACATTCATCAAATTTAAGTCACTTAAATAACGTCTTACACAGGATAGATTGTTCCTGAAACCAAACTGAGTCTTAGTCACTTCTCTTAAATCAAACTAGGTAACTTAGATAATGTCTTACATAGGATAGATCTTTCCTGAAACTAGACTAAATCTTAGTTGCTTTTTCTTAATCGATATGTTAAACGAACAACTAGCTCCAAATTTGATCTTGACTTCTGCATCACATATAGCTCTCGGTCTTGTTGGTTCTAAATGCCTACTCAAACTAGAAGCTCTTCTAAAATTTTTGACAAAATTAAGAAGCCCATGACTACCTTGGCTGAACAAATTCAAGTTCTCAAGAGAGAAATATATGACATTCAAGCTCAACGAAAAGATTCAATGACTCCTCTTGAGATGAAAATTCATGATATTAAGAACACTAGACTTCAAGAAATGCTAAAACAATTACATAAGATGGAACAAAAAGTAATTGAAAATCAAAAGTCAAATCTCATACAAGATCACAAGACACCTTCACCAAGACAAAAAGACATCTATTCCCTAGATAGATAGTTTAGACCTTTGGGGCAATCTATTGAGTCAGCTTTGGAAGAGCTTCTTAAGAACAATCTTATCATATTGCCTAAAAAGACCACATGGGGATGTGAAGTTTTGATTAATTACTGTGCATATCATAGGCATAACAAACATAAGACTTCGATGTGTATGGAATTAAAACATAAGATTCAATATCTCATTGATAATGGTGTCATTTAAATTGAAGATCCTAATGACTCACCTAAAGAAAAAGAAGGAACTAGTTCTAAGCATAATCAAAACCATTAACTTATGTCTAGCAAGGCCCCATATGTGGCCTCCATCTCTTCCATGATGCCTCCATCTCCTAAGGCTTATCAACAACAATCCATACCATATCTCTCAAAGGATGAACCTAATGATGAAACTTCTCATGTTGATCCTCCAGGGCTATCTCAAGGGCCATCCCATCCAATGGTTGAAAAAGATCTTACCTACCTAGAATCTCATGAGGATCCCATTATACCTTTCCATTTCTTCCAAGATGATCCCCTTCCATCTCAAGAACAAAGCATATTTCCTAAAAAAGATCATGATGCCTCTTCTACCTTTACAAACGATCCTATTCAAAATGAAGAGTCAAATACTCTATCCAATGGCCCTTCCATGTCAAGATTGAAGTATACCTTCATCTCCTTGTCATAATCTTCCACATTGACCTCAAGGATCCATCATGCTTACAAAGCCCTCTCATGATCCTACAAGTCAAAATATTTATAAACGTAAAGAGGTAGACCTTCACAAGCAAGAAACCGCCCATGTTAAAGAAACTATTAAGGGTCATGTCCTCAGTGACATTCCTCAAGATGGTGGTATCCCTTGTACAGGATCAACAAAGGCGTACATCTTCACATACCTTCCATCCATCTAGAAGGACACAAAAGCTCATCGAGCAAAATAAAGAAAAATCAAAAGCTATATGGGTTCCTAAGGCACTGGTAGAAGCAATGCATTCCAAGAAACTACAAAAGAATGGAAAATCAAAAACCATGTGGATCCCTAAGCATCTCCTTGAAGAACAACTGTCTAAAGAAAAATCCAAATCCATAGTCAAGATTGTTGTTCCTCCATTCAAACCTTCCAAAGCCATTCCTCCATCACCTCTTTCATCTATTTTGGATCCTCATGTCCCAAAATCCCTAGTTGTTCCTCCATCCAAATCTCACAATTTGAGATCCACTTTTCATCCATCAATCCACCATCCCTCAAGATGTGTGCCAATGGTGATCCTGCAAACATTTCCATTCGCTCATGCACCAAACTTTCAACATCTAGTCCATTATCCAACACCTCTTTTTCATCCTTCCATTCCCCTTATCCAATCTTTTGCATAAGACTTTACTCTAGTTTCATCGCAAAATCCCCCCCCCCCCCAAAAAAAAAGGAAATCAACATTAGAGATGATGGATATGTACACTTAGCTGAGTCCTTCTTGGAAAGACATCTTTATGCTATACCAATGAACTACTGACACAAAAATTCTTGACCCTATGAACAACATGCACCTTCAACGATATCATATCTAAGGGCTGGGTTAGTTCGGGTTTTTCTTTTTGCATTGCATATCATTTTATTCAAAGCACTACATCACATATAGTTTCTTTTTCAAATGCATCGCATTCATACAATTTCTGCATTAGCATATAACAACATCAATAAAACAAGGCAACTGTCCAAGTTTATCGTTTGTTTTCATTCAAGACAAACAAGGGTCATCTCCTTTCTTAGATATTCAGACATGAAGTCCTTGAGGTCATAAGGTCATTCATTTTTAACATTACCCTGTGACGACGCTTTACTTATGGTTCGGTAATGATTTCACTATTTGAGACTTGTTAACCCAAAATCTATCAATTGCTATATCTCAAACACATTAAAAAATCTCTAATTCATTCTAGACACCTATTTGATCATATGACTAGTGAAAAATCCAAAATTCTACTTCACCGACGCTGTAATTGTCACACCCAAGTAGGTTTCATTACTTACAAGTCAAGGCAAAAAGAAAAAAGTAAAAAAAAAGTGTTATGCCAAATATTCATCTCAAGGCAAAAGAGAAATGATATATAACTGAAATATCACGCATAAAAGTGTGACAAAAATCTTGACTATGGGAACATGCGAGTAACTCCATCAGGGCTATGGATGCCTACTGGCAATGGAGCAATATTCAAGAAATTACAGTCTATAACCTCATCGGAGCTCTAAAAGCTTGCTGGCAATGAGGCTCTATTCGGGGTGCTTTTGAAGTTAGAATAATCCATGTAGCTAGTCATATAGGATGCTAAGGATATTTAGTGAACACAAGAGTGGGAATTAACTCATTTGCACTCACATGGGCAAAAGAAGATCAAAGTTTCAAGAATCAATGGGGAAGTTTTCCGCGTCTCCATTTGTAAATCCTAGTCATTAAGTGTGTTAATTTGGATGTTCCAAGGGACCTTAAGGATTGATTGACCGCTTATCTATGAAATGTTTTGTACCTCCAATTCAATTGGTGTATTACAAAGTGCTAAACAAACACGGTTATCCTTGTTTGAATAGGTAATGCATCTTCATCATGCATATTGCATTAACATAGGTCATATCAAAAATCATTGTCTCCATATGCATTCTACATATCATCATGTCATATAGGTCTATATACTGAGGGCATAGCTAAGAAAAAATCCTAAAAATCATAAAATATTCTGAACAAACTCCTAAAAATCATAAAATGTCCTGAACAAAATCCTAAAAATAAATAAAAAACTCACTAAATCAAAAACTGAAAAAATCAAAGCAAGAAATCATAGACTATGCTTCAAACCAAATCTACCATAGACAAACTCTCAAAGTCCATAATCAAAATTATCGCATGTCTTGTTAATCAATCTATCAAACTCTATCAAACATCAACATGTCTTATACAAGCAAGGGTACACTCGAAACCAGATAGATCGGTCTTATACGGGGTACTTACTCTTTGAAACCAGACATCCTTATAATGATCATCAAATCAAAACAATGACATCGATCGGTATGGCTGCTGGATTTTATCCAGGTTCATCTTATCTCCTGTATTGAAGTGCTACATCTACGCATTCACTTATACATATATTTTAGTCACTTTTGTGACATCCTAGTTTGTTGGAACCGTCATGGCTTGAAATTGATTAATGTCCTAGTCTTAGGTTGATCGAAAGAGCACATTACATGTCCTAAGCAGTATCAACCAAGTCATCTTTCCTTCAGTGATATCCGGTCATCCAATCTGAGTCAATCACCTGTCTCCTAACTACCGAAGAGTTTTATCACTAAGTACACAAGTAAAACAACATTACTGAAAATAATCACTCAACAATTTGAGATATACATGAAATATTTCTTTGTGTGCTATCTTTTATACTGATTTTCAATTATTATTCCCTCTGAGTAACTCTAGGAAGTCTATCTTGACTAAGAGGAGCAAGAATTGGGGGCATAATTTTCTTTGTTTTTTGCTTGTAGGAATGATTTCGATGATCTGGAAGCATCTAATTAGCTAGGTGTCTGTGATAAGAGCCTTCACATCAAGGTGAAATCGCCACACATACCTCGACTCCACTTATTTGTATGCTACAGGGAGGTTTTCTTCATTTCTTTGTCTGTTTTGAGGGGATTTCTTTAAATGTGCAATCCGGGTCCATGCGTAATCTGTCCAAGGATATGAAGAAAAAAAGGGTCATTGTGGACAAGATAATTAATATTGCACATTGAAAGGAAGGAACTCTATTTTGCCTGCTATGTTTGTAAACGCTCAATGATGAACATTAAGCATTTCAAATCTAGTGACTAGTTTTTAGTTCACTTTACATTTTGTGCATTTCGAGTGATTTCTGGATGATAAACAATGATCTTTTATCTTCTGAATGAGAGTTTGAAGTATCATCATTTCTAAGCTAAGTGGTCTCTTTTTCATCATTTCTCTGATCGAGTACTTGTGTATTGAGATGTTAGATGCATACATAAGCATTTTATATAGATTCATACATTCATTTGCATTCACATTATTGCATAAAAAATAATATTAACAATTTGCATTACTCATTACTCATTTTCATCATTTTATTTGCATATGAAAAGAAACAAAAAAATAAACATCCATATTCATTTGCATTACATACATCCATATAGAATAGATATGCATACATATAGAATAAAGAATATAGAAGAAAGCATCTCATAAATCAATCGACACAAGTACAATGAAGTCAAATCAAGATCTCGTATATATAATTATCAATATCTCGGGGTAACAAATAATGTCAATTGACATATACAAACTCCCATCGGAACAAAAATCGTAAGGGCTACAAAAAAGGGGTGTGTCTACAAAAAAATCTAAGAGCTACACAAAAAGATCTAGCTCTCTGCCTCTCCCTCATCGCCAGGTGGTGGAGGAGGTGGAGCCTGCTGACCTGGATCTTGCCTAGGTGCCCGAGCTCCCTCAGATTGTGCCATATACTAAGAATAAGGTACAACTTGCTGCGCTACTAGAACCGCTATGCTATACGCTGCAACATAGTAGGCTGCCTAAATCGTCTGATGGAGTACCTCCTGCCGCAAAGCATCTTGCTCTGCCCTTATCTCTGCTAGCTGATGGTCTCGCTCCGCCAATTGAGTTTGTGCCACTGTCAGCTATGACTACAAACGTCCTAAGCATGCTCTCATAGACTGCGCTGCATCCGCCCCCTGCTCCCTCACAGGCTCTCTGCCTCTATCTCCACCTCTGACTCCACTCGACTCATCTCTCCTCTATCTCACCTATCTAGGAGCTACATTCTCCTCCTCTCCTGCACCCTCCGTCACCCTAGCTCCACTTAGTCTCACGCCAACAGCCCCTAGGGATCCACCCTCTCCTCGCTGCTGCCTACCACTAACTGGCACCTTGCTGTTGCTAGTGCTAGGATCACCACCTATCCGCGTCGGAGCCTCAGTTCTTGGTCCTTGCCTCTGTCCCTGTCTTTGTGCCTGCACGGGGGCATCATCCTCAACCTCCTCTATTAGAGGTGCCTGCTCCGCTGGATCAATAATCTTGGGAAATGGTGCTGCTGAAACCAATGCCTGTACTGGGGGAATACCCCCGCATTTGCAATATCATCCATGTAATCCCATCTCAGCCACTGTAACCTAGTCAGTTCCTGCATGCCTATGGTGTATGATAGCTTTGACACCCATCCCCGCCTCTCCTCATCTGCATAATGCACATATGCAATAAACTCCTGCGAGATCCCCTGAGGTCTACCATACTGCCTCATCACTCAAGATACAACAAAGTGCTCAATAACTGTTTGTGATCTACCTATGAGAGGCTGGATCATGAATAGGTCCCTACGAACAACTCTCCAATCATCCCAAGGCTCCAGATCCCTATACGGTCTCCATATCATGACTATCAATTAGTCCAACTGTCCTCTCCAATAATCTATCTTGCCCAGATGGGGCTGCGTAATATATCTAGAATATTTGTAAACAATAGGCTATTGTGGATCTCTAGTGTCATCCATAATTAGTCTGCATACTGGGAGGTGCTCCCAGGCCCATACCTGTAAAATCAAAACTCCTGCAACCATACTCTTCCCATCCCTATATACAATCTCATGCATCTCGCGATACATGTGTGCCAATATACATGAACCCCAACCTAATCTCTGGGGGTGTTCCACAAGTCTCTCCAACATCCTGCCCCATCCACATAAAAACCCCTGCTGTCCCCTATCCGGCATAAGAAAGCAGCCAATGAAACCTGCGAAGATGCAAGCCAGTGGAAAGTCCTCACTGTACTTGGTCATCATCACGTCCCAATTGATAGAACGTGTCAGAATGTCTGCATCCCTAAATACCTATCTCACAACTAGTAGCCCAGGACGCTATGCTACATCATAATCTACCTTACCCCCAACAAAAGAGATACAAAGAATCCTGTATATGTCCTCAGGAGTGATCGTCATCTCCCCAACTAATAAATGAAACATGTTATGCTCTGAATGGAACCTCTCAACTAATGCGGTGAACATACCATGATTCACACAGATATCAAGCAACTCGAGAAGATGAGTCAATCTGCAAAAATCTATATGTGCCTGGTCAACATCAGATAATTGATGAACTAATGTCATCGTAGGTGGATATACACATCTGAACAACACATGGGGAAATCAAACTTGCAAAAATCAAACAATGGCGCATCATGAAACATTTCAAATTAGCCTATAAGAGAAGTAAAACATCGTGCAAATCCAACTACAACTGCAAAATCAAAATTTCAAGTTTGCAACTTCAAAAATGCTTACTGTTTTTCAAACGATAAAACATCACAGAGGCAACAACTCGTACGATTCAGGAATGGCTCTAATATGGCAAAACAGTCTAATATGACACAGGACTAGCTATAGAACGACAACATGGGCTCTTTTGAAGGTACTCATACGACAGAAGGGTAGTTGTAGTACGACAAAACTAGTAACTTTAAATGATAAAAGACTTTCAATCAGTTTGTTGTACGAGACATGATCTTGTCTCGCATGACAAAACGACATGACCCGACTTTTGAAAGGTAAAAAAATGAAAAATTCAACAAAAAAATTCAAAATTGAAATGATTAAGAGGCTTAAGATCGATCACTTATTGTTGGCTCGTAGTTCCGTGGTTGATTATTGTTAGAGTTTCTAGCAGATCCGAAGCAAATATGAACTAACAATTATATGCAGATTTAAATACAAAAGATAAAGAAATAAAACAGGACACAGATAACACAGAGATTTAACGTGGTTCACCCAGAATGGGTTACGTCCACCATACACAACCGTCCAATCTTTCTTATTATCCAGTAAAAATAGTACATCAACCTTACAATGCCTTAAGCATCCCAACTGCTTATAACATGCGTTTTTAGGGCAAAAACAAAGTCGGCCTTTTGAGGATTTTATTACAATGTCGGTTTTCATCAACAAAAAAAAACCCAAAAGTGCTGAGTGTACAGTACTTTGCTGATCAGTCGCCACATTTCAACAATTATGTCATCTTTGGCACTCGAATCTATGCTCCTGTGTGGGAACCACCATTTTTAATCATAGAAGGCTTTTTGAATTTTGAAACCTGGAGGGTTAAAATGAATTGAAAATGACACTTTTACCCCTTATATAGCCCAAACCCTAATTTTTTAACTTGCTCCGATGGACATGAAAATTGTACCCTTAGCTAATTTGCCCATCCTTATTCCATTTTCAGGGTCGAAATCGAAATCTGAGACCATTCAGCTATTCAATTTCACAAAATTTGGACCACTTAGCACTTTTCATCAAAAGCTCATTCTTTCTTCAATTTGAGCTCATTTTCTAATGAATCAACACTGAATCTCAATTTCAATTCTACAAATCAACTGGGTGCTCAATTTCTCATCAATCATCGCCAAATCTTTAAATATTCCTCTAAATCATTTTTTGTGCTCAAATCATTATCATCGCCAAAAATTGCCTATAATCATCATGTACCCTCGCTATCTTTCAATTTCGCTCCCGAGGGGGCATACTCGTGACCTTATGACCTCACATCTTCAAAGTCGAGAAATTTTTTAAAATCTTCATCAAAAGTCAAGCAAAAATCTTTTTCAACTAAAAATCAAACAAATTCTTATTGCTAAAGGGGCATCTCAGCTTCATCGCTTCATATCAAGTTGAGATTTTTTGATCATCTGAATTGAATCAATCGCTAGGGGCATATCAGTTTCATCGCTTCAAATCAAGTTGATATTTGTCTTCATCTGAATCAGTCTCTTAATGTTAATTAGTTTCATTGCTTTTCATCAAGTTGATTATTCATTTAAACTCAATCAAAAGTTTAAAGAGTATCTTTGATCACACACTCAATCTAAGTAGGTGTTCAGTTTCATCGCATCAAATCAAGCTGGACAGTTTACCTTCGCTCATCGTGTCTTGATCAATCAAGTTCAAGATCAATTTTATCTTCGCTCACCGTGTCATTCAATCAAGTTCTAGATCAGTAAGATCTGCTTCTTGATCAATCAAGTTCAAGTTCAGTATCTTTGATCTTTATCGTTCCTAGTTCAATCAAGTTTGGGATCGGTATCGCTTTAATAAACTCTGTTCAGCTTCATCGCTTCAAACCAAGCTAAACACCTTGCTCTTCATCCAGTTCGTGATCAATCAAGTTTAGAACTGGTATCTCCTAGACATCAACTATTTTTTGAACCAACGCGTTGCTCGCACATTAATTCAAAGAGGGGCAAATGTAATACCCTAAAAATGGTCATCTAAACCATGGGCCCCTAATCTCGACAAGATCACCAAGGTCCTGACCAAAGGCAATTAAATCAATCTTGAGCGCATTATTAATTCTTTAGTCATCAAATGTCACATGGCAAATCAATTACTCAATATTAATTAAATATTTATTTAATTAATTAAATCATTCCAAGAAAATCATTTTGATCAATAATCCTATTTTAATTTATTAAATATCCTAGAATATTTAATTAATTAATAAATTTTCCATTTAATCATGAAAAAAAGGAATGAATTTATCACAAAAGAGGAATTCATCACAAAGAAAGAGTTAAATTTAAAATAAAATAAAAGAATTGAATTGAGAGAAATCAAACTTGAGATATTTTTCTAAATTGAGAACTTGAAATCAAAAAAGCAATTAAAGGAATTTAATCATTCTCTAAAATTAGAACTCAAAGCTTTTGAGAAAAAGAAGTTCAGTTGCATTGAAAAGACTCTTTTCTTGAATAAATCAAAGAATTACCTATTTCTATCACAAGTACATGGAATTAATTAAATCTTATTTCTAATGCAACTTGAACCTCTAATCTGAATGCATTTCAATTAAACTATAATTGGAATCTATCTCAAGGTTAACTGAATCTGATTTCTCAATTATTTCAATTAATCCTAAATTGTGCTTTTTCTTGATCTCTCTTGTGATTCTCTATAAATTCAGCCTTCATCTCTCATTCAAAACACCCTGGAGATTTATTATTATACACTTTTTCGCTCTGGAGTCATTGAATATATTGTGCTTGCTTTTTGAGATTATTTGCATCTTAGTTTAGATTATTTACATATTTAGTTTACTCATATTGTTTGAATCCATTATTGCTTGCATCCATTTAGCTTAATATCATGCTCATATAGATTAAATCCTTCATCTTGGTGTAGTCTAGTCACTGGTATTGCTTATAAAAATATGAGAGCAATCTTATACTCGCATCTTTTAGAAGGCAATTAGTCGATTTGTTATGGTTTTATTATTCATGCTTATATCTGTCTAACCATACATGTAATGACTTAATTGCAGTGTTGTGTCTTGCAGCTTACAGATACTTATTTCACTTTTCCACACACACACTTGGGACTGACCAAGGGTCACCCGACTCAGGACTCGCCAAGTCCGGACGATTCTCAGATCTATGCTTTGTAGCAAATTAGTATGCATCATTGGTGGAAATCCATGTTGCTTTTCTTTTACTCCACAAAGTGGATATCAACTAAATGTGCATGTGAAAGAATGGATCTCTGTTGATGTCCTCTTAATTTATTGAGTGACCTAGTCTGGATACCATTGGCAATCTTTACTTTTAGGAAGGGCGAGCCTCTGAACTTGCAAACTAGTTAACTACGCTTCAATCCCCATATCATTTTTCTGTGTCTCTAAGTGATGTTTGATTATAATGTAGATTGATCTATGGATGAAGCTATTAATATGGATGATAGCCATTTTCAACTTGAGTTATGAGATGAAGCCATTTCATTCCATCCACTCTTTGCGGATGAACTAGACTTATTAAGGGATGGCAGTTGACATGATCATTGAGTAGATAGAGAAGTTGGTCAAGGGTTATTTTTTATTTTTGGTGTCTCTTGTAAAGGCAATGGACAACAATTATGTAACCACTTGGCCCCAATAGCTCCAATATGACAAATATCTAGCGATTCTTGAAACTTGACATAATTGCGAGCATGATAATCAATTGTTTGGTTATGTTAGTGTGGTTGTACTACCTCAACTTATACAAATGTTAGCCTTTAAGCATGCTTATATATTATGCATGTGTAATGCTGATTAGACCAATAATTGCAATTGTAGCGTAGACCAAGAAGAGAGAATTCAAGTGATTCTAGTGGTTGGAGATGATCTTTTATTAAATTATTCATACCCAATAAGCAACTTTAATCTATCCTTTGTAAACATGTGTTGTAATGCTTAAAACTCAAGGCTATTCATCAGTTATGTTGACATGTCAATAGCTTCATATTTGAGGTTCCTTCTAATTATAAAGTTACAATACTGACTACAATTGGACTTTGTTTTAGCCAATATTTTTACATAGTTAGATACTCAATTTCAATGGTTAGGCACTAAAAGGTACACCTAGACTCAAATAATATAGGGTCTAGCTAAGGAGGGGAAATTCTTTGAGACCAGACTACATGTAGCCAAGGAAGAAATAAAGCTACTTTAGGCCAAAATTGAAGAGTTGAAGCTATTTGTTGGATTCTTTGAGCTAGTTAGAGCTCTTGGTAGGGTCTATTGGACGGAAATTGAAGAGTTTGTAGCCTCTTTTTCACTAGTGCTCCAACTCTGAAGAGTATGTAAGTATGTCTCATAATATCATCAAGAAGTGGGTTGATTCTACAATAGAAGCTTTCTCTGTAATGATTGATGATATCTAAGCATGCTTCTTTAAGCTCAACATGACTGACATGGACAAATTATTAGTTGGCATCACAAGCAAAATCACCACCACCCAAAAGGCAAATTATATCTTAGAAAATGAGAGACTTAACCAAGAGGGAAAGCCACAACTTGAGGTAGTGGCAACATTCATTTAGGGTATCTAAGCCCCAATTTAAGTGCTAACACAATGAGGCCCAACTTTACCATTTTATTAGGATAAAAAGGTTATTCCAATAACTCACCTTTTGGAGAAATTCAAGAAGAAAATGAAATATGAGTTTAAGTCAGACAAACTAAGGCCTTAGAGGTTGCTGCATTTATCAAAAATTGATTTTTCGCTTGAGAATATTATAGCTTAGTCTTATGTTTCTTAGCCATTGTTGCTACCAAAGGTGATAATTTTCCTCATAATTATGCAATTAATTGCTTCTATAGGCACTCATGAATTGGCCAAGTGATTTTAGAAGGTTGTTGTGCAGTAAATTCTATTTCTTGCTTAAGGATATTATAGTTCAATGGCATGGCCATCAATTTATTTTTCACTGTTAAAGGTGATAATTTTCCTTATAACAAGGCGATTGATTGCTTTTATATGCACTTTTGCATTGGCCATTTTCCTATGCATTTCATAAATATTCATTTTCCTTGCCATTAATGATTCTTTGTAATTCTTCTACCTATCATTGAATGTTGCCTAATATAGTCATCCAATTGTTAGTTAGCATATGATGTGACCCCTCTACCACATGTCTCTGCAAAGCTTGAAAATTTAGTACCTCACAAGTTCTCCAAGTTGCATTAGGGGGTATATTTTAATAAGGGCCTACAAGAAATTATATTAGCACTTTCACCCCAATGAGGTGCAATGGTTATGCCAATAGCAAGATATGGTTTGGGTAATATATTGAGGGCAGCCAAATGTTAGAAGAAATGAACATTATCTTTGTTAGGAGTAATTATTTAGAGTACAATTAAGTTGATATTGAAATGTGGTAAAAATGATGTACATGAAGATTATTAACTTAGGATATTGGTTACATTGAGTAGATTTGTTTTGTCCTAATTCAAGATTACGACCATCAATCACTGAACCCTTTTAAACCTAAATAAGAGTGTGAAACCCAAACTTTTTTTAACATATTGGAACTATAACCTTGACCCTAACTAAACTCTAACACTTATCATAAGTAAACTCTAATCCTAACCCTAATTAAACCATAACACTAATTGAACCCTAACCCTAACTTTATTTGAACTCTAATCCTAATTCTAACCCTAACCCTAAACCTTATTGAATTGTAACTCCAGTTGAACTCTAATCCTAATGTTAAACTTAATATAAACCTTAATTGAATTGTAACTCTAATTGAACCCTAATCCCAACTCTAGTTAAATGCCAAACCTATTTAAATTATTACCCTATTTAAATTATAACCCTAGCTTCATCCTTATAATAATTAGACCCTAGGACTATTGTAACCATAACCTTAACCCTCATTAAAAGCTAGCACATATCATAATTAAACTCTAACCCTACTATTAATGAAACCTTAACCATAAATGAACATGTACCCTAATTTAGCTCTAGTCATAAACATAATTAAACCCTATTTGAACTTGAAGCCTAATCATAACCCTAATTTTACAATAGAAAGTCACTATTTAGATAAAGAAAGATGTATGGTACTTTGAATATTTAATATATATATTCTATATAGGCTTATATTTTACAATAGAAAGCTATTATTTAGATAATGAAATATGTGTGGCACTTTGAATATTTAGACTTTTTTTGTGACAACTTAAATATTTTTAAATATGAAAAAAACTTGAATTATATATGAATTATTAAAAGCATAGAAATTCATTACTAATTTATTTTAAAACATATTCAAATTGAAAATAAATAATTTTATTATTGTTCTACTCAAAATGAACTTACAAATAAGTATTACTTCTAAAATTTCAAAAATTTAGAAGAAAATGAACTATAATAAACAATATTTATAACTTTTATTTGTTAAAAAATAATATTTAAAATATTTTATATTTTATTATATGTAAATAATTCTATAAAGAAATAAAAAGCATCAAATGCCTCAAGCAATATCTTTATATGATTGATATTTTTCCTTATCAAAATTATCAATATGGGAGGAATACTAAGAAATATAAAATTGGTAGTTTATGTTCTTAATACTATCTTATCCAATGCAATATTCAAATTGAAAATATATAATTTTATTATTGTTCTACTCAAAATGAACTTACAAATAACTATTGCTTCTAAAATTTCAAAAGTTTAAAAGAAAATGCATTATAATAAACAATATTTATAACTTTTATTTGTTAAAAAATAATTTATATTTTATTATATGTAAATAACTCTATAAAGAAATAAAAAGTGTCAAATGTCTTAAGCAATATCTTTATATGATTGATATTTTTCCTTATCAAGATTGGGAGTTCATAAATTATAAAAATTGGGAGTTTTTGTTGTTAATACCTTCTTATTCAATGTAGTTGGTTTATTGTATTTACTTGTATGTAATATTAGTCATACATTTCCTTTGAGGAAGAATGCGTTGGATTTATAAAAGATATTTAATATACTAGTAGTAACATAAATATATATTTATAATTATTTTATTTATAATTGAAATTGTTTAAGTCATCTAATTTTAGTTTGGAAGTTATAATTTATTTTACAAAGAATCAAAAAAAATTTCTTTTTTGAAGTTGTAAGCATTGAAATTAAAATTTGGGTGACTATTTTAATAGAATAAAATATATTTATTTGTTCCCCACTTAATTATATTATAATTAATTTTTTCATTATAACAATTATAAAATTTTATTTTTCTAATTTTAGTATTTTTATTTAAAATCTTGTTATCTTATGAATAAATGATAAAGAAAATAATACCATAATAAATAAATAAAAATAGAAAAATATATTCATTAGAAATTTATAGAAATATTTGTATGAAAATAAGAAATAGAAAAGATATAATTATACTTTTTTATACATAATTAGATAAAATTGCAAGTTTAAAATATTCATAATTTAAAAATAAATTATATTTAAATATTATTATTAAATTTTTTCATTATAATTATTGAGAATTTCATTTTCTTAATTTTTTAAATATTATTATTAAAACAACTACGCTTACAAGAAAAGAAATGCATAGAAAAGAATGTTGAGAGAAATATAGAGAGAAATATTGAAATAAATGAAAAGGAAGAAACTTATAGAAATATTTGTATGAAAATAACAAGCAAATAAACATATAACTATACTTTTTTTACATAATTAGATAAAATTACAAGTTTAAAATATGCATAACTTAAAAACACATTAAATTTAAATATAGATTATATAAGTTTAAATACAAAATAATTAGACAGTTTTTTTTACTCATTATAATCTTAAATAATTTTTATAGAAATGAATGAATTTTTTGAGTATGAAATCAATTATATTGTGTTGATTCCTCTCTTCGAATCAATTGAGTAGTGCTATAAGAGTTGTGAAGAAAGGAACATGCATATTGTGTTACAAGTTTCATATGTAGGTGCTATAATCATCATCACACAACTTGAAAAATTTAATTTAAGCAATTTAAATTTTCATTTTAGTAGAGATCATGTGTGAAATTCTTAAAACTTTGGTGGGTCACTACTATTCTGTTCAAATATCTGAGGTAAGCTAGAGATCATGTGTGAAATTCTTTAAGTTTTGGCAGGTCATTACTATTTTGTTCAAATGTTTGAGGTCATCTGTCTTGCTCACCAAAATGATATTCTTTTGGGAAATAGGCCTAAAAGTCACTTTGGAGAAAATGTGGAAAGATGAACTTTATATGCTGCTAAAGTTCTAGCTCAAATAGAATTTAACATTATGATTTAATTGTTGCTTGAATGTACATGTTTTTGGTTTCTTTGTGCATTTTAATCAATTGATGAATTTTGGCTTATAATAGCTGTGCACCCTCACGCTTCTCAAAATATTACGTGGAAATTCCAAATCACTCCCAATTTTTTACAGCAACTGTAATATAAAAAATCGCATCTGATTTAATTCAACGTGACAAATGGCACCTTCCTCCATGTCATTGGAGATCGTGTATTGCCATCTTTGTCCTTTTGTCCATCGGGATCGCTTTTTCAGCTTCAAACTGGAACTTTACCAACTCTATCGACCTATCACCTTTGGGACTATAGCGCATTGCAGAGACGTCCACACGACACGCTAGATTCCTGCAAATCTGACAGTCCGTAGGTGGTCATTTGAGCATTACACCTGTGCTTGGAAGGAATCATAATGCCCCTGCATGTGCTCACTGACGTCGGTTTTTGGTCTAGAGCCTATATCTCTCTGTTTGATGGCATTTTTGGGATCTTTTAGCATTTTGAGATCATTTCTTGTAGGTTGGAGCTTTTGGAAATCTCTTTGGAAAACGTTCATAGCTTTTCTCACAAAGACCACCATTGCTGCAACTCTCCGGATAGCTCACAACACCATTTTCATAGAATTTTGGAAAGGGGAGTTTACTCAATCTCTTTTTCATTCATTTTACGCATTATCACTCTTTTATCTTGCATTGTCTTTCCATCAACTTCATCATTTATTTCCCCGTGGCTTTATCTGGGTTGTCCGTGGTAATGGAAACACCAAAACGGGGGTTTGATTTAGGCATGCTCCAAAACACAACCGCCGATATTTTCCCTCTTTTTTTGTGTGTAGGTGAATAATCGTGGAAGAATAGTCACTTTGCGGGAGGCTCCAATCGTGGACCGGTTGTGAGTCTCTCTCATCTTTTCTCCTTTTACTTTATCATAGTCGTTTCATATTTTGTATTCATTAGGCTTTATCATTTTTTGTATTTTTATTGCTTTATAACCATGTCTGGTACTTTTTGTGCAATCTTTGTACCTCGTCCCTACAGGACGACAACATGCCACATTGATGTAATAGACCTGCGCGCTCGTCCTCTGGACATAGGCTTGGCAGAGTCATCTGAGAGCCTCAGATTGCGGTTAGTTTATTCAATTTGTTATTTCCATCCCTTGGTTCACCCTTAGTGCCAATTTAAGTGAGGTATTAGAAGGTCGATTTGTTCTCTAGGATTCATCATGCTTTAGGTAGCAAATTTCCTCTGTTACAACAACTTACTTGGCAAGTCCCCTGCTTATAACTAAGGTTTCAGGGCCACATCATCAAGTATAGTGCCACATTAGCATGCTTTTTAGTAAGGTGTCCAAAACAACTCAAAAATAAATGAAACCAATAGGCGTGCAAAAGAGACCCCTATACTTGTGCAACTGACGTGACATCACATTATTTGTTGCTTTTTACAACTAATGATACATTTCATAGAAATAACAAATTTAAAGTCACAACTATTGGTGCAATGTATTATAATTATTAATATATACACACTGATATTTTATGTTTCAAACAATAGTTTTTATTAGTAGTATTTTTGGGACAAAAAGTATTAACTATAGACACCCAAAAATGGTCAACGCTTGCGAAGTCATACTTTAACATTTGCGCATTGCCTCATTTTAGGTTTTTGCATCGCATTAACATTTCTCCTATGTCACGCACTTGATTTTTATCATTTGCGAACATCGAGTCATTCTTCTACATTCTTCAATCATTTCATCCTCGAATTTGGTCTTGTCGACAACATTATCTAGTCATGATTTTGGTCAATTTTACTCTGTCGCATCAATGTGCGTATCCATTTGTCATCATTTTGGACATCGTCAATCCTAATTAGGGTTTAGTCCTCTTATCAATCTTGTCGATTTATCATCAATCCTTTAATCTTGTCGTTTTACGATCGATTTGTCATCGATCGTTGTCATGTTCGATCTTGTCATCTTGCAATCCATTTTGTCATCGATTCGTGTCCTTTTGTCAATTTTGTCATTTTGCAATCAATTTTGCTATCGATCATTGTCTGTCTCAATTATGTCAAGTTGGATCAATTTGTCATTGTTCCTTGTCAATTGGCGCATCTATCAATCAAATCATTCTGTCGCATTGGTCCTTTATCAATTCAAAATCATGACATTAATTATCTCTAATCAAGACCTAATTGTCATCTTCGCATTTCTAATTCATCTTCTAGGGTTTTATGATTTGGTCATTTAACCTAATTTGCCATTTCTTCCTCTAGGATTACTAAATTATTTATTAATCCTAAGTCTTCTTATTACAATTAAATCTTTATTTAATTGGCTAATTATTCCTCTTTGTGAATTGATTAATAAATGAAAAATTATTAATTAATTCACTAATTTTCCTAAATCCTATTTTTCATCAATTTCTAATTCCAATTTCCTAATTGGTCATCAATTTCAATTTCCTAATTTTCAAATTTCTAATTCTTTTTTCCCTCCTATTTCATCTCCTAATTCTATGGGAGTGGCATTTCAATTTGTCATGAAATTGTCATAATTGATTAATCAATCAATTTTGACATGAAATGTGTCATAATCAATCAATCAAAATTGTGCATGGAAAGTGCATAATTTGCATAATTTGCATAATTTGTCATAATTAACATATTGATTTGCAATTTCCATTTGAATTGCATCATGCCAATCTTGTCACTTCTCCAATTTCTCTATAAATTGGATAATTTTCCTTCTAATAAGGCCTTCAATTACTTCTTGAAATCCGAATTGCTGTCAAACTATCAAATTTTAGTTCTAGTACTCTTGAGCTTTTTGCTTTCAATTGTGAGAGCACTTGTAGGTGAGATCCACAAACCCATTGAAGAGGAAAGAACAACAATGGAGCCGCATGGAAGGAGTATTCAATCTTGAATCTGGTTTGCATAATGTTTTCTTTTGAATGCTTCATTTTCATACCTCTATTGAATGTGCATTGTAATTAGGTTCATTTCAATGAGTATTCTCATGATATTGCTTTGATTGTCTTATGTTTTGATTTGATATACTTATCTTTTGATGAATCCTAATTTCTACGCTACATTAAATGGTCCGTTCGATCCTATCATCTTTATCGATCAATTGGCCTCTTTTCTGCATGTTTCCGGCCAATTCCTCGAGGGGGCATGCATATGTCATTATTATTGTCTGGGGCATTTTCATTATTGTTCTTTGAAACAACGCTTAAAATCGCATTGTCTCAAAGAGGGGCAAAATGTAGACACCCAAAAATGGTCAACGCTTGCGAAGTCATACTTTAACATTTGTGCATTGCCTCATTTTAGGTTTTTGCATCGCATTAACATTTCTCCTATGTCACGCACTTGATTTTTATCATTTGCGAACATCGAGTCATTCTTCTACATTCTTCAATCATTTCATCCTCGAATTTGGTCTTGTCGACAACATTATCCAGTCATGATTTTGGTCAATTTTACTCTGTCGCATCAATGTGCGTATTCATTTGTCATCATTTTGGACATCGTCAATCCTAATTAGGGTTTAGTCCTCTTATCAATCTTGTCGATTTATCATCAATCCTTTAATCTTGTCGTTTTACGATCGATTTGTCATCGATCGTTGTCATGTTCGATCTTGTCATCTTGCAATCCATTTTGTCATCGATTCGTGTCCTTTTGTCAATTTTGTCATTTTGCAATCAATTTTGCTATCGATCATTGTCTGTCTCAATTATGTCAAGTTGGATCAATTTGTCATTGTTCCTTGTCAATTGGCGCATCTATCAATCAAATCATTCTGTCGCATTGGTCCTTTATCAATTCAAAATCATGACATTAATTATCTCTAATCAAGACCTAATTGTCATCTTCGCATTTCTAATTCATCTTCTAGGGTTTTATGATTTGGTCATTTAACCTAATTTGCCATTTCTTCCTCTAGGATTACTAAATTATTTATTAATCCTAAGTCTTCTTATTACAATTAAATCTTTATTTAATTGGCTAATTATTCCTCTTTGTGAATTGATTAATAAATGAAAAATATTAATTAATTCACTAATTTTCCTAAATCCTATTTTTCATCAATTTCTAATTCCAATTTCCTAATTGGTCATCAATTTCAATTTCCTAATTTTCAAATTTCTAATTCTTTTTTCCCTCCTATTTCATCTCCTAATTCTATGGGAGTGGCATTTCAATTTGTCATGAAATTGTCATAATTGATTAATCAATCAATTTTGACATGAAATGTGTCATAATCAATCAATCAAAATTGTGCATGGAAAGTGCATAATTTGCATAATTTGCATAATTTGTCATAATTAACATATTGATTTGCAATTTCCATTTGAATTGCATCATGCCAATCTTGTCACTTCTCCAATTTCTCTATAAATTGGATAATTTTCCTTCTAATAAGGCCTTCAATTACTTCTTGAAATCCGAATTGCTGTCAAACTATCAAATTTTAGTTCTAGTACTCTTGAGCTTTTTGCTTTCAATTGTGAGAGCACTTGTAGGTGAGATCCACAAACCCATTGAAGAGGAAAGAACAACAATGGAGCCGCATGGAAGGAGTATTCAATCTTGAATCTGGTTTGCATAATGTTTTCTTTTGAATGCTTCATTTTCATACCTCTATTGAATGTGCATTGTAATTAGGTTCATTTCAATGAGTATTCTCATGATATTGCTTTGATTGTCTTATGTTTTGATTTGATATACTTATCTTTTGATGAATCCTAATTTCTACGCTACATTAAATGGTCCGTTCGATCCTATCATCTTTATCGATCAATTGGCCTCTTTTCTGCATGTTTCCGGCCAATTCCTCGAGGGGGCATGCATATGTCATTATTATTGTCTGGGGCATTTTCATTATTGTTCTTTGAAACAACGCTTAAAATCGCATTGTCTCAAAGAGGGGCAAAATGTAGACACCCAAAAATGGTCAACGCTTGCGAAGTCATACTTTAACATTTGTGCATTGCCTCATTTTAGGTTTTTGCGTCGCATTAACATTTCTCCTATGTCACGCACTTGATTTTTATCATTTGTGAACATCGAGTCATTCTTCTACATTCTTCAATCATTTCATCCTCGAATTTGGTCTTGTCGACAACATTATCCAGTCATGATTTTGGTCAATTTTACTCTGTCGCATCAATGTGCGTATTCATTTGTCATCATTTTGGACATCGTCAATCCTAATTAGGGTTTAGTCCTCTTATCAATCTTGTCGATTTATCATCAATCCTTTAATCTTGTCGTTTTACGATCGATTTGTCATCGATCGTTGTCATGTTCGATCTTGTCATCTTGCAATCCATTTTGTCATCGATTCGTGTCCTTTTGTCAATTTTGTCATTTTGCAATCAATTTTGCTATCGATCATTGTCTGTCTCAATTATGTCAAGTTGGATCAATTTGTCATTGTTCCTTGTCAATTGGCGCATCTATCAATCAAATCATTCTGTCGCATTGGTCCTTTATCAATTCAAAATCATGACATTAATTATCTCTAATCAAGACCTAATTGTCATCTTCGCATTTCTAATTCATCTTCTAGGGTTTTATGATTTGGTCATTTAACCTAATTTGCCATTTCTTCCTCTAGGATTACTAAATTATTTATTAATCCTAAGTCTTCTTATTACAATTAAATCTTTATTTAATTGGCTAATTATTCCTCTTTGTGAATTGATTAATAAATGAAAAATTATTAATTAATTCACTAATTTTCCTAAATCCTATTTTTCATCAATTTCTAATTCCAATTTCCTAATTGGTCATCAATTTCAATTTCCTAATTTTCAAATTTCTAATTCTTTTTTCCCTCCTATTTCATCTCCTAATTCTATGGGAGTGGCATTTCAATTTGTCATGAAATTGTCATAATTGATTAATCAATCAATTTTGACATGAAATGTGTCATAATCAATCAATCAAAATTGTGCATGGAAAGTGCATAATTTGCATAATTTGCATAATTTGTCATAATTAACATATTGATTTGCAATTTCCATTTGAATTGCATCATGCCAATCTTGTCACTTCTCCAATTTCTCTATAAATTGGATAATTTTCCTTCTAATAAGGCCTTCAATTACTTCTTGAAATCCGAATTGCTGTCAAACTATCAAATTTTAGTTCTAGTACTCTTGAGCTTTTTGCTTTCAATTGTGAGAGCACTTGTAGGTGAGATCCACAAACCCATTGAAGAGGAAAGAACAACAATGGAGCCGCATGGAAGGAGTATTCAATCTTGAATCTGGTTTGCATAATGTTTTCTTTTGAATGCTTCATTTTCATACCTCTATTGAATGTGCATTGTAATTAGGTTCATTTCAATGAGTATTCTCATGATATTGCTTTGATTGTCTTATGTTTTGATTTGATATACTTATCTTTTGATGAATCCTAATTTCTACGCTACATTAAATGGTCCGTTCAATCCTATCATCTTTATCGATCAATTGGCCTCTTTTCTGCATGTTTCCGGCCAATTCCTCGAGGGGGCATGCATATGTCATTATTATTGTCTGGGGCATTTTCATTATTGTTCTTTGAAACAACGCTTAAAATCGCATTGTCTCAAAGAGGGGCAAAATGTAGACACCCAAAAATGGTCAACGCTTGCGAAGTCATACTTTAACATTTGTGCATTGCCTCATTTTAGGTTTTTGCGTCGCATTAACATTTCTCCTATGTCACGCACTTGATTTTTATCATTTGCGAACATCGAGTCATTCTTCTACATTCTTCAATCATTTCATCCTCGAATTTGGTCTTGTCGACAACATTATCCAGTCATGATTTTGGTCAATTTTACTCTGTCGCATCAATGTGCGTATTCATTTGTCATCATTTTGGACATCGTCAATCCTAATTAGGGTTTAGTCCTCTTATCAATCTTGTCGATTTATCATCAATCCTTTAATCTTGTCGTTTTACGATCGATTTGTCATCGATCGTTGTCATGTTCGATCTTGTCATCTTGCAATCCATTTTGTCATCGATTCGTGTCCTTTTGTCAATTTTGTCATTTTGCAATCAATTTTGCTATCGATCATTGTCTGTCTCAATTATGTCAAGTTGGATCAATTTGTCATTGTTCCTTGTCAATTGGCGCATCTATCAATCAAATCATTCTGTCGCATTGGTCCTTTATCAATTCAAAATCATGACATTAATTATCTCTAATCAAGACCTAATTATCTTTTTTGAAATTGTCATAATTGATTAATCAATCAATTTTGACATGAAATGTGTCATAATCAATCAATCAAAATTGTGCATGGAAAGTGCATAATTTGCATAATTTGCATAATTTGTCATAATTAACATATTGATTTGCAATTTCCATTTGAATTGCATCATGCCAATCTTGTCACTTCTCCAATTTCTCTATAAATTGGATAATTTTCCTTCTAATAAGGCCTTCAATTACTTCTTGAAATCCGAATTGCTGTCAAACTATCAAATTTTAGTTCTAGTACTCTTGAGCTTTTTGCTTTCAATTGTGAGAGCACTTGTAGGTGAGATCCACAAACCCATTGAAGAGGAAAGAACAACAATGGAGCCGCATGGAAGGAGTATTCAATCTTGAATCTGGTTTGCATAATGTTTTCTTTTGAATGCTTCATTTTCATACCTCTATTGAATGTGCATTGTAATTAGGTTCATTTCAATGAGTATTCTCATGATATTGCTTTGATTGTCTTATGTTTTGATTTGATATACTTATCTTTTGATGAATCCTAATTTCTATGCCACATTAAATGGTGAACCTGACGTGAATACTAACCTTCTAACCATCTTACTGTGTTTTGGAGTCCTTCTAAGCTGATTTGCAGGTCAAAACTCAAAAACAGGGTCGTGCAGTGCATTCTGGACACATCCTGCGCCTGTGTGAAGCATCTTGCGCTTGTGTTTAAGAGTCTTGCGCCTGTGTCAATACATTCTGTGCTTGTGTTTGACAACCTGTGCTTGTGTCATATCTTCTGCGCCTGTGTAAAGTCCAGATCAGAGGTGAAAAATGCAGTTTTTACTTGAAAATTTTTATATGTTTTAGTAAATTGCAATTTTGAGGGTTTTCGGTGCATTTTTGGATAAATATGGTGCCCGTAAACATGATGAGACATCATTGATGTTTCCAAAATTTGGTTCTAGATTATTTGAATACCTTTCCAACGCATCAAACAGTTTGTAATTTGGAGCTAGGATGAGAAAGTTATGCCTTCTTGAAGTGGACTGAAATTTTGATATTTTTCATAAATCAGATCATCTGTGTTTTGGATTTTGGTACTAATTGTTGGTGCAGGATCTTGGCGTACGCATGACAAAGACTAAAAATCAAAATACTAACATGTGTTATGCAGATTCGATGGTCAAAGACTACAAATCAAACTTCTGACATGTGTTTTGCAGGTTGCCTTGGAGAAACAACAAAATCGTGTGTTTGAGATTTTTAATTAGGCACTTAGTGATTTATAAATAGGTGGAAATGAACACTTGTTTTCTTTGATTGTTAAGTATGACATTGGAGTAGGAGAGTATGCTCTCATCCTTCTTAGGGTGATCAGAAATCCAGATCTTCAATACCATGCTTGTGTTGCTGATTGTTTGTCTCCATTAGAGGGCCTGCCTTCCTGACCACTTTGCTTTAGCAAGCAAGTGATAATCGTGAGAAGGGAACGACCCAAAGTGAGTACGGCTAGAATTCCTTGGCATTCTAACTCACTATAAAAAAATACCCGATGAGCGAAAGCTTTGAAGGAAGTGTTACGTGGGAATTGCAGTTACTTGGGAAGTGATGACCCTTGAACTCTTTCTCATATCAACATCTAAGTAGGGCCTCTTGGTCTAAATCGTGCTTGCGCGACTACATTTGTTTGGTATCTTGATGGGCTTAATGTCTCAATCATGCTTGCATGACATCAAGGAGTAATTCTTAACAGAAATCCTTACTACATACCTTGTTTTTAGAGGCCAAAAACCCTTCTAGTTGCTTGAGAAGGACAAATTCGGATACTTGGAAGAGATACTAAGTTCGCCATGGGGAGATTCCATGGGGACTGATGCTTGGCTGCCCTGAGAAGTGAGTGCCGTGGAGGGGAGCCCGTGGGGTCAAGCATCTATGTATTCTCCTTGAATCCCATAATGAGTCTACCTCTCAAGTACCTAATGTCTTTGCCTACCCTAGGGAATGTGGAAATGAGCATGATTGTCTTGAGTCTAAATTGCAATATCTTGTATTCTTTGATTGTCAAAAGTTGAATCCCATTTCAAGAACAAACACATTAATATAACATAAAGTTAAGCACAAGAGACATTCATCCAACAAACATTCAACAAGATTCAAAGATCATCCTTCAAGCATGGTTATCCAACATTGGTCAAAAACTTGTCTCAACTCTTATGTCACTTACGTTTAGGTTCATCCTAGTTTGCATTTAGCAAAGTCATTGTCAAGTATCAAGGTTAGGTTTCATCTAAGTTATACTCTTTTGCATATCAATAAAAGTCATCCATTTGCATATGTCCTCTTGCATTAAAGTCATACCATTGTCATACATTCATATTTCCATACCCTAAGTCTCTTCATTAAGCCTAAGTCATTGTCATATCATATTAAGATCATTTGCATATTAATTATCCTTTTGCATATAGTGTCAAACCTAGATCTTGTCATACTTGAGTAATCCAAATCTTTGATAAACCCTAAGTCATTGTTGGGAAGTCTAGACATTATCAAACTTTTGTCCTTTTGTCATCAATATCATTTCATCAAACCTAGCTTAGTATCCAAGCATATAGGGGAAACATTGTCATCTTGTCCTTTGCCATTTAAGTCCTTTTGTCCTTTGAGGTCTAGACATCATTCCAATATCCTAAGGGTCTCTCTTAGATTTGCATTCCAAAAGTTTGTCAAAATCTTCAAAAACACCAAAAACATAGATTGCATTTTCATTTATTTAGGTTGCATTTAATTGCATATCATACATTATACTTGAAAAATTCCAAAAAATATTGCATTTGCATAAGTGACATGTCTATTGAAACAAGGTTCCAAGCACCAATGATGCAACAAAGTTTGACATATCAACCGACAATGCAATCAAATTTTAATCCAAGGCAATCACAATTATATCCAACCCAACAACAAGGCAATATCGGTCAAACTTATCATGATGATTTAAATGTCCAAATACAAAAACTAGAGGAGAAACTAGCTCAAGAAAAGGAGATATTGGAGCAAAAAGTGATAAACAGTGAGAAGATAAGATCTCAAATGTCCAAAATGTTTCAAAAATTTCCAGGTCAAAATCCAAATTTTGAGCCAATTAATGTAAGATCTCTTCTTGAACGATCAGACATACCAGCTCTCCTCTCCCAAATAGAGATGATGAAACAATTACAAGAAAGGAGACAACATCAATTTCAACATTATGTGCCTCCACAACAAGAACAAGAAGGCGTTTACTATCAATCAGATTTTCAACCATCACAACCAATGGTCCAACATATGCAACCAACACAACCAATGGTCCAATTTCAACAATATGTCCAACCAACTATACAATGTCCACAAATAGTCCAACCAATGGTGGAATATCAACAACTTCAAGTTCAATCAACATATCAATGTCAACAACCACGACCAAACATTCAAAAACAAAGGTTGCAACACACACCAAGCCAAGTTTCAAACATGTCAAACCAATTTGATCAACATTTAGTTCGAAATCAAAACATGACATCAAATCAAAAACAAGTTCAAATTCCAAGTCCAACTATGTCAAAACCTCGAAAGAAAGGTGGCCTTATTGCAATGCTCTTAAGGAAACGACTAAGTGAGTCTTTTGAGGAAGATACAGATAATACACTTATGTCTAGCAATGCCTCATCCCCTCACAAACAAATTGACTCTCCAGTGGCATCTATCCCTACACCTCCAGAAGTTCTGCAAGGACCTTCCATATTGTCTTCATCAAACAATACACCCAAGGATGCAATTACCCAAGAGCTATCCATAATTGATTGCCAAGATAATCCAATTCATGATGCCCATCCTTGTCATGTTTTAGAAATAAAAGACCCAATGCCACCATACACTTTATTGCCATTACCTGTTTTAGAGGACCCCATTCAAACTCCCTCTTCCTCATGTTCAAGCATTGATTCCTTGCCAGAACCCATCACAAATGTTCAAAGTGCATTTCCTTCATGCCAAAGCATTGATTCCTTGTCAGAATCCCCCAGGCATATCCAAAGTCCAACCCCATGTCAAGAGGATAATTTAGAGCATGAAGAAATCAGTCCTAAAGCAAATCAAGATCAAGATCCTGAAAACTTATCATCCCATCCAATTGTGGACCAGGACCCCATCTTCCCAGAAACTCATGATGATTCTCCTATTCTTGTCCATCATATCCAAAGTCCTATTGACACTCCATTCCTCGAGCAAGATCAAGATATCCTAGTTCATCCAATCCCAAATGATCCCCTTCCATTTCATGAAAAAAATGTCCTCTCAAATCCCATTGACATTCCACTTCCTCAGAAAGATCAAGATATCCCTTCCATCCTTTCCGATGATCCCATTGAAAGTCAAGAGCAAAGCACCTTTAAAGAAGATTCCAATGATCTTCCTCCTTGTCAAGATCAAATTATTCCTTCAGATCCTCCACAAGATCCACTTGTTCCTCCATCTCCACGTCCTAATCCCGCATATCCACTCCAAGATTGCATTTCTTTTGACGATCCCATTATTTCTTCCATTCCATCTCTTGAAGAGCCTATCATTGAACCATGTCTACTACACAATCCTAGTCCCCCTCATGATCCTAATCCCCCTCATGATTCTAACGTGGCAGTGCAAGATGTTCATGAACCCCCTACATGCATAATGGGTTCTTCCACTTTGGTGCAATCCGATCCACTTCAAGATCTCCTTATTTCTCTCATATCACACCCACCTCATAATGGACTCTCGTCTTCTTCCCAAAGAAAAGAGTATCCTATTAGTCAAAATATTGATAAAGGCAAAGGGGTAGATCTCCATAAGCAATAATCCCTTCATATCAAAGAATATACTAATGGTCATGGCTACAGAGCTCACACTCAAGGCGTTGGTATCCCTTCAAAGTCAAAATCCAAATGTCCACCTTCCCCATCATCGCTTCCATCCATTCTAGGTCCCTATATCCCTCCATCTCCTACGCAATGTCAGCAAAGGCACACATCTTGGAGAACCTTCCATCCATCCCACATGCCTCCATATCATTCCTATCCACACCGACATTCATTTCCTCCCCCAAGCAATTTGGATGCCAAGTATAAGCATTATAAGTCTAGAAATCCACATGTGTTCAAGGATCAACATGTCCAATCTAATCGACATGTCAAAACAAAGAACAATATGATCTATAAAGAAAAAGAAAAATACAAAAGGCCACAAAGGCCCACTGAGAAAAATAAAGCAAAGTTAAAATCTATATGGGTTCCTAAATCCCTTGTGCAAGCAATGCACTCTAAGGAACCCCAAAAGCATGAAAAATTAAAAACCATGTGGATCCCTAAGAAGCTCCTTGAAGCACAAAAAGAACCATCCAACTTGGCATCCAAAATTGCTATTCCTCCATCCAACCCTCTCAAATTTGTTCCTCCATCACCTTCTTCATCCATTTTGGGCCCTTATGTCCCAAAATCCCAAGCCTTTCCTCCATCAAAATCTCAATATCCAAAATACATTTGTCCTCCATCAGTCCATCACCCCTCAAGGTGTGTGCCAATGTCAATCTTGCCTTCATTTCCATCCACTAAAGCCCAATTCTTCCAATACCCTATCCATTATCCAATGCATATTTTCCATCCTCCCATCCCTCTCGTCCAATCCTTTGCATAAATCCTCGCCTTAGTTTCATCTTATTTTACACGTCCTTATCCTACCAACGTCTTTGAGCATACTTTTAAAGGTCATGGTCCATTCTTTTCAAGGCTACTATCCAAACAAAAAGACGCTTGAGTCTTTCTTCCATCCCCTTTCACGTGTCCATCTTCTATTGAAAAAGTCAAAAAAGAAAAAAAAAGACAAAAGAAAAAAAAAAAAAAATAAAGAAAAATAATTCGTCCACTGGTGAAAACCTGGCAAACAGGCGCCTTGGGCAAGTACCATGATGAAAACCTGGCAAACAGGCATCATGTGTAATCTATGAACTTCTTGCACACCACACTTGGGGGTAGATTTCCTCCTTCATATCCTATTGCCCTTCATTATCCTATCATACCCCTGTCATTACCCTCCATTATCCTATTGTCCCTCATGTCCAGTTTCCCTTTCCACCTTTGATCTTGACAAGGCTGAGGATCTTCATGAGCATCATGCTTGCAGCTTTTAGTCCATCATAGCTTTTGGTCATTTATCCATTTGCTTATTATAACCTTTCATCCATATTCCCTAGCTTATTGCAACTTTCTGCCACTATCCCTTAGCCAATCCTGACCTTCAGTCCATGTCCCTTATCCATTCTTGGTCTTGCTTATCCTATCCATATCTTATCGCTATCCATACACTCTGTTTCATTCCTCGATCTTGATTTGACATAAGGACACAAAAATTTAAACATGTTTTTCAAAAACCTCTTGACATGTCCCTCATGCCATGTTCCTTCTTTACATTGTCATATCCAGTCTCTTGTCCCATCACGCAATAGCCCTTGAAAATTGCATCCATATTGTCTCCATAATAAAAGGCCTTTGTCTTCCCTCTATCCACCATCATTTCAGCAAGCCTATTTATTCACCTGTCATATTCCTTGCCTTGCTAGACACTAGGGGCAAAAAATTGAAAAATTTCCAAAAAAAAAATCAAATAATGTCCTGAAAAAATTCAAAACAATCAAAAAATGTCCTGAAATAATCCCAAAAAAAAAATCGAATAAAGTCCTGAAAAAAATTCATAAAAATTGAAAAAAAGTCCTGAAAAAAAAGTCTTAAAAATTGAAAAAAGTCCTGAAAAAATTCAAAAAAATCAAATAATGTCCTGAAATAATCCATAAAAAAATCAAATAATGTCCTGAAAAAATCCATAAAAATCAAATAAAGTCCTGAAAAAAGAATGAACACAAAAAAATTGTAAAACTCCAAAAAACAAAAACATGCATTTTTGCAATAAGGTATTCCCTTTGTGCATCGACAGATCACTGAGTATACATCCAACGACTCGCAATCAAAACATTGTGCTTTAATGAAATCACGCATTAACAGATGAACTTTTTCAACTCAAACCAAGCATTCAAACTGATCCAAATTGTCTTATCAATCGAATATCAACATCAAAAATCATTTGTCCTTGTCACATTATCATGGGTCTTATACAGGGGTGGTATACTCGAAACCAGACTGTGTCCTGTCTTAGACGGGGTACCACATATCCTGAAACCAGACAGCATGATCGTCCTATCAGCACGTTCAACTTTTGACAATGAAGATCAAGATGTTTGTTTGATTTGCTTGAATTTGTGAGTCTTATCTTTTTATTGATTTATCTTTGGCTTCGATCATGTCCCTATGTTGCTCGATGATGTCACTAAGTGATTTAGAGTGACCGGGATGGCTCATGGTCTCTTTCTTTGATTGTGATTTTCGTTTGTCTATGTTGTGTCTGCCTTATGCAAATCGGGTTGCATTTCAGCTCTGGCCTTCAATGCCATGATGCTACGCATCCATTTTGCTAAATAAAAATAAAGGTTCTTACCTACAAAGTGCATTACTGAAAGCAAATTTTCATCATCTCTAATTGTCCTCTGTCTTATTTCTTCTTATTAACACTTCTTCCGTCCGGTCGGATAGTCAGTTCGGTCTAGTGCTCCGATATCCAAAACCATATTGTGTCCTGCATACATTTGGTCAATGCATTTGCATTCCATTACATATTACATCACGCATTTTATACATTTCATATTATAAATACATCCAAAGTACATACAATGCATTCATACATGTTCATAAACCAGTACATAAGTCATCCATACATAGCAAAATCACTACATCAGTCATAACATATTGCATCCATCATATCGATGCCTATCATATCACATATCATCATAATGCCGGAGTACAAAATCGGACTGTTTGTCCTAAGTATGGCCCGCTGGCTGACTACATAATGGCAAACTACATGATGTCCACTGTCTGTCATATGGAGCACGTGCCTCTGTCACTGGGTGCTCCCTCTGTCCTCCTCATCCCTGCCATGTCTCGCAGATGATGTCCCTCCTGGTCCTGGCTGTGGTGGTCTCATCGATCCACTCACTCCTATGCTGCTCAATGTCCTCCGAGAGCGTGACCTGCTCTCTGTCCTCGATCGTGCCCGATATGAAGGTGCTCTCCGCTCCGGTGGAACTGCACCCTCATATAGTGTCCTCCAGTACAGTCTCTCCTCGCCGGTCTCTACTAGCATCTGTGCCATCTCCCGTGCACTGGCATCCCTAATCGATCCAATGAACTCAGCGACTCTCTGTCCCTCTCGCTGTGCCTGAGCTATGGCTGTATCCCGAGCCTCTGTGAGTCTGGCTATCTCCGCTCTGAACTGCTCATGCTGTCTCTCCAATATTGCAATATAATCCTGCTAGCTCGCTATGGTAGCCCTATACATGTCTATCTCCTCTGTCCTAGCTGTCTCTGGCTCTATGGGAATATCCTGCAAAGTCTCCTGATCCGCTGAGTCTGGCTCCTCATCATCCTCACCACACATCGCTGCTCATACTCGACCGCCATAGTCTCCCACCGAATCTCCCTCTCGACAATGTCTAGATCCTCTGCGTCACACTCCAACAGTCTGCATAACGCGTCTCTCCCTGTCACTGGGTCGTACTCTATCATCTCCCCATGTATAGGAATGCGGAGGATGCGCCATACATCCTCTAGAGTCACTGTCGCCTCGCCAGTCACCAAATGGAATGAGGAAGTCTCCGAATGCCATCGCTCTGCCAATGCGGTAAGCAATCCTGTGTTTGCCCTAATTTCGGGCATATATGTGATGTAATACAATCCCAGTCCAGCTAATGTGTCTCTCTTTGTGCTCCTGAGTCTATGTTGTAGCATGAAACAGTCCGGTCAATTCTCCCGTGCGATCAATGGATATTGTCGACTCTGCATCACAATCGGGGCATCATTTTGTCAGTTTTAGGGTTTGTTCCTACGGGTTGCATGTCTTCATTTTCATGATCAAATCAGGGTGTTTTTCATCCACATTACCCTATCCTATCCTTCCCACCCCCTGTCAGGTCATTTGCATGCAATTTCAAGTCAAAACTAAGGATTTTATACCAACTTGCGCCTGTGTTTGAGAAGCTGCGCCTGTGTTAGATGAATTGCGCTTGTGTCTTCCTACACAAGCGCAGAACTCCTTACACAAGCGCAGGTTTAGCCTACACAAGCGCAAGAGACCATTTTGGTATCCCCTGTGGGCCCCACAATGTCCCGTAAGCCATCAAAATTCATGAAATTCAAAACATGGGTTTTCGAGATACATACCGCTGCTCCTGCATCCTCCGATCGTCTGAATGTGCGTACACGTTCTCCAAGGTGATCCGCCGTTGGAATGTTCGCCATCTGCCTGCAAGTGTCCTTGTCCAGAGCAACAAATCCTCCTCTTTCGCTACTGCAAATGAGTCATTTTCACCCTCTTGGTCCCATTTATAGCTCTTTGTCATTGCATAGATGGACGTGTGTCCTCTCCATCTTATGTTGGTCGCGGTCTTGTGCTCCTTAAATTGCTTGTCTATCATGCATCCGATCTCCGATTGTCAGTCCGTTTGATCCTATCATTTTCTATCATTTTTATCGATCAATTGGCCTCTTTTTTGCATGTTTCTGGCCAATTCCTCGAGGGGGCATGCATATGTCATTATCGTTGTCTGGGGCATTTTTTGTTATTGTTCTTTGAAACAACGCTCAGAATCGCATTGTCTCAAAGAGGGGCAAAATGTAGACACCCAAAAATGGTCAACGCTTGCGAAGTCATACTTTAACATTTGCGCATTGCCTCATTTTAGGTTTTTGCGTCGCATTAACATTTCTCCTATGTCACGCACTTGGTCTTTATCATTTGCAAACATTGAGTCATTCTTCTACATTCGTCAATCATCTCGTCTTCGAATTTGGTCTTGTCGACAACATTATCCAGTCATGATTTTGATCAATTTTACTCTGTCGCATCAATGTGCGTATTCATTTGTCATCATTTTGGACATCGTTAATCCTAATTAGGGTTTTGTCCTCTTTTCAATCTTGTTATCATGCGATCGATTTGTCATCGGTCGTGATCATTGTTCGATCTTGTCATTTTGCGATCGATTTGTCATCGATCGTGGTCATTATCAATCTTGTCGTCTTGCAATCCATTTTGTCATCAATTCTTGTCCTCTTGTCAATCTTGTCATTTTGCGATCATATTGTCATCAATCGATTATTGTCTGTCTCAATTATGTCAATTTGGATCAATTGGTCATTGTTCCTCGTCAATTGGCGCATTTAATCAAATCATTTATTAACACTGGTCATTTATCAATCCAAAATCAAATCAAATCGAGTCAATTATCTTTTAAGACCTAATTCGTCTTCCAGGGTTTTGTGATTTAATCATTTAACCTTGTGTGTCATTTCTTCCTCTAGGATTAAATAATTTATTTATTTATCCTAAGTCTTCTTATTACAATTAAATCTTTATTTAATTGGCTAATTATTCCTCTTTGTGAATTGATTAATAAATGAAAAATTATTAATTAATTCACTAATTCCTAAATTCTAATTTCTATCAATTTCTAATTCCTAATTTGTCATCAATTTCAATTTCCTAATTTCTAATTTTCTTAATTTCTAATTCAATTTTCTCCTATTTCTTTCCTAAATTTAGGGCAATGACATAGAAATTTGTCATAGAAATATGTCATAAATTGTCATAAAATTCTTGACATAGAAATGTGTCATAGAATTTGTCATAAAATGTCATAAAATGTCATAAATTCTTGACATAGAAATTTGTCATGAATTGTCATAAGCCTTGCATAGCAATTTGTCATAATTATGCTATTATTGATTTGAATTTCTATTCAAATCTCTTTCATACTAATTTGCTCATTTATCCAATTCTTCTATAAATTGGATGTTTTCTTCAATCAAATCCTTCATGAATCTCGAATTTTTACCGAACTTTCGTTTCTAGTACTCTTGAGCCTTTTTGCTTTCAATTGTGTGAGCACTTGTAGGTGAGATCCACAAAATTATTGAAGAGGAAAGAACAACAATGGAGCCGCATGGAAGGAGTATTCAATCTTGAATCTGGTTTGCATAATGTTTTCTTTTGAATGCTTCATTTTCATACCTTCATTGAATGTGCTTTAGAATTAGGTTCATTGCAATGAGTATTTCTTTGATTGAGCTATCATGTTTAACGTTTTGATTGATATATCTTATTTTGATGAATCCTAATTTCTTACGCTACATTAACAACCCTCACAACAATTCATATATGATCAACTACTGGTTCTCTTTCTCTATTGCATGCCAATCTAAACCATAAATCTCTCTATTTTATATTCTTACAACCTCCTTATAAGTCTTGTCAAACATTAATTAGGGTTAGTGTTGTAATAGAAGAACAAGATTTTCAACTATGAATATTTTTTTGAGATTACTTGAGTCTATCAATCTTAAATGATTGATTGATTGAATGAATGCTTTTAATAACGCCCACGAGGCCAAATAGCCTATGGGACCCACAAGTAGCCAACAAAGAAGAGTATGAAAAGACCAACGAGTTGTGCTAAACCTTCTTTTCCTTTTCCTTCTGCATCTTGGATCTTAAACTATGTAACTTGACCAAGAACTCCGTGACTCTCTTTATCTTATCTTCCTCAAACAGATTGCTCAAGGTGTTTATATTTAGCATGTCAATGTAGTGGATCAAGATATCCTTGTAAGTTGGGCATTCCATGATGTAGTGCCATTCTATCTCCACTACCCCTTGGGTGCAATATCTACATTTTCTTCTGCCCACTCCTCTTTAGGTATTATCCATCTTCCGATTTCACATCTAAGTTGACGTGAGATGGTTCTAATCTAAGCAATCAAAATTTTTTCTTTCCATTTTATATCCATTCCTATGTAATTCTTTTGTGTATGGTCATGTGTGGGATTGAAGTGTTTAATATAATATTCCTTTTTTCTCCCAAGTTGTCCTGTCCACATGATTTCTCTAAAATTTCCTTGCATGTACTTTTTTATTTCTTTTTTGTTATTTGGGCAGTCTTTTATGCTAATATCCCATTTATTCACCCATTTAATGCTTTTCTTCATCCATGTATTCTTCTTTCTCTCTAGCTTCTCTTCCACTGCTATTTTTGGCCAACGATGTATCTCCATGTTTTCTACTCTTTTTAGATAGCTTAGTAACAAGACCATAGCCGCCACCTCAATAGGAAAAGCCCTCTCTTCTGCTAGAACAATCTTGTATTAAATGGATGATTTAATCTTGAGGCTATTTGTGATTAAATGTTTTTGTAATCTCTCTATTTGTCTTCATTTATCCTCTGAAGTGTTGCTGCCCCAGACCTCACAGCTTCTTAGTTTTCCAATCCCAAGGTCAGCTCTTCTACATCTATTTTGCAGTGAATATAAGGCTTTCCATCCTCCTTGAATCCTTTTCGCTCTACATGTTTCCCAATTGAGTTTATCGTGGAAGTCAAGGCCAAAATATTTATATTCATTGACCATTTGTAATGGGCTTCCCTCAAAAAAAATTCCCTATGAACCTTCTTTCTTTTCAAGGAAAATATCATGACCTTAGTTTTGCTAGTGTTCGCTTGCATCCTTGCCTCACGACAAAAAAATTCTAGAGCCTTCAAGTGTTTCTTCAAATCTGGTGCCGATTTTGGCATTAAAATAAGATCATCAGCATACAAGGCAATTTTATTACATAATTGGTCAAATGAACTCCCCCTTCACCAAATTTGTCTATCCATTCGTCTTGTTTGTCAATGTATAACCCAAATAAGGTATGAGAAAGTGGGTAGCCCCGCTTGACCCCAATATCACTTCCAAAGCATTTTGACAAACCCTATTTGGTTTGGATTTTGGCCAAGAATTGGTCATATAACCTATGAACAATAGCCCTAGAATGTTATGAGATTTCCATTTATTCCATTCTACTCCATAGTTTACTTCTAGGTATCGTGTCAAAAACTTTCTTGAAATCCACAAAGCAGAAAAAGACCTCCCCTCCTTGTTTGTCCCAAAACCTTTTCAATCAAGTGTCTAGGTGTAATGCAATGATCAATTGTAGAATATTTTGGTCAAAAACCTACCTATCCTTTCTCCATCTTTCCCTTTTTTTCAGCCCAAATATTGATTCGACTTTCTATCATGCTCCCAAAAAGTTTACCAAAAAGAGGATTGATCTTTATAGTGCGATAATTTGAAGGATTGTTGATGTTGCCACTCTTAAGCAAGGGGATGACAACACTAAATGTCCAATTTGTTGGAAATCCATTTTGAATTACCTCATTGAATATCCTTTTAACATGTGATGTGAGGATTTTCATGCCCCATCTTAAACATTTGGCTTGTAAGCCATCTATGTCCCGAGCTTTCCCTGCTGCAAGTTTTTTAATTCCTTCTTTAACATTGTCCGAGGAGAAGAGTTTAGTTCTTGACTTGATTATCGGTGAGGTATATTTATCTGGCACTCTTTCATATAGTTTCTTTGCATATTCTAACCATTGAATATCTGTGATGTTATTCTCTTTGACTATGTCTTTTTGCTGCAACTCTCTCCAAAAGCCTCTTGGATTGTACCTCCCAAGCAAAATAAACTCTTTTCTTCTAGTTTGCATATACACCTATTTTTTCATTTTAACTAGCTTTACATATTCCCTATTATTGCCCCATATTTTGACCATTTTCTTTGCTTCCTTACATTCTTCGTCATACCTAGATTTGTCGGAAATCTATTCTTGCTACTTCTCTTGGGCCTAGATCTTTTGCATGAATTAAGTGCCTTGAGGATTATTGAAGTCATCTTGATGCTTCCTATTGTTTCTTTGCTTGAATTGGCCAGGCCATTGACTCCCTTTCCATGCAATTATTTTTTGAGCATTGTTTGAAAAGTTTATTAGTTTTCATGAGTCAAGAGGACTGTACCTTAAGCGACCTATTTCTTTTCTTTTTGTTGTATCTTATCTTGATGCTGGTTAGCTTTTGACATGCTAGTTTTAACATATATTGGGCTACGATCTGATTTCATTTTTGTGGGACAATCCTTCACCTCAACTTATTGAAACTTGACATAAGTTTCTTTGAGCTTATAACATCATCTACCACACTTTGACCATTATAGGTGTGGCATGTAAAGTTCCTTGAGCTTGGACAAACTTTCAAACCATTGCATATAATCAAATCATATAGGCTGCAAACTCCCAACAATATTCCCCATATTGTTTGATAACTCCTTTTTCATCTTGAGATACTCTTTCCCATTTTTGGCTCCCTTCCTCTTCTAACCAAAAAGGGTTGTCAGCAATTCCTTCTTCATTACTAAGACAAAGAGATTGGTTATTTTCTGTTCTAGCATTAAAGTCCCCCATTAAAATGATTTTTCCCTTGTGGTTGTATGGTAATATATCCTTTTCCAAGGCTGCGTAAGGGTCCTCTTTGTCTAATTTCCTCTTCTTATAGAATTTTGAACAATGTGGAGCAAAGTAACATGCTACAAGATAGATTATGAGATTTCTAACCTCTTTTTTCATCCATATGTACTACTTATTTGGGTCTTCCTTTTCCACTTCTATATTTTTTTCCCAAGACTCTTTTACAAAAAAATGTCACCCCTCCATGGCCCTTTCCACTTTCCGGTAACTCATTCCATATTGATACCTTTGTGTAACCCTAAAAAGTTGGAACTTTACAACCCTCATGCTCGTATGTTTTAAGGAGGACAATTATGTCCACCCCCTTAGCTAAGGGCCCTAGACTAGGTCCTCTCCTCCATGGATAACCCCTGCAATTCCAGATTACCATTGAGAGGTGTGCCTAGGGGGCCCTGCCTTCCTATTTATTATGTGTTGTTTTGTTGTTGAACCGGGTTATCCATATGTACATCCATGCTTCATTACCTGCACTTCTTGATGAACCACTTTTTCCCATTCTTTTCTCCTCTCTTCTAGCTCTAGGGGGTTAAATATTCATCTATGAGGAATTGTGTACCTTTGAGAAACCTTTTGTTCCTCAAAATTTTGTTGTTGTCCTCTATTATTTTCAATGTTACTCTTAAATTCCTACTTTTGCCATCTTTTAACACACCGCCAATTTTGCTTGCTTGATGAATATGCCCTATCCACTCCAACTTGTCTGCTAGAAAGTCTTTTACTAACCTATCGGTGTCCTAACCTTCACCATAGTCCTTCAAACCTTTTATGATTATATTTGTTGCCCTATCTTTTCGATGCCTTTCTTCCCCCATTTGCACTTTAATCTACTTCTTTATGAGTTCCATTTGGCACTTTGTTGGCCCTTTTTTTACTTTGCCCACAATTTTTCCTCTTCCAGTTGTTCCTTTAGTTTAGCTTTTTTCATCTCCATGTTTTCCAATGTTGATTGGAACTCCTGTAGGTGTGACATGTGTCTTTCCTCTGTTGCTTTAAAAAAAATTCCATTTTTAATCTATTTTACTTCTTCCTTCATGGTCATGATTTCTTGCTGCCCTGTTTTCAAATTGGTTTGTAGTTTGACTAGTTCCTCTTTAAGGAACTTGTTCTCTTGAGTAATTGTATGGTTGGTGTCCATGATTTCTTGCCATTTGCTATGCTTCAACCACTCCGATGCTTCCAAACCTTCTAGTCTCCTCTTTAGCCCCATTATCTGCTTAACATATAGATCTGAAGACCAAGTTAAAGGAGTTGAGTTAGGGTTGTATTGGTCCAACTTGCTTTCCTCTTCCAAATTCTCTATTTCCAGTTTTTTTTTTTCGATCAGTAATTGGTACTTTATATTGATTTTTTAATGCTTTTGACTGGAGCTTTGAACCAGTGGGATCACATTGGGGGATCCCATCCCTGTGGTTACATTTTTGAGGTATTAACACCTCTTGGATTTTTGACTCATGCAGAGTTAACCGTATTTCTTACTCCTTATCTCTCCGAGCTCATACACCACCCTTATCACTCTTGCTGCATCGCCACTTCACCTTATCGCTCCAAGCAGTCTCCCTCCTCTCCTATCGCTGCCCCTTATCTCTCCACGCGGTCTTCCATCTCTCCTTACACTGCCCCTTATCACTCCATGACTTCCACATATCTCCTTATATCTCCCCTCACCTTATCACTCCACAATACCAATCCTTATCACTCCACAATAACAATCCTTATCACTCCGCAACCTTATGCCTCCCCTCCTTATCACTCCACAACCATCCATCGACTGCACACGATTGCCACTCCTTATCTCTCCACATGGTACAACCCGTATAACATTTGTAGTGCACCTTCTGTTAGTTAAGATGAGAGGGGGGGGTGAATCATAAAAACTTCACTATACAATATATTCACCAGATTCAACCTTGGTAGCCTTTACTGATATGAAACTATGACTGTAAATCATTCAATACTCATAAACAGATACACTTAAAACATCATAACACATTTAACACCAGATTTAATGTGGAAACCCAAATAGGGAAAAACCACTGTGGGATTTCAGACCCACTAAGAAATATAACCTTCTAGAGTATGCTCGGTTAAAAGCTAATCCTGTTAAAGATTACAAACGCATTGCAAGATGTGACCCGGTTAAGGGATTTCCCTCAGACTTGTTAGAGTCTTGCACTTTGTTAGAAGTGACCTTGTCAAAGGATTTCAAACACTCATTTAGAATGTTACCTTGCTAGAGGGTTTACAAATAAGACTGTTAAGTCCACTCGGTTAAGAGATTTCCTGTCACTTACAAAATAAATAACAGTAATAAAATATATCTGCAACTTCACATCTGAAATGCTAAAGCAGATTCTATGTGCTCAAAACAATCTTGTCATAAGACTTATCTTGCTTCTTGTTGGGTTTGCTGGGCTTCTCAATCTGTTCCTCAATAAGATCTTCAAGCTTTTGTGCTTGGTAAACATTACTGTAGCATCATTGTGCATACATTTGCCCGCATACATTGTTCATCAACAATTCCTTATTTATAAAAAATTTCTAACCGCTTAATCTCCTTGATCACATTTCCCATGATCAATCTTAGCCATCAGATCATCAAACTTGACTAGGTTCAATGTATCCTTCGATCAGAAAACATTTTACCTCACCTTGGAACTTGTGCTCCTTCCTTGGAACTTGTGCTAGGTTATTACGGTTCAATCTGTGCTGTAGATCTTCCTCTTGATTTTCCATTGCCATAGATCCTTAACAAACTTCTTGTGTGACATACCAATCATTTATTCATCTCCAGCTCATCAGCATCCTTCATTAAATAATGCTTTTATTCATCCAATGCGATCTATTATAACTTGGTTGTTACTCGGTTAATACTGAACTTCACTTGGTAGACATTCTGCCTTCTTTAATCGATATCGATAACCTTAGGGTTTACCGACTAGGTACCTTAGGGTTTACCGACTAGATTCTTTGCTCGGTGACATAGTACAGTATTAAACTTATAATCAACAACATATGTAGGATATCAAAACAATCAAAACAACATGATCTCATCATTGTCTAACTCGGTAATAGTTGCCCATTGAATAACTTATTTCTCCCCTTCATTATCACATTCTTTCTGTGTCACTTACCGACCTCTTAATACTCATCAAAACATACTTCTCAAGATATGGCAACATCATACTGAATCAGAAAATCAATTTCTTGACATCAATGACAAAATAATATTATTAAGACAGTAATCATCCTTCTTCAGTTATATCAATAATCTCCAACAACCTTCTCAATATCCTTATTGAAATGCCAACACCTTCCTTGACAGCGGCCACTATAGCACTAGGAATGAGGACTCCATGGAAACGTCAACACCGCGTTGCATAGACCAAGGCAATGGGACCTATAGGGGATCGAACACAAAACCTCCCTATCAACAGGGATCACAACAAACCATTACGTTGCGGGGATTTCCCCCTCTATTTCCAGTTCTTGCTTCATTCCCTCAATGTATTTAAGTTGGTGATTTTGTTGGTACACTCTTTCAACTTGTTTCCCAAAATTTTCAAGATTATCTTGCATTTCTATTTTTACCTTTCCTTGTTCTTGCTGTTTCTCATGAATTATTGTTTGGTTGAAGCTTACTATCTATCCTTGGTTGTATTGTGATAAACTTAGTGTGCCCTAGCAACCTCAACTTTATAGCTATTTTGGCCTGCCTTCTCTATAAAATTCTCTTGTATTGTTTGGCATTAACAAATGTACACTTTTCACTTATGTCCGAAAATTTGCCTTGTGTGCAGACATGGGGTTCCAAATCTTTCGTTGAGAAAGGTGGGTCATATGATGTCTCATGTTCCTTTAAATTCCCCTTATTTGAATGCGAGCAATATTTCATTGTGTGACTCTAGGTTGGTACATATATAAACCATCAAATGGGCTGCACTTAGTATCATGCTTAATTTGTTAATAAGAACCATAGCATTGTATTATGAAGTTGCTAGTTGAGGAGATGCAACCCATTAAGAGAAGGTATAATCATTCACTCTTGTCATTTCACAGGACAAAGTTCCTAGGATATGGATACTTATAGGCCAAATGAAGAACATGAACCTGCAATAATGATGGAGGATGAGTTATTTATGAAAATGACTGTTATAACTTACAAAATTAGATCACGTATACTTTTACATTGTCAGGCCAAGATTTGGTTATGCTAAAGGAATGTATTTCCCCCATTTTGGCAAAAAAGCACATGGGTTTGAAGGTTGTATTTATTGTTATTGCCTTCAAGCTCAATTTATTTCGATTTTATTTATAATGCTAACTATCTCACTTTTGTGCAGGCTTAGTTTATTTTCATTTTATTTATAATGGTGATCAGAGAAGATATATATATATATATGAGGGGTGTTGTTAGACCTAATATATTTTATAAAGGTGTGAAAAATTAGGGTAGAGCAAACTGTATGTCCATACCCTATTCCAAAGCTCCCATTTTGGCATAAGTAGGGAGGCCACAGTCAAATTTTTTGTCTTTATACCCATGAATTGAATTTGTTTGAAATTTTCTAGAGCCTTTTCAACACATACATTTTTTGCAAATATTGTGAGCATTGTGTTCCATGATACAACATCTCCATGAGGCATTTTATCAACACCTTATTAGTGATTACACATTTTGCATACATATCTTCCAGAGCATTTCCAACCATAATATTTAACAAAATGCCACCTTTATTATGCTCTGATGGATGTCCATGCCCTGTTCCAAAGCTTCATTTTATCAGAGGCAGGGAGGATACTGGCAAGGGTTGTTGAATTTGGCTTCACAGTTCACACCTGTCAACAAATTTTTAAAATATTTTAAACATATCCTCTTTGTGCATATCCTGCAATCATTGCAATCCACGAGACCGCATTTTTTTTCAAAATAATGCCATAATGAGACACATAGGATGTAAAATCCCATTGTTCAACCACATTTAAGAGTAGTACTGATCAAACACAATAGCAATTTCATGGAGACAAACAAAAAGGCATTAGATTGGACAAATGAATTTATCCAAAAATGAGATTTCAGATCTGAGCCCTAGGGGAAAATAAGTACAGGACTTGAACAATTGAAATAAAACCCAACCATAAAAGACGGGTTCATAACCATTTTCTAATCCATCTCAACTACTAAACATTATTTGGCTATAATGATGGATGTAGGTAGTTTACATTGCAGGTTTATCCACTTAGTTTTGTCTTCCTTTCACTCACCACCTTCCTCTTTCACATGCCCGACGCTTAACAACTTTGCAAAGACAAATTTCCACTGCCACATTGCGTATTACTGTAATCTTCTTCTTCTTCATTTCCACTGCCACAGAATCCACCCCTGCAATACAAATATTCATTAGAATAAAAATTATATGTCGAGGCATAAAAGCAAGTAGGAAGAGGTTTTATACCTTCGACACCTGCAACCAGCTTAAGTGTCTTTCTCTTTCTGCTTTCATCCTCGAGAGCCAATTTCGGCACTACCTATTTTCTGCAAAAGACATTCCAATTAGAATGTAAACATCAAGGGACAAACAAATGATTACCTGTATTGAAGAATTCCAAGAAAGAGAGGAAAATAGAGAGAGAGAGAGAGAGGGAGGGCTTTCATTCGATTCCCTGCATTAACACAAATAATTGACAACTTTCATTAATAATGAGAAAGAGTCAAATCACAAAAATCAATCAAGTTACTTGATTGCTGCACTCACTGCTCGTGATCAATCGGTAAAGGATAATAGCATACCATATTTAAAGGGAATTTTTTTTAATACATTTTACAGATCTTTTGTAGGAGCACATCCTACATACTTAATGAGTTTGAAGTGATTGAAACTGATGGAAAATGTTCCATCAAACTTTCATTGAGATCGTTAGTATGGATTGTGTACGTTTGAATTGGAATTTTTTTTGTGTCCATTGGAAACCAACGTGAGACATAATGATTCTGGTGGGCTTTTTCAACTGTGAGTTCATTTGATTAATTGTGAGGTATGAAATTAGGCATAAGATTCATAACATAAATTAGCCAACCACAAAGCATAAAATGTTTTTAATTAAGAAAATAATGTTAACTACGACACTGACCCTTTACATAGCAAGAACTATAAGCAACACCATAACAACACTAAAACAACACTTTAGCTGCACTAGAACAACAATCATCCAAAGATAAAAAACATACAAAGAGTTTGAAACAAAAAAACAAGGGGGACCCCAACCAAAACAAAGACCATAAAAAAAAGAACTAAGGGGTCGACTTGCGGACCCCAATCATCCTTACAAGGGGGGTAAGAGGCTCCCCAAGTCAACTAGAAAAACATATCAGCCGCCCCCTAGCAGGAAGTCCAACCCCCTTCAACGAAGCCCCTCTTCACCTCAACAGAAAATGAGCCCACCTTGATAGGTGCATAAAAGGAGAAGAACGAAAGACTAGTGAGCCAATTGAGAGTCCATCTAAAAGACAACCCACCACAGAGAAGATAAGACCTCCAAGAAAAACCAACGACCTCTTTCCCGCAGCCAGTCACCACCTCTATAGGGGACGCATCCACCTCCATAGGATCTGCAAAAGAAGAAGAAGAAGGGAAATGAAGAAGCCAAACTCTCATCATGACGAACATATCACTCCACACCTCAGAAGGGGAAAAATCAAACTCCAAGGTGACCTTGAGGGTGAGCACCACCCCAAAACTAACACCAATTCATAACCAAAAACTATCAAAGGCAAGGACAAGCCCTTGAAAACTAACAACAAGCCCTTGGCCAACAAGGAGAACATGATAATTGTCCATAGAAACCAAAATGGACAATCTCATAAAAAAAAAAATACAACCCAATGGTGGAGGCAAAAACCACCATTGACCAAATCCAAAGGACATAACCCCTATCACCATAATCTAGATCAGGAACCATCAAAGAATCATAACAATACTTGGGGTACAAGAGCCCATTCAAAGAGCACCAAGAGCCACTTGTAGGGCCCAATGAGTTTCATGCATGACATACCCCTCCCATAGTCCAATATACCACAAGAGGCATTCACAACAAGTTAGTTTCCAAGGACATTGAAGGCAATGCCCCAAACATTAGCAGAGGTCCAAAGAGGCCACCACAGCGCTAACAAGAACTTAGTCACCATGCAAATACCTAAAACCCCAAGCTACAGGTATCCACACACAACTCCAACCATCAACAGGAGCCAAGCAACATGCTTTGGAGTAGAGACTGCCTCCATAGAAGTAGCAAAGGGCTAGACCAACACCCAAGGAATGCATAAGCCATACAAGGCAGATGAGAGCCTCACACCCTCCAAAGAGCGGATCAAAATCAGCAAAAACCCAAGTTGCAAATACCCACTCTTAGAAGTAACCAAACCATCACCATCAACCCATGTGCTAAATTTGTCAAAAAACAAATCTGATAGGAAGAACTTCAGAGCAGAACTCAGAAGAAAGGCCCATTCCACAAATAGGAATAAAGAAAGGAACCACCATGCGACATCAAAGGTCGCAAGAACCAAACCAAGGAGAGCCAATACATTGGTAACAACAACATCCACGAGCAGGGCCAACATTAGAAGACCCATGGAGAAACAAACACAGTCCCAAAGGAACTGAGACACTACGACATCCACAACGGTCCATCGAGAACACACCAACACGAACAAGGGATTCCATTTCTGAGCGTGAGCATCAAAGAGGCTTAGCATCCCACGACCATCAAACAGACTCACAGAGGGGGAGAATAAGTCTGCAGGGTCACCCATGGGAACCCACAAAAATAGACTCCATGGGCGCACCCACAACCATCCAGGGGTAGACGAATAGTAGAACTCTCCACAACAGAGGGATGCAATCCCCACATACAACACAATGAGGGAAAGAAGAGTCCACATCCTCTACAAACATGAGATCAAACCATGGACAACATGAACACCTCCCCTGCAACCACAACCGCTAAAGGAGGGGAGTGTCATCGAAGCCTACAACGCCAAAGGAAAACAGAGCACATAACGACCCTCAACAACTTTGCTAGGGTGCACTTCCAACCAGGCAGCCACCAAAAGATTGCAATAGGGCCAAGAAAGTCTAGGAGCATGCACAGGATATATAATACCCAACACAAGATGGTCTTCATCATCCTCTGCATTAGGCCCACCACCATCACCCTCAATTTGTAATCCAGAGTTTCTCGCTCCTCCGCTCCGCTCCGCCGTAAAATGTTATGAAATGAAATCCTAACATACTCAACAGAAGCATGGAAACAAAACACACTTAAACAAAATGCAAACCAAAACACAAGCGCTTATTCCATGTTATTATCAGCGACAAAACCGAACCAGCCTCCACCCTTCTGAGCAGTAGTAGTGCTAGCTGTGTCCATGGTTACTACGGTAGCATCAACTAGGGTATAAAGAAGCCCCTCCGCCCTACTCACAACCCCTTGAATGCTATCCATGTAAGCGTCCAGCTGGCTGGGGTCCGGCATCTGCTCCAAGCTGAACCTCACCTTCACCTTCACCCGGCCAAATTTTAACAGAGGACTGATTCTGCTACTATAATTGTTATTTCTATGGGGATTTCCTTTCATTCTGAAGGAAAAGGGAAAGAAGGCTTTCTGGTGCAGCAGTGGCAAACAAGGTGAAATGCTTCCAGTTGCCATTATTATTGTTGCTAATAATATTGAAGTCTCAGCCAATTTGCAGAGGGTGAAGAGAGGTGTTACTTGGACCGTTCAATCGAAACTATGGAAATTATCCATTTGGTATACGCAGGCAGCAGGTATAAGCAAGTCACGTGAATGCAATAGAGGCTTTGTGGGACCGGTACAAGCACACAAATAAGGACTTTTGTCAGCTCTGATCATTTTGTGGGATTTGTACAAGGTTGTGTTGGTTCTAGGTCCCATTTGGACTGCATCCCATTAGGTTAGATTCTTCTTTGTCTTTTCTGAATTGTTTTTGCTGCCTTTTCTGTCTCTTTCCTGGCAATGGAAAAACAAACTCCTCCAATTTCAGAGAATATTCTTGAACTTCCAGAACTTTTTGAAACAAATCATTTGGGACAAGTGAAAATTGCCTCAACTACTAAAACTGGCAAATGGACCTGGGTTAATGCCAAACAGTTTAGGGGTATCTTGAAACGTAGATGTGCTTGGTTAAGATATGCATAGGAGAGAAAAAAACAATATCGTAAGAACAGTAATCAGCGTCTCAGTTACAAAGGTCACACCAAGAAATCCCCTTGGTTAGGTAGAGGGAATTACATGCCCTTTCGCAGCAGCGACCCTGGCGAACCTGACATTTATAGCCCTATTTCCACTCCTCTAACTTGGTCATCTGAATTATATGTGCAAGAACTATTAAATGCCAAAAGGAGGTTGGAGGCTTTGGAGGCTAAAGAACAAAAAAAAGAGATTAAAATACAGGTGTTGACAGCAGCTTATAAGTCCCTAGCAGACAACAATAAAGCATTAAAAGAACAAATATCATTTCTGCAGGATGCGCTTGTTGTTGGGAAATCTGAGTGGCAAAACATGAAGGATGGATGGCAAAATGTGAAAGATGAATGGCGAATTTTAAAGGTTTCAGTAGCAACACTTAGTGAGGGGCTTAATGCCAAGGCATTCCATGGTGGGATGGAGGAATCTTTGGATCAAACACGCCTAAATAAGAAGGCAGAAAGCATAGAAGGTAAAAGCAGTTTCTCAGAAGTTACCAAAACTTGGGCCAACATCAACAAAGAGACTACAAACATGGGTAAGGAAATTTTTTTTCGGGTAGACGAAACACAAGATAAAGAGCTCAAAGAAAGGCAAAGAAGAGCAACAAATGTAATCATCAAGGGAGTGAGGGATTATGGGAAAAATGAAAACACTCTTGACCTTGCAAGAGACTTCTTAAGAGATATGTTACTTTGGCAAGGGCAAATCACTAAATCTTGGAGAGTTGGCAAATTCTATGATGGGAAAAATAGGCCTATAAAGGTTATCTTATCAAGTGTTCGTGACAAGCAAAATTTGTTAAGCAAGAAGCAACTTCTAAAGGGTACTCATTTTTTCTTGGATGAAGATCTAACTATGAGACAACTAGAAGAAAGAAGGGCTGAAATGGCAAAGATTAGGGCAGCTAGAGATGAAGGAAAAAGAGCGTGGTTGTTCAATGGCAAAGTAGTAATTGCATATTTTGGTCCCCAAAATAGGATAGAGCAACAAGAGAGCAGCAAAACAACAACAAATGGAGCTGGGTACATTGCAACAAAAACCTTTCAGCCACATAGAGATGAAGACTTAGCACCGAGTCTTGCATCCCAAGGCAAATAGCAATCAAGATCTACCCAGGCCTCTTTGAGTCTAGTTTGTTGGAACTGTAGAGGCTACCCTTGGAGATGTGGGCCTGGGTTAGGGCCTATTGCGGAAGGTAGAGACGTTATTTGTCTTGTTGAGACTCATGAACACGAAGGTTGTAAAACTCCCACGTTCGAAGGTTATTCAAAAATGATAGTGTGGAACAAAGCAGCTAGCAATGGCAAGGGTCATGGTGGGATATTGGTGTTAGTGAAAGAAAAAGAAGGGCGTCTCATTCAGCTTGAAAAAGAGGACTCCAATAAACAGTTTTTATGGTTTAAGATCTCACAAAATTACAATTTTATTAGGATTGCAACATGTTATTTTGCTCCGCAGGTCTCCAAAACTTACAAGAAATGTGGTCTTGATAGCAAAGACCCCTTTGCTGCCCCAAAAAAAGATATTGATGTGTTCTCTCAGCTTGGCAAGGTCCTCCTTGTGGGGGATTTCAATGCTAGAACTGCAAGTGAACAAGCTTGCATCTTTAGCTGTAAAGATGATTGTAATCCTATTTGGCTCCTAGAAGAAGAAAATCATCAATGGGAGAGAGTGTCAGAAGACACCAAAGATTGCAACCAATTTGGGGAAGAGTTGCTTTCTCTCTGTGGCATGTTTGACTTAATTATCTGTAATGGTTTGATTAGATGGACAAATTCCAACAATTTCACTTGCAACACTTACAATGGGGCGAGTGTGGTTGACTACGTTGTTTGTTCGCATAGCCTATGTGAAAAAATTGAAGATATGGTGATTGGTGAACATTTATGGGACCTCAAATCAGATCACAGACCGATCTATTTAAGTATTGTTTGGGCAGAAAAGAGGTATTATGTGGAAAAAATTAACCTTCCCTACAACAACATTCAAAGGGCAAAATTATTTTGACGCAAGAAAATGCTTGTATCTTCCAGGCTGCTTTGGAGAGACTTCTTAAATGGGAGAAAAAGACATTTCATGATCTCAACAGTCATAAGTTATCAAATTTGATCCATGTGGCCCTCTCAAAATGCAAAAGAACAAAAAACAAAAAATCTAAGACAAATTGTTTCCTGGTGAATGCTGGTTTGATGAGGAATGCAAAATGGCTAGAAGAGGTTTAAGAAAGTCAAATAATAAAGAGACTCACATCAAAGCTTACAAACAAATTTTAAAGAAAAAGAAAGCTGATTTTATGTGTACTAGAAGGGAAGAGTTAATTTTTCTTAGCAAATATAATCCCAAACTTTTTTGGAAAGAGCTGCAATCAAAAAAGAAATAGATTGACAATAGTATCACAGCCACTCAATGGTTTGATTATGCTAGGAAACTTTATGAACATGATTTGGAGGTGGCTCCCCCACCCTTGGTCAACATTTCTACTAATCTTTTCACCGTGTAAGAAATTGAATTGGGTATTAAGAAATTGGGTGTTGGTAAAGCTAAAGACTTAGGTGAACTTCAAGTAGAGTTTCTCAAGTGGGGCATGAAAGTCCTTGCCCCTCATATTGCAAAAATATTCAATAACATCATTCCTCATGGGTTTCCTAAAGATTGGACTACAAGTCTTGCTATACCTCTTTTCAAAAGTGGAGATGTCAATAACCCATCCAACTATAGGACTATAATGATCAATCCTTTGTTTGCTAAGTTATTTGGCAGCATGATAGAAAATAGAATCAGCAAATGGGCAGAAGAAAATCATAAACGTGCAAAAGGCCAAGCTGGTTTCAGACCTAAACATTCCATAGTTGATCATGGTATTACTTTGAGACACATCATCAAAAAAACCTAGGAGAAAAAGGAAGATATCTTCTGTTGCTTTATTGATTTCAAAAAAGCTTTTGACACAGTCCCACGTGACAAACTGTGGCACAAAATGGAAGAGCTTGACATCCCGGCTCATCTTAGGGCTGCTGTTCATAGGCTTTATGAGGAGGTTAAAGTGAAAATCAGAACTCCTGATGGGATTTCAACTAGTTTTAGGAGTGATATTGGTGTCAAACAAGGGTGTCCTCTTTCCCCTACCTTGTTTGGCTTATACATAGACAAACTTGAAGAATGGTTAAACATGCAGAATGGTGATGGTATTCAATTGGCTGAATTTGTGATAAGGCTGCTCCTTTATGCTGATGACCTCATTTTGCTTGCTAATTCCGCCATTGGTTTGCAAGAGCACTTATTTGCCCTTGAGTGCTTTTGCAATATTGTGGGAATGCAAGTTAATATCAGCAAGACAAAAATCATGGTTTTCTCAAGTAGAAGGAAACAAGAGCAACATAAGTTTTACTTTGAAGGTAGCATGCTTGAAGAAGTTGCAGATTACAAATACCTTGGAATTGATTTCAACAAGAGTCTTAGTTGGGAAGGTTGCAGGAAGAAGAGAACTCTAGGCGGCTGGAAGGCACTCTATGCACTTCAAAATAGATGCAGAGAGGCTGAGCTTTGGGATTGGAAAACCATCCAAACACTTTTTAGGCTTTTGGTGTTGCCGGTTATTCTATATGGTTGTGAAGTTTTGGCCAGCAGTACCTTAGATTCTCAATGGAAGCAAATTGAGAGAATTCAAAAACGTTTGATCACAAGCAAGTTCAAAATTAAAAGCATGGTCCCATATGATATCATGCTAAGTGAAATGGGTGCTGCCCCTATTGAGGTAGCTGCTATGGTGCATCTCATTAGCTATTTAAAAAGTACTGAGCAAATGGGTGAAGATAGATGGCCTAAGGTTGTTGTCAATGACACTTTGTGCAAAAGGAAGAAGACGTGGATGAAACAAAACATCAAATGATTGAAAAAATGGGATATTTATTTGAACTCATGCCCCACAAACAGCAAGAAGATAAAGGTATTTGTTATGGAAAAGTTTTACAATAAAAATTGGAGTATTGGGTTAGGAAGGAAGAAACAATACTATATTAATGAGTTCAACCCCAATTATGATCATCTTCAAAAAGTCTATATAGGGGCTAATATATCATGGAAGGCTAAAATTCTAATCGCACAGCTTAGAACCAACTCTCACCAACTTCGGTGTGAGACCGAGCGGTAGAAAAGGCCAAAAGAGATTTGGGAAGGAAGAGTTTGCCCGTTTTGCATCAGTGGGAGTGTGGAAACTGAAAAACATTTTATCTTAGAGTGTGAAGCACTTAAAGTCAGCCGGGAGAAGTTTGCTAATTTCCTTACTGCCAGCACATGGTATAACCTGTTTAGCGAGGAGCATGTCGTGAAGATGGGTGCTCTCATCATTAGCCTGAATAAGCAGAGATCAGACCTTAAAAAACTGATTCAGCTTGATCAGATTGTCCCATAGGCTATCCTTAGCCTCATGGACGTTAAAATTCTTTCTTCTTCTTCTTCTTAAATTGTTCTTATTTCTCCTTCAAATGGATGTATGTGGATCTCACTTACAAGATGCAATTGAATTGAAAGCAATTCAATGACAAAATGAGATGAAATTGACAACATAAGGATACTCAAAATGTGGTTAGAATTGTTGAAGAAGAGACTCAATTTATAGAACAAAATGACTCCAAATTGGAATGAACAATTGAAAGAGGCAATTGACTCAATAATTGGCATGATTGAGGGACAAATTATGACAATTTTTGTGACAAAATATGATAAATTTTTGTGACAAAGGTATGAAAAATTGAGAGGAATTTGTTCTTCTCAATTATGACTAATTGGAGAGGAAAAAGTGCTAATTGATTCATGACAAATTGGAGCAAAAATAGCTCTTGATTTATGACAAGATTGAGCATAAAAAGGGGAGCCAAATTAGTGGAGAAAAAGGTGGAAGAAATTAGGAGAGAAAAATGGTGGGAGAATTTAATAATTTTTCATTTATTGATTTCTCTCACAACAAGACAATTAGCCAATTAAATAAATAATTTAATTGTGCCATGAGACCTAGGATAAATGAAATTAATTAATTTAACCTAAAGGGATGTTGGTAGGATTTAATAATTAAAGAATTATTAAACCCTAGAAGATAGAAAATAGATGAATTAGGTCATAATTGTGTCAAGATGCGATTAATACAAAAGACAAATGATGATGATCACGATGAAAAGATAATTTACAAGAAGATGATATTGATTGATAAAGACCAATGACAAATCAATTGCAAGTGACAAAGAGGCTTGATTTGATAACCAATAATTTATAAGGGATGAATGATTAATTGATCAAAATTGACAAAGGTTGATGATTGATTGAGACCAATGACAAATCGATCAAGAATCGACAAAAGGTTGATTTGATAAAAATTGACAAAGAATGATGATAGATTAAAAAAAATGATAAATCACTGATGATTTAAGATTGGAAATGATGCAAATTTATCCAAATTGATTGACAAATGATTGAAAGAAGTATTGATACCAAAAATGATAAAGACTAAGGACAAACCCTAATTGACATCGATTAGGGTTGAAATGATGTCCAATTGATACAATGAGTTGATCACAACCACTGATTAAAAATCAAGATTGCTATTGATAGGACCTAATTGAAATTCGAGAAGATAAAACCGAGTAGGAAAAAAATGCAGAGGAATGATACAACGTCGACAAATGATAAAGATAAAATGTGTGACATAGAGGAAGTGTTAGCAAATGCAAAAAACCATAAAAGAAGGTAACGTGAACATGTTAAAGTATGACACCGCAAGCGTTGACCATTTTTAGATGCCTACTATAATAAAACTACTTCTATATGTTGATGATCTTATTTTAATGACAAAAACAACATCAGATTTGAAGGAACACTTGAAGGCTCTAGAACTTTTTTGTTATGAGGCATGGATGCATGTGAACACTAGCAAAACTAAGGTCATTATCTAAACCTTGAAGAGAAAGAAGGTTCATAGGGAATTTGTTTTTGAGGGCAGCCCATTACAAATGGTCAATGAAAATAAATACCTTGGCCTTGACTTCCACAATAAACTCAACTGGGAAACATGTAGAGCGAAAAGGATCCAAGGAGGATGGAAATCCTTATACGCATTTCAAAATAGGTGTAGAAGAGATGAGCTATGGGATTGGAAAACTAAGAAAATTCTTTTTGGCCTTCTTTTGGTTCCATTGGTTTTATATGTTTGTGAGGTTTGGGGCAGCAATAATTTAGAAAGTAAATTGAGGCATAGAGAGATTACACAAATATTTAATCACAAATATCCTCAATATTAAATCATCTATTTCATATGATATTGTTCTAGCACAAGCGAGGGATTTTCCTATTGAGGTGTCGCCTATGGTCCAACTACTAGGTTATCGAAGAAGAGTAGAAAACATGGAGATACATCATTGGCCAAAAATAGTAGTGGAAGAGAAGCTAGTGTGAAGGAAGAATACATGGATGCATAAAAATATTAAATGGATGAATAAATGTGTTATTAGAATAAGAGACTTCCCAAATAACAATAAGGAAATATAAAATTACATGCAAGAAAAAATTAGAGAAAGCATGTGGACAAGACAACTTGGGAGGAAAAAATAATAATATATCAAACATTTCAATCCCACACATGACCACACACAAAATAATTACGTAGGAATGGATATAAAATGGAAAGCAAAAATGTTAATTTCTTAGGTAAGAACTAGGTCACATCAACTTAGATGTGAAATCGGAAGATGGATGATACCTAAGGAGGAGTGGGCATATAGAAAATGTAGATATTGCACCCAAGGAGTAGTGTAGACAGAATGGCATTACATCATGGAATGCCCAACTTACACGGATATTTGGATACACTACATTGAAACACTAATGTAAACACCTTGAGAAATGTGTTTGAAGAAGAAAAGATAACAAGAGTTGTAGATTTCCTGATCAAGTTACACATGATAAGATCCAAGATGCAGTGGGAAAAGGAAAAGGAGATTTAGCAGATACAACTTTTTGGCCTTTGCATGCTTTTGTTTGTTGGCTACCCGTGGGTCCCATAGGCTATTTGGCCTCATGGATGTTAATAAAACCATTCATTCATTCAACATATATAGTCTATTGGATTAAAAATTCTTAACAAGTTATCTATTGCCATATGTACATCTAGGTTTTGAATTTTTTGTTTTTCGATTACATTAAAATACATTTGGTGAAATAGATAATAACTTTGAAAACTCTATATCCTTATTATATTCCCTTTTATTTTATTTTTGGAGTGGTGAAAGTGAACATTTTTATTATTTTGTCCCATATTTTACAAATATTCCATGAGCCATGTGTTTGATCCCTTTGATAATATTGTGTAGTCTCACTTGATATTACAACATAAATGTTAGCTACCCCCCAAATGTAAATGCATAAAAGCTAGGTGTTTTTGTTTCTTTTGTACTATATATTATCAAATTAGTTTTAGAACATTATAGAGTAAAAAATATACAAATATAATATATAAGGAACATGTACATGTAAATTTTTTGAAATTAGGTAGTGTTGTGTAGTTGGGTACTATTACCCCTCATGGGCGTGTGTCGTTCATATGATAGATTTGTGACTTTCATGTATTGCTTGTCTGTAGCTCTTGATTTCCTTCATCTCTTGATTGTTTTTCCTTCACTTGTAGAATGTTGGCATTGGATACTAGCTATGAGATAATTTGAGCTAAGTAGGGGGGACTAGTGGGGAAGAGTATTGTAGAAGAGACTACGTTAGATAGTCCCTTGATAGGTATATTTCAATCATCCATAAAGCATTATTGGAAATATTGGATGTATTTGTAGACCTAGTAGTAATGTGTTGGTGGTGTCTAGAAAATGATGATCGTGCATTATTGAACCTTAGGGGAAAAATTAAATGTGGTGTGTGAGGATGTGATGGAGACAATAGGATGCAAAAACGATTACAAAAGGGATTTTCAAAATAGAAAAATAGAATATGAATGATTTAGATTTGGCCGTGACAACAATGGAGGGAATTTTTAGATCTGGGGTTTTGCTATGAAGAGGGAAATGAGCTTCTAATGGCTCTCTAATGTGGAAAATAAAATAATAGATATGGTAAATAGAAAAAGTAAGGAGAACTAAAAAGCTCCATGGTTTGATGGCTCAAAGGGGCTTCCACAATCTAATTTTTTTAACCTTGAATTTGCACCCTTGTTTCTCCAATGAAGATCCTAGAATTCATCTATGTGTTGGAGGGGGAAAACGATACTAAGTTTTATAATTGGCACCTAACAAGTGCATATTTTTTGGGCAAATGACCAGTGAAAGCATAATAAGTTTTAGGGCATTAAGGGGTGAGAAAGTTCACTTTTTGAAATTTTATTATTGACATCAGTGTTTGGGGTCGCAAATGTCTTTGCATGGTGAAGATTCCAGGTTTCAAAAGGATGGATGGTAACAGTTTTGTAAGGTTGGGAGCACTTGCATTGTCCTTGTATGATAATGGGAAATACTAGAAATAGGTAAAATATGCATTAAACACATTGTGGGAGTGGCCATCAAAACAAGTATACAAATGCTAAGTAGTAGGATCTTTCAAAAGGGGCTCAAAGTATGATATCATTGATCAAATATCTTGTCAAGTAGTTTACAATGTCACTTAAGATAGAATTGTTAAGACACATATTTCAAATTTAGAAATTATTAAGAAGCATATTTCAAAAGGGGCTTCAAGTATGGTATGGATAATTAATCAAATGCCTTAATGGGTAGTTTGTAGCACCACTTAATAGAAAGAATGATTTTTCAACAGGGGCTTAAGTATGACTGGATACTAGATCAAATCTTGTTTGAAGCATTGATGTAAATCTCATAAACAATCAAATCCAGAAATAACAAATGAATATTTGCATGGATTCTAGAAAACTTATAGCATTAATTTCTCTCCATTTTAGGCACCTAAATTGAAAGAACAAGACAAAAATAGAATGTCAAAGGTCACTTGACTTTGAACATTTCCCTAGGCATCCAAATTAACTAATTTTCAATTTATTTTCCTTTGCAAGTTTCCTTTTCCATGCCAATTGCCTCTTGTAAACCCTAAAACTTTGAAATTGTGTAATATAATCACATTAAACAACCTAGCTGCCTTTGAATTTTGAAGTGGAATACAAGATAATCTCGAGGCTCAAAGGATCATTTGTTGCATGTGTATCAAATTTACAAGTGGTATAATTATAGTCATTTGAAATAAAGTTGTGTATGCATAGAAAAAGTAAATATTTAAAAATTTTAATTAGAAATTAAAGAAATAAAACTCTTTTATTTTATGTCTAAATGTAACTATTTATTTCAAACAAGAAATAACTAACTGAAAAAGATATAATTTATACTTGTATTTATTAAACCATTTATTTATTTGCTTGTTTTGTGTGTTTCCTTTCAATGATTTGATAGTTTTTTATTTATTGTAAAAAGGTTTAAAAAACTAAAAAATATTGAATGAATGAATATTCTTGTATAAGTGTTGTTTTCTCTTTTGTTTTCTTATTGATTTGAACTTTTTTGATTTTTTGTAAAAAGGTTTTGAAAATAAAAAAATATTTGAATGAATTAATATTCTTATAATTATAAATGTTCATCTTGTATACATAAATGTTGTCATTTTCTCTTTTTTTTTTGTTTTCCTTATTGATGTTAACTTTTCCATGTATGTATATGTATACGCATATGAATATGCATATGTGTATATGTATATGTATATGTATATGTATGTGTGTGTGTGTGTGTGTGTGTGTGTGTGTGTGTGTGTGTGTGTGTGTGTGTGTGTGTGTACACACACAAGATCAAATGATGAATCTGGGCTTCCAATGGAACGTAATAAACTCCTAAATCAATTTGCTCCCCTTTAAACAAGTTATTTTAATGGCTAGGTTTGGACCATAGTATTCCATTCCCAATTTATCCATGAGTCTAACTCATCCTAAGGAAATTGACCTATCTATTTGAATTACCCACTATATATGTGTATGTGTATGTGTATGTGTATGTGTATGTGTATGTGTATGTGTATGTGTATGTGTATGTGTATGTGTATGTGTATATATTTATGTATATATGTATGTGTATGTGTATGTATATATACATATACATATATATGTATGTATATACATACACACACACATATATATGTGTGTCTGTGTATGTATATATATACATATATATATATATATACACATATACATACATGTGTATATGTATATATATGTATATATATATATACATATATATACATATATACATACATACATATATATACATATATACATACATTTATATATATTTATATATATATATATTTATATATATATATATATATACACACACACACACATATACATATATATACATGTATATGTATATATATAGATGTATATGTATATACATATATATATACACATATATGTGTGTGTGTGTATACACATATATATGCGGGAGTATATATATGTATGTATATATATACACATCTACATAGGCATATATGTATGTATATATGTATATATACATATACATATACATATACATATACATATACATATACATATACATATACATATACACATACATACATACATATATATATATTAAAAAAACTAAATTTATTGTGTACATATACATATATTTCATTTATTTTTACTTATTATCAGAATACATGTATGCATGCCCTAATACCATCTACTTATACACCCTATATCAATAATTTTGCTTAGTCATCACACATGTACACCCGGGGTAAGATTGCTAGCCCCCCTCACTATAATAATGATATAGCATTTCTCCTTTATAAAATGTATTCTAAGGTATATCTTATCTCAAGGAAATATAATGTATTACATGCTCATTATGTAATATCTCCATCATTGTGCTATGTCTACTAAACACACATAAGAGTGCTAGATGTAGTACAACTATAATATATATTTTGCATCTTTGGTTGGTTATATATGAATCATCCATGTCACACATCATATCTCTAAATGATCCTCCTCTCCATCCATCTACCTATCTCAATGGTGTCCTATTGGGGCATCATAGCTACATATGGTGCTACTAAAAGAGAAGTTAAAATTGGAAGGGCATGGAAAATAAAGATGTTCATATACCCAACACCATAATAAAGAGATTACTTATAGTTTCATGGATACCTCACCCATAAAAGTATGAAAATCATCATATAGGTGGGCCAAATTTAGACAATAGCCCCAAGAAAATATTGTCTACTACTTCTCTACCTCCCTATATAAATTAAATTAGACAATATGTGATGTGGGATCCATGACCATATATAAGAATGAAAAAGGATAACAATGAACAAAATATACTTGCACCTTGAAGCATAGTGTCAAGCAATATCTCTATGAATGTCAAACCATCCTATTGCTATTTTATATAACACGTGCACCACTAATAAAAATAATTATCTTATTGTATTGTGGTGTTATAGGCCTTCACTCACCTCCCTTTGTTTGGGATGAATAAGATCATCCTTACATCATCCACAATGATTATCATCTCACTCTTGGGTAAGTGAGTCATTACGGTGTCAAAATCCCATTTCTCAAGAAGCGACAAGTGCACTTTGAAGAGGGATTACCTAGCATCTACTATTGAGGAGAGGACATCATAAACTAAAATAAATTTTAATGGCATACGATTTGAAGATATTAATGATCTTATTAAATAAATATATCCAACATTGACATTTAAAATTGCAAGCCTTCATTTGCATAGTAAGTTTGAATAGCGTCTTGCAATTTACAAAAAAATAGGCCAATAACATTGAATTATTTACTTAAAATGGTAAAAATCAAATTAGGAATGCAACTAGAGATATCCTAATTAATAATTGATATACAAATATAATAGAGTTAGTTAAGACATGCAGATTAGGTATAAGAGGTGTTTAGTTCTAGATATCAGAGATACAATCTATTGTTTATAACAAGTCTTAATTAAGGTATGAAGAATGGAAATGGGTATATTAAGAAGTTTAATAATGATAAAATTGTAACTAATTAGCCAATTTCACACTATTTTCTCAATTTTCCAATTGTTTTTCTATTTTGTCCTATTAAGAACTTGCATTTTAAAGATTTTAATTGGAAACAAAAGGTCGTAATTATCTTTTAAAATTATATCCATATTTCATTACACTAGGTTCCATATTTACACGTGCACTTGTGTGTTTGAAATGTATATACATATGCACACGTGCGAGGATTATTTTTTCAACATTTCAATAAACAAAAGCTAAAACTAAGTCCTAGCTAAGATAGAAGAGTGATTTTGCATTATTAAACTTTTCTTTGGTAACTACTTAACCTTGTGAAACATTGAAATTTTAAGATTCTAAATTATAAAAAAAAATATTATGCACATGCAAAGAGCTACATAAACATAGAAGAGATATGTTAATTGGGAAAGAGGAACAAAGTATCATGATTTTAGTACACATAAATATGTTTGCTTCATCAAAATCACTTGTATTAAAAATAAATCTAATTTAAAAGAATACACAACTCGTTCATTCAAAGGCCTATTATCAACCTTATATTTTCTTTCCAAAATTACAAAAAAAAAAAACTAGTTAGGGGAGAGGAGCCCAAAGTGGAGTAGGGTCCAACAATGGGGATGATAGTTGGACACAAATAACCTTTTAGTGGAGCACAAAAAGTTTCATGTCAATACTTATCCCCAAAATGATTTTAGTAAATCTAAAAAAGAAACCAATTCTATGATGCCAATTCAACGCAATAATAATCATGACTTAGTGCACAAGTATGGGTCTCAATTCTTTTTGGGACCATTTTGGACACCTTAGCAAAAAATCATGTGATGTGGAATCATATTTGACCATGTGGATTTGAACCCAAAATTTTAAAGTCAGGGACTTGATGAGTAAGTAGTTGTACAAAATTGAATGTGATTTGACATATTCATGGCAAATTTTGGGAAGCACGAAGTTAGGGTGCTCCATTGTAGGGTCCTCTCAAAAAGAATTTTCTTGTTGATCACTAATCAAATATTCTATGATGTCTCCTTCTAACATATCATTAATTATCTCTACTGTAGACCTTAAAAAAATTTGCTCATTGTTCTTTGTTGTGGATGATGGTGTGGGTACGATGGCTATGCCCTTATTGGATAGGGTTTTATCCACTATTTTAGGAGGCTATATGTTTGTTAAAGCTACTTTTCCAATGTGCATTAGTGTATCCTATAGTTATTGTGAGGACTACAATGGCTTTGGATCAATGTCATATGGTGATGGTAATGTTGGCATAAATTTCTAATTGGAAGTGTAGTTAGTTGTGATGTCTCTTGGTTGTGGTCTTGTTGCTTTGGTTGAATTTTTGGGCTCAAGTCATGGCTCTTATGTGCCTATTTTTGTTTCAAGGGTTCCCCTATTTACAATCCTCTCTTGTCATGGTTTGTGAAAAGAATTTATCAATAATTTATTATTATCTTAATCAGGCCTTGGTTTGTAGATTTAAAAATTTATTCTCTATCTTCTACTCTTACATTCATGGGTTTTGCAATGCTGGAAGCCTCTCATTAGTGAAAAAATGAGCTAATTTTAATCTCCATAAGGTTAAAAATATCCTTTGGGATAGAGAACCGGTCCTTTTGTCAAGGAATTCTTCATTGCATCTTTTGACTCTTCAAAGGGAAGAGATTTGGTGCTTGACGATAGGGGAGATCACTTCCTCTCAATCAAACCTTGGTTCATCTCCTTCAACCCCCTTCCAGAACCTCAATATCAGAATAATCCAAGTTAGGCCACCAAATATCCCTCTCTAATTTTAGGAAGAATTGAACTAGGAGGCCATTAGAAATGCAATTGATCATTTCTTGAAAGTAGATTTTACTACCTCCCTTATAGGTCACTCTATAATTTCCCATTTTCTAGAGGACATTTATATCTCCAAGGATCTTCATGGAGATATTTTAATGGTGGATGATAGGTCTTGGAAACAACTACTTGACTATAAGGGTTTACCCTACAAATGCTAACAACATTTTGCCATTTACCTCCTAACTTCAGATTGCTCATTGTCTTGATGCAAATGTGTGATTATATGTGTGAGATAGGTAATTAGGCAAAGGTATCATGACATCAATAATCTTGTTGGTTGAAAATTTTGTACACCTAGGAAGGCGTGTAAAATTGTGGTTTCAACCACAACGTGAGTTAAAAACACTCCTAATTCTAAGGGAAGGCCCCCCCTTTCCTACTATTACAAATTAAACACTAATCTAACTTGGGTGGGACAACATCCTTTTCTCTTTTTTTTCAGAAAAATATGATATTATTTTCTCTTTTTTGAGAAAAGAAACTGCAACTAGAGTAACAAATAAAGAAACTTAAGAAAATTACAACTACCAATATGCTTATATAAAAGGAAGAAAAGTTTCCATGAAAGCACAAAGTCTTCCATCACTTCCTCGGGATGAGAATGTAGAAGTAAAATTGAAAGTCTTCACTTTTCTATTGTCCTATCTACCTTCCAAAATGATTAGTATGATAACAACGTACAACATATAACAATTCAAAGTCTATTAATATAATTCACTCCTGACTGCTATTTAATAAGAACAAGTACAAGAACAAATTCTTGTAGCCTCTTCCTATCTTGACACTTAACTATACTGCTTTAACCCTCAATATTTGTAGCACAAAGTCTACAATTAATCATATTAAATCTCTTTTTAACATTCTCACTAGAATCTCAAGTATACACAATGGCTATAAGACCAAGAATTCAACACAAAGTTTGCAACTCAAATGCCTTCTCGATATTACTTGAGAAACCAATTTACAAGTATGAAGCACAAAGTATTTATGAATATAAATTTCTACAGTGTTTTCTTGCTAGCTAAAAAGATTAAAATTACATAAAGCACCCTCTTGTATATACAAGAGAGGGGTTGAGAGAAAAAAGTGGGAGAAGTCCAACTAACTAATACTTTTTCCACAACCACTATAACTAACTATGATTAATTCCAAATTACAGTCCTATTGTCTATAGTGTCCCTCCTAGATTCACATTTTGATTTATGCTTAGAAAGACCTATTTAGACATATGGATGATGTTTTGATGATTACTTATGACTCTATTTCTATGATACTAATGATGCTAGATACTTTATATGGATATATTCTATTTGATGATTCATATGATTTATGATGTTATTATGGTTTCATGTAATGTATTGATGTTGTTATTGTATGACAGTCTTCGTGAAAGGGACGATGCCTTATCACTCATTGCAAGCATGATAAGGTATTGCGATTCTCTTTTCACTTGCATATTTATCATGATGGATATATGTTGTATATGTATCGTATTGTGGTTGTAGGATTGCAGGTACTAGACATCGACTCCACCTGGTCTCACAAGTCTGAGTGTGTCCTATCCCAAAGGCAAGCTGTTGGAGATGGCATGGGTTTCTTTCACTCACTCTAGGCTCAGTTGTTCACCTTGTCAGATTCCGCCACAACACAAGTCGGTGGTTAGAGTCTTGTGTCAAAGTTCCCCTTTTTGTCGAGTTATTGGAAGTAATGTGAGTGTATGATTATTATTTAATTAATTAATAGGATAATGTAATTTATTAAGGTTTGAATTAATTTATCCTATAGTATAATTATTGTTTATTTATTTGGTTAATTAATTAATACATAATTATTTATTGATGAGGGTTGTATTTATTTGATTGAGATTAATTTAATTAATCTATTTAATTTATTGTTTAGTTACCTATTTATTATTTATTGTTTATTATTTGTTTTGATTAATTTATTTATTAATTAATTTGTTTTTTTTCAATAAAAGTGGATTATTCCACTAAACTTTTTTATTAATATTTTTTTATTTTATGTTTTACACAGGATTCAAAGAGCATATCAGAGGAAAGAACCCTAGGAAGAAAACCTCTAGTCACAACTCATAAAATAAACCTATAGTATCTAGCAGATCAGTTTATACACCCCGTGCAAAACTACATACAAAATGCGGTCACAACACACATAATATCAGTTTTACATAGAGCCCATATAATTTTCAAATGTAGACTCCACAGTTTCTTTCAATGGAAGAAGACAAAATTTTCCAAAGCCCTGTGCCAAATCCCATGAGCCAAAAACCTTCCTGCCAAAAAAGAAAGGATCAAAAAACCTTTGGAAAAACACTATTGTATCAAATACCATGAGCTCGAACACTCCTCCAGACAACGAACATGAATACTTGAAATGAAAGGGGAAAGCGGGAATAATTATCATCATAAAATTTTACATCAACATTACTCAAGAAAATCACATAACTATTGCTGCAAACCTTCCCATACCCTAGAAGGAATTTCCTCAAAACCCACCTCTCGCTGATTAGCATTGCTATCAATGGCTAAATTTTCCAAATAATCTGCAATCTTATTAACTTCTCTGTAAGAAAGGGATAACAAGAAAGATTCAAACAATTCTAATTTTTGTAAAATTAGATCAAGTATATACTGCAAATTCCAACAATTTGATTTCTTTTTCATAACATTGAATAATCACCATAGAATCACCTTCAATTATTAAGTTCTTAATTCCCAAAGAGATTGCCATAGCCAATCCAAAAGACAAAGCATGAAATTCCGCATAATTGTTAGTTTTAAAACCAATAGCATGACACTTAGCTCGAATAAAATTTGCATTGTGATCATAAATTACCATGCCTACCCCAGCCGGCCTAGGGTTACCACGAGAGGCCCCATCAAAATTCAGTTTAAAGTGCCCCTGCGGAGGAGGTTTTCATCTAGCAGAGCATCTCTTACCTATTGCATCATTCTTTTTTAAAATTGAACCATGAGAGGGTAAAACTGACAACATCTTCCAAGCTTTAGTAACTCTACTATCCCAGTGCGAAAAAGAAGTAAGATTGTGCAAATTCTTATAAATAAACGACAAAGCAACCTTAGAGATTGAAGACTCAATTTTTAATAGAACCTCAGACACAGGAGAACTTGTTTTTTTAAATATCCTATTGTTTCGCTCTAGCCAAATATTCCAAATCACAATAGATGGAGATATGATCCAAAGACATGCATAAAAAGATGAGGCAAACATAAAGGGCCAAGATCTAAAATGGGAAATGAGATCCTTACCAATAACAAAGGATATATTTAACTTCTCAAACAACCACTGCCAACATTCATAAGCATAATCACAATGTAGGAACAAGTGTGAAGAAGATTCCAAATTTTTTTTACAAAGGACACAAAGGAAAACAACAATAATACCAAGCCTATCAAGTCTCATACCTGTAAGGACTCTATCCTGAACTGCCAACCAAGCAAAGACTCCAGCTTTAGGAAGACAAGCTGAATGCCAAAACAACTTATAAGGCCAAGATGATAAATCTTTAGCAACCATAAGAGAGTTGTAACCATCTTTGATAGTGTACTTACTAGAAATATTCTTTGTCCAAATAAGTTCATCCTCAAAATCAGAAAGAAATACAATTCTATCCCCCAAAATCTTCTCAAAATCTAATTTCATACTTTGATCAACATCTAAGAAATCAATCAACTTCCATCTAGCTAGCTTAAGGGGTCCACTAGTCACAATTTCAAAATAATCTGCTACAAAAATACCCCAAAGGGAGGAAAGAATAGTGATCAGAGGAGACCAATCCCTAATATTCACCAAAGGTGTGTATCCATTCCATACTTCATCCCAAAATCTGACCTTTCTACCATTGTGAACAATCCATGAGAGATGAGGCAAAATAATTGATCTACATTTACAAAGGAAATTCCAAATGACAGAACCCGAAGGCAAATTTGAGACTTTAAAAATGTACTCTCTCGGTCCATTATTTAAATATTTGGCAAACATAATCTGTGCCCATAAGGAGCTAGGCTTGTCATATGAATTCCAAACCAACTTAGCACCTAAGGCTAAATTCTGATTCTCTAGACTCCGAATTCCTGTTCCCCCAAGTTCCTTAGGCAAACATACCTTATCCCATGCAACTAAAGGGAATTTTTTCTTACCATCTTTATTATTGTTCCAAAGAAAATATCTAAGGGTATCTTGTAAACTAACAATAACTGCTTTTGGAGACTTCAAAATATACATGAGATATATGGGAACAACATTTAAAACAGACTTGATGAGAACAATTTTACCCGCCAAAGTTAACCATCTATGGTTCCATGAGAGAATTCTTTTAGAAATGACCAAAATAATCTTATCCCCAAAACCAATCTTATCCTGTTTAACAAAGAAAGGAATCCCAAGGTAAGTACATGGAAGATTTCCAGTCTCAAATCCCCAAAAGGATTGCAACCTATGTTGAACCAGTTGTGATGTATTAAGGAAGAAAATCTTTGATTTATCACCATTCACTTTCTAACCAGAAAACGATGCATAATTTTGTATTATTCCTTTAATCACTTTTGCCTCAACTAACGAAGCATGTCCAAATAACAGAGTATCATCTACAAAGAGACAATGAGAAATACTTTGGGGAATATTATGAATCCTTATACCTTTCCAAAGCCCCCCCACTTTAGCAGCCCTAATAGCCCAACTAAAGGTTTCAGCTAGGAGAATAAACAAAAAGGGAGAAAGGGGATCTCCCTGTCTCAAACCCCTGGTGGAAGAGAAAAAACCACAAGGAGAACCATTAATTAAAACTGAGAATCTTGCAGAAGAAATACATGCACGAATCCATTTGACCCAGGGTTTGGAAAAACCTAACTTCTCAAGAACAACACATAAAGCCCCCCACTCTACTCTATCATAAGCCTTCATCATGTCTAGTTTAAGTATCATGGCCGATGTTCTTTGGGTGGAAATAGAATGAAGCACCTCATGTGTTACAATTGCACCCTCTATCGTCTCCCTTCCAGGAACAAACCACCTTGCTCCAATGAAATCATCCTAGGTAGAATTTTTTCCAACCTAAGGGAAATTGCCTTCGTAAATATCTTATACAAAGTGTTACATAAAGCAATGGGGCGGAAGTCAAAAAAATTCTTAGTATCCTCTTTTTTAGGAATAATTGCAATCATTGTAGTATTAAGTTCTTTTAAAACAGACCTATTTCTCCTAGCTTCCTCGAGAGCCAATAAAACATCATTTCCCACAAAATCCCAACATTTTTGAAAAAATAAAGGAGTAAAACCATTTGGTCCTGGAGCTTTATTCGGATTCATGGCAAAGACAACACTCTTAACTTCTTCTAAGGAAAATGGAGACATCAACATCTTATTGTCTTCCAAAGATACTAAAGGAGGAATATTAGATATAATATCATTGCTAAGATTTCCATTTTCCAAAGATAATAATGACTTAAAAAACCTAACCGCCTCTGAAGCAATATCCTCTGACTTTGTCAATAAATTCCCATTCTAACACTGAATACAAGATATCATATTCTTACATCTTTTAATCTTAGTTGAAGAATGAAATTTTTTTGTGTTCTTATCACCATCTGAAAGCCATAACTCTCTAGATTTCTATCTCCAATAGATTTCCTCTCTAGATAACACCTCCTCAAGCTGTAAGTTTAGTGACTTCAATTCATCAAAAACTTGTGGCACCATACCATGTTGAAGCACATGAGTATTAAGACACTCAATCATATCTTGAATCCTTTGTTTCTCCTGAAAAATGTTCTTAAAATGTGAGAAATTCCATTCCCTAATATTCAATTTCAAATAACTTAACCTCTTAGAAATCTGAAACATACGGGACCCAAAACAGAAAGGAGCAAAATTCCACCATTTCATAAGTAGAGGCAAAAAGGAAGAATCCCTAAACCACATGGGCTCAAATTTAAATGGAGAGTTAAAAGAAGCCCTATCCTCAATAACTGATAGGGAAATTGGAAAGTGATCAAAACCCGAGACTGGTAGAATAGAGGAAAAGAATTCAAAATCTGAATCAATCCAATTCTCAAATAACAAAAACCGATCTAATCTCTCAGCAATCTGAGAAAAATCCCTTCTCATGTTTGTCCATGTGAAAACCCCATTCTGAGACTTACAATAAAAAAGGCTCATATCATAAATGATATCCCCAAAGTCATCCATAATCTTTTTATTAGGGAAAACACCTCCTCTTTTCTCATCTAAATCAGTGATAGCATTAAAATCACCCCCAAAGATAATAAAGGAACCATGTCTTAAGGGAGAAGAAATCCTCTTTAATTCACCCCATAACTTACTCTTCCCTTGAATTCCTGACGGAGCATAAATATTAAAAAGCAAGATTTAACCTTTGAAATCTTGCTTATAACTAAAGTCAACATCTAATTTGTAGCAGATGCCACTAACTGTACCTCAATATTATTATTATCCCAAAGAAGTGCCAAACCTCCTGAAGCACCACAAGAAGGAGAGGAAAGAAAATTCCACCTTCTCCTAGATGAAAAAACCGAATCAGTAGACTCCTTTGACAACTTTGTTTCTTGCAACATAAAAATATCACACTTAAATAAGTCCATCTAGGACTTAATTAAGCATCTCTTGTTAGGGGCATTTAAGCCCCTAACATTCCAAGAAATAATTCTCATTGTCCCCGAGGGGAGGCCGAAGCTCCCCTCTTCCCATTAGTCAGAGAATTTTTTCTTTCCCCAAAGCAACCTTGCAAATTACGTTTCACAGCCCCTGACCTTGTCACAGGAGGACTAGTCATAGATCTTTTACTCCTCTTTCTTTTTACACTTACAGGAGTTAGGCATGTTTTCTTAGGCCTACCAAGAGAGACCGAACACCTCCCTTGCCCACTAGCAAGAGAAAGGGACAAAGTTTTTTGAATTCCAGCATCAATTTCCATTTGAGTCTTAAGATTATTTGGAGGCCTACCTCTCCCAGGAGAAACCACTGATGGTGAAAAACCAGAGTTGTTTGGACAATTGGTAAACTCTTGCATGACTTTGGAGAAGCCAGGATAATTGGATTATCTTCAAAACCCAATTCTGTTGCAGCCAAAACCGCAAAAGGATTAGCAGATTCTGAAATTGGAAGGGTTAAGTTTATACCCCCCAAATCATTCTCAATTGAACAAACAACTCTATCAGTAATACCCTCATCCATCTGATGTGCATGATTGTTAAAAATATCATTTACTTGCTGAACTAGATTCTCATCTAGCATAATAACTGGGACAACCTCTAAGGGATTACTATTCCCTAAGGAAGATTCATTAGCCATATTAATTTCAACATTCAGAGGGGAATTATTAGACACCAAATTCTTAATTTCCTGAACTAAAGAAGCATCATTAGGAAGACCTATGGTAGGTACCTGTTTAATAGTTTCCATATCAATCACTACATTTTTATCTAAATTCACATTCTTTGAAGAATAAAAAACCTCTTTATAAGTGCATGAAGGAAAGTTGTCATCCTTACCTTTTATGTGATTATTTGGCATCTTAGGGCAATCTATTGTCAATGAATGATCTACATCATTTATCAGGGGATTACCATCCATCACTATACCCCCGTTATTAGAAAATGTCTTCAGAAAAGATGAAAGTGAGAATGAACCCGAAGTGTGATCATTTGGTTTCCCAGAACTATGACACAGTGGATTATTTTCAAGATTAATGTGACCTGTTTCTACCAATTTATGCGAAGAGACATTTCCACATCCTTCAACCGAAGGTCCCGTCGACAAACTATCTTTATTAAGGGATTTAGGGACAGAGCCAACAACCTGCTGGTTTTTCTTAAAATCCATAGGTAATGGAGCATCCAAAAGTAAAGGAGACTTAAGAAGATCCGTATCTAATTTCTCAATTGACTGGTGCCAAATACCATCACGAGACTTGATATTACAAGTATGGGAGCAAACATTGTTAGGGTTAACAAGAACACAAATTTTTACCAGAACCTCCCCCTCCACAAAGTCCATTTTAGATGTTAGAAAAGTTCCAATAGTATTTCCAATTTGCCCAAGAACATCCGGATCCATAAATTCAAAAGGAATTTTTGGTAAACCAAACCAGAAAGGAATAAGTTTTGAACTAGACCAAGTAGGAACAAAAAAAGGTTTCCAAGCCGTAACTGAAATTAAATGTTTTCCAAACCAATGATGCAAAGTTCTTAATACCTTATCTTTGAAAGAAGGAGAATCAAAGACAATAATAAAAGCATTCGCATAAAATAATTGAAAATAATGCATATCCCCCCATCTTTTCTGCAATTTATGATAAAGCTTTAACAAACTAATTTGATCACCCCAAATTTCCCCAGAAATAGCATTCGAATGCAAGCAATTCGCTTTCTGATCGACATAGGAACCCATAATATCAATACAAAGGATAGGAGCCCAAACCTGTGATGAAGAAACCCCTGACAGAATAAGATCAATAGGTATCTTACTTACCTTTTCTGGACTAGCTTCCTTGAGGTTCACATTTACCTTATTTCCCACCTGCTGTGAAGAAATAGAAACCCTAGCCACAGTCTCCTTATTTGCCAAGCCAATGACCCTAGCAAACGTTCACTGATTTCCTAGATCCAAAGACCATTTCCCCGAAAAACCCTTCAATTGCTTCTTAGAATTCCCTTGATTCTCACCATTATTAAAATGCCCTTGAGTGAATCTCCTTCCATTGTTATTCTGCCTCCATGCCACACTGCGTCTGTTCCGAAAGAGACCTTGAAAGTATTTTGAAACTGGCCAAAAAACCTTGTTATTTCCACTCCGGTTTACCTGTATCGCCATGTCCTTTCATCTATCGTTCATGTAGACCCACTATGGAACATGAGGTGGGTCTTCCCAACCCACATTCACCCATGAACCCAAACGCCTTCTATCGGCCATGGCTGTATTCATTTACTGAAATTTGTAACCCTAAAAATCTGTTATTGTTGCAGCAAACCCTAACTGTCAAATATTCACTCCGTTGAACTACTTGGAATAGCCTGGCAGATGGTTCTATTCATTGTCCCATGGCCAAGCTTAAACTGTATAGCAGCAAAGACTTTTTCAAATTCACCAATTCCTGTGATGCATTACAAGGTGATGACGCTCAGATATATTGAAATTATGTTTCGATCTGTTATTATCCGCCTCCAATTTCAATGCATTACTGGTTAAGACAGGCGATATATATAACCGTTTACAGGATGGGAGTGTACAGAAATGGTGTAAACCTTCTTGTCTCGTAGATGTGGAATTGATGTGTCTTCTTTGTTTGCTGCGACTCTTTTGCTAGTTGCTTGTTACTCCTTTGTTGTTTACTTTTGGCTGTGAACCAAAGGAAATTTTTTGAAAATGTTAATTGAGTTTCCAGTTTGTATCCTATTCGTTCCCACTATTTATTGTTGTTGCGGAGCGTAAAACTCCTGAATGAATGAAATGTTGTGGTTTAGGGTTTTTTGCTGGTAAAAAAACCCATTGAAATTCACGCTGGCCTCTGATGCGTGGGGGTAGTGGAGAGCTGAAGCTGGAGATGTGCAGCGAAGAGTGCGATAGGAGGATCGGTTATCCTCAGTATTGCTGAGATGGGTAAAGGTGCCTCGAAGCCTTAGAATATGCTAATTCTTCCCCAATGACAATGATGATCGCTCTCTAGGTCTTAGAACAATCCCAAGTAAAAATACGCTTGATGCGCTCTTGCGTAGGTTGCTATTTATTAATTTATTTGATTTAGTATAGTTATATTATTTTGATTTTACATTCTATTTATATGGCTTCACCCATTTAATTCATTTATGTGATTTCTTTTGGGTATGATTTATTGCTTATTTGTGTTTATACAACTATTATCTTATTGATAATTGAATATAATATAAAGTTACCTACCCTTCTATTTGATTGGCTATTTTTGAATGGGTAAGTAAATAATTATCCTAAACAATATTTGCCTCGTAATCATGTATGGTAGGTATAATATAATGTTTTACCGAATTTTCTGATTGGTTGGAATTTCTCTATAGTTTGAAGTTTAATTTTTTATTTATTGAGCTTCCTGTGAATGCTACTGGGTTACCATCCATAGGATTTTGATTTGCATTTTGGATTCTGAATTTGATTGGGAGCTTGGATTGAAGATTGGCGTGCTTGGATTGTTAGATTTTCTCTTCTTTGAATCTACATTTGTTTGGTTTGCGATCTCCGGGTTGGAGCTTTTGTTCCCTTCTCTACAAATTTTATTTTTGAAAAGCTTGTATGCACTATGCCTGATTAAAAATATTGATTTGGGAATTAGAAATGGAGTTTAGATAATTAAATTTGTGTTGAGGAAATGATTTGGGAAGATTGGGAATCTTATTCTATTGTTTGATTTCAAATTCTGAAAATGTGACTGTCGGGAGTGTTTTTCCTGTGTCTTCTCTCTGTGAGTTATCATAATATCTTCTTCCTATGATTTAGATGGTTAATAGCCTTGTTATGGAGTTATATTTCCTTCTTGTTGTGTTTTTTGCATCTCCCTTATTGTAGTGTTGAATTTGTAAGATTTAAGTCTCTTGTAGCTTGTTGGGAGTTGCATTTGTTTTCATTGTGATTTGTCTTTTTGCAATGACCATTTGTGAAGGTCTGAGAATATAATTGGGCTTGGAATAGCCTTAGTATTGTCTCTTTGTATCTATTATGGTGTTTCTTAGTCTTCCCTTGTTGATGTACAAATGGGGTGTCAATCTGAGCATTGTGGGAGAGTGATTTTGATGGTATTTTTGTTCTGCAAGTATGTAACTCCTTAATATTGTGTTCCCTTATGATTTCTCAATCTTTCGAACCTTCTAGGATATGCTTTTGGTTTGTTTTGAGCTCTTGTAAAAACCTGGGCAAGTGTCCCTTCACCATATGTCAGTTTTAGTTGATTTTCTGCATTTTAACCAGAAACACTATCTTAACTACCCAAAACGCTACCTTACCAACCTAGAACACTGGGGTATCACCCAAAAATGCTAATCTAGGTTCTAGGGGTTCTAAACAGTGAACCAGGAGTGCTAATCTATTTCAGAGGTGTGGGGAATGCTAGTTAGGCTTGTATGAGTGATTTTTCGAGATTTGTGCATTCTCCATAGGCATGTTTGGATTGTTTTGAGCTTCTCTAAGTTATCTTTGATATCATTTGATCTTTCATATTTATTTTTGTGCTCCGGTAAGAGATTCTATTCCTTACTGTATAGGAGGTTGCATATATGTGTTTTGGTTCAGCAAGAGGGATAATTCCTCATTTTTGAAGTATGATTCTCAAAACTCCAGTGGGATACATATTACCTCACTGTTAAGGATTATAAATGTATTTGGAATGATCTTTGATTCATGTTTATGCTTTGGCTCTTGATTGTTATGCATTGTTTTGGGAAGGCTCTTCTGTGTATATGGTCATGTGTACCTTGCTATGTTCAGTATGTACTTAGTAATGTTGTGACTGATTTTATGTCATTTGGAAGCTTTCTTTATGTGTCTATGATGTTATTCTTGGTTAATGATTTTCCCTAAGGTTATGGTCCATTTTTGGTTAATGATTAATTATAAGTGATAATCATAATAATTAATTAGTGGGTTTGGGTAATTAGAAATTCACCTAATCAAGATAAAGAATTTGTTGTTGTTATGCCCCAATTGGACAGACCCAGGGAGGTGATTTTGTGATCTTAGATTGGGAAGACCATTGGAGTAGTAAACCGATCTCCCTTGTTTGGATCCAAGGATGAGATAGATTCCACATGAGGTTATCATGTGATGACAATCTTCTCTACATGTGTCTATCCTTTGTTGTTGACTAGTCCTTCGGAAGTTTATTGATTTATGATTTATCCATGTGTTGTGATTTGACCTTTGACTCTTGATGTTATCTCGTGGATGTCATGTTGAGTCCCTTGGTTGTTAGGTGTCAGCCTAGGTCTTGAGTGTGAGTTGGAACCTCATGTCATCTTCTATCATGGGGGGTGGTTTCTATTTGGTTCCACATGGCTGGGTGGTTTGATGCCTTCTTCCATTGGGATGTTCTTCTTTGATGCTAGTGTGCATGGCTATGGACTGAATGATTCTTCTTCATGCAATGGATGTGAAGATGATTCCCATGTATTAAAATTGTAATGTGAATTCATGATGACATTGTAAATGTAAGGAATAATATGCATTTGTATCATGTTCTCTTTGTAATAGGAAATGATGTTGTTGTAAAGACTATGATATTGTAATGAAATAAGAATATGTTTACCATATGTTTCATGTTGTGTAAATTATTCCTCATATATGGGTTTGACTTCTTATGATGGAATAGAGAATCAAATGTTATATTTAGTGCACTCTTGTTGTATTGTATGAATCTTACCTTGATAATGGCATGATGTCCTAATTGGGAAACAAAATAATACTTCTTGTTATATTCTTGCATATGTAAATGGAATGAATGGGTATTAGGAACATTTGAGTTGGTACTTTAATGAAACTTAGGTTAATGGATTTTTAGAGACATGTTTTGGTAGATCATAATCTCATATTAGGAAAGAAATGAGTAGATCTTAATGGAATGTATGTTATTGCCTTCATGATATGGTTAAATTTTTAAGATGTTGCTAGTAAGTAGTGTCATTAAGATATCGTAGGGAAAGATTGAATAGATTAATGAATGAAATGTATGACATGATGTTAAATGTTATGTTAACTTAATTCTACTTGCATTATATGATCTATGTTTATGTTCATGATGTTCTATGCATACTTCTAAGATGGTAAATGTTGCAATTGATTCATATAGGTTAGATGAACTTGGTTACAAGGATGTATTTGTAGATTTAAATTTTTTTTTATCTCTATTTGTGGTTAGATTATGTTTATTTTTCTAGGGTATTTTGGCGTGTATTACATTTGGTATCAGAGCTCATGTTCATACACTAGGTACTTTGGTTTCACATGAGCCCATTGTGCATATTAGCACAACATGGGATAGCCCATGGGATAGCCCAACGGTTTATCCCTACTTGTTATTTCTTTTGCATTGTTTCCCTAGCTTTAGCTTATAGTTTCTTTTTGCATCTTGGTTAGACACTATGCCTGCTAGAGGTAGAGGTCATGGTTGTGGTGGTTGTATATGTACTCAATGGAATCCTCATCCCAAGGAATATGAAGAGTCACATCATAAGGAACTATAGCAGGATCAGTAGTTGGAAGGAGTGCAAGGTTGTGATGTGATTCTGTAGTTGGTCAAGGCACTTCAAAATCTTCTTAACCATTTAGGACCGGGACAACAGGATAATCGACAAGAGTCTAACCATTCTAGTCATTAGGAGAGAGAACTATCACGTTCACCTCGTAGGAGAGTAGATGTGGTTGTGGATCAAGATGCAGTCATGGCTAGTCACATGAGAGATCTCTTGAGATCTCGTCCCCCTACTTTCAATGGTTCCAACAGTGGCATGGAGGCGAAGAATTGGCTTCTTGATTTGGGTAGGTGTTTTACTATGCATCCGTATAATAGTAACACCAAGGTTAGGTGTGTGATCATGCATCTTCATGAATTTTCTTTGATATGGTGGCGTATAGAGGAGCAAAAGTTGTGTTTGGATATTGTGACGATTTCTTGGGAGTTATTCCTTGAGTAGTTTCGTGTCTGATTCTTATCAGATCATTGGAGGTAGCAAAAGGCAGATGAATTTAATGACTTGAGGCAACAAAACATGACAGTTGAATAGTACGAGCATAAGTTCTTTGAACTTAAGAAGTACACTTGGATATCTGATGATGAGCCCATGTTGATTCGGCTCTTTATTAGGGGTCTTAGTGATTGTATCAGTGGAGGGGTTTGACTTACCAAGCCCTAGACTTAAGAGATAGTAGTGGAGAAAGCATAGCTAGCCAAGGAGAAGATGACTTTTGATTTAGGTCATGCGCTAGGTGTACAGATGGTTAGTGCTCCAGCTGTAGGAGCGGTTGTGAGAGGTGATCAGTCATAGGTTTTAGGATTTTCTAGGAGTCATCCTATGACTTTGAGGAGTAGACAATGATCTTGGAAGAAGTTTGTGTGGAGTCAGGGTTTTTCTCGAGGTACTATATCTTAGTAGGACAAAGATTGTGGTAGGTAGTGTGATAGATGATTAGTTCCCTCTCAGCCGACACAAAGTTTTCAGCAGTCGAGTAGAGGTTGTGCGTAGTAGTCCAGTGTACCTCCAGTCACATGAGGATTTAGTAGAGGGAGTTGCTTCACTTGTAGACAATAAGGTCATTACTCTGCTCAGTATCCTCAGATATCCACACAAATGTCAGGACAGAGACTAACAACTTTTGAGCCTACAGTTGGTGATGCAGGGAGATTCCATTATGTGTTTGTGGTGGTTGATAACTGTTAGGCAGAGCATCATGCTATAGTTTTTGCGACTATAGGTGAGATAGGCGGTATCTCTTGCTCAGTGTTATTTGATTCAGGTGCTTCCGATTCTTCATTTCTCCTTTAGTAGTAGAGCGATGCAGGCTTGCTGTGGCAAAGCAAGGTGATAGGTGGCAGTTTGAGTTGGCCATGGGGTCCAAGGTGGTAGTAGAATCCATGGTGCATGATTGTGAGTTGGATTTGGGAGTTTGTACCACCTTAGTGGATCTTCGTGTTCTCTAATTGGGTTCTTACGGTGTTGTGCTAGGCATGGATTGGCTTGAGTCTCATCAGGCTAGTATTGGCTATCATGGCAAGAGGGTGCAATGCTTAGATGATAGTGGGAAGAATGTGGAGATAGTGGGTGTTCAGAGACCTATCTCTCTTCGTATGATCTTTGCTATGCAGTTGAAGCGGCATGTGCGACAGGGTTGTCAGTTTGTTGCAGTGAGAGTAGATGATTTGGATGAAGGAGGGAACCATGATGATCTCATTCATTGTCATCCCATTCTCCAAGAGTTTTCATATGTCTTTCCCAGTGAGATTCTAGGTATGCCCCCAAATCGCGACATTGATTTCCAGATAGAGTTGGTTCCAGGTGCACAGCCTATCTCTAAGGCTCCTTATCAAATGACTACTTAGGAGTTGAGTGAGTTGAGATTGCAGTTGGAGGATTTATTAGCTAAGAGATTCATTTGACCTAGTGTCTCTCCATGGGGTGCGTTGTTATTGTTTGTAAAGAAGAAGGATGGATCTCTTAGGTTGTTTATTGATTATAGACAACTTAATAAGGTGACGGTGAAGAAATGGTATCCTTTGCCAAGGATTGATGATTTGTTTAATCAAATTAAGGACGTGAAGGTCTTCTCCAAGATAGTAATTAAGTCAGGGTATCATCAGTTATGGATTCATGAGGTAGATATTCATCGTACAACATTCCACACTAGATATGGACACTATGAGTTCAAAGTGGTACCTTTTGGTCTCACTAATGCCCCATCAGTTTTCATGACCCTGATGAATGGAGTTTTCAGGACTTATCTTGACAGGTTTGTGCTTGTATTTTTGGATGACATATTGGTTTTCTTAAGACCAATGGGGGAGCATGAGGAGCACATGAGGTAGGTCTTGCAGTGCCTTCGGGATAACCAGTTGTACACTAATATGGCAAAGTGAGAGTTCTTTTAGACAAAGGTGAGATATATTGGCCATGTCATATCAGGAGAGGGTATTGTTGTAGATCCCTCTAAGATTCGGGTCATAGTGGATTGGCCAGCACCCACTAACGTGGGCAAGGTTCGTAGCTTCATGGGACTTGCAGGCTATTATCGCAGATTTGTTTAGGATTTCTCAAGGATTTATCACCCTATCCCTTCTCTTCAGAGGAAAGGGAAGAAGTTTGTCTGGTCAGATCAGTGTGAGATGGATTTTCATATCCTTAAGGTGTGTATGACTATTGCACCTATTATAGCAATACCAAATCCTTTGTGTGACTTTGTGGTGTGCACAAATGCATCCTTGGAGGGTCTTGGAGCAATTTTGATGCAAGATGGTAGAGTGATAGCATATGAGTCGCACAAGCTCAAAGATCATGAGTTGAACTATCCAACTCACAATTTAGAGCTAGTGACAGTGGTTCATGCTTTGGTTCGTTGGAGACATTTTCTTCTTGGGCATTGGTTTGAGTTGCATAGTGATCACCATAGTTTATAGTACACCGCACAATCAAACTTGAATGCTAGACAACAACTTTGGATGAAGTTCTTGTGTGAGTATGATTTTGAGGTGAGATACATCTAGGGCAAGGATAATGTGGTAGCAGATTCCTTGCGTCGCAGGAGGCATGAGGTTCTAGTGGTGACTCTCAGTGTAGATTTGAGGAGAAGGATACTTAGTGCCCTTCCTTCAGATAGTTGGTATAAGGAGGTTAGAGCAAAGATAGCATCAGGGAGAGATTTGGATGGCAGATATGCAAGTTACTCTTTGGATCTCGATGGCTTTCTTTGACATTTGGGATGCATATGTGTTCCACCTTTAGATGGTTTGCAAGCATTGATCTTATCAGAGGCCCATCATGCACCTTACTCGGCATATCCAGGTTTCAAGAAGATGCACACAGACTTGCAACAACTATATCATTGGGCAAGCATGAGGAGAGACATAGCAAATTTTGTGTCATGTTGCTTAGAGTGTCATCAGGTGAAGGCAGAGCACCAACATCAAACAGGTTTGTTGCAATCAAACTTGGTTTCGGAGTGGAAACAGGACATTATATCTATGGATTTCATCATTGGTTTCCCTATGTCTTCACATCATCACGATGCTATTATGGTCACCATTGATAGGTTGACCAAGGTGGCATATTTCTTGCCGAATGGATCTTCATACACAACAGTGACTGTGGCTCATATTTTCATGGAGCACATAGTGAGGTTACATGGTATTCCTCCATGGATTATATCAGACTGAGATCCAATGTTCACTTCAACATTATGGACTGTGCTTCAGCGTGACTTAGGAGCACAACTGAAATTTAGTTTGGCATATCACCCTGAGATAGATGGTCAGATAGAGAGGGCTAATTAGGTGTTGGAGGATATGTTGCAGATGTACGTCATGGATCAACAGTCCAGATGGGAGGATTACATTTATTTGGTGGAGTTTGCTTATAGCAATGGATATCATAGTTTGATTGGCATGTATCCTTTCCAGGCACTATATGGTTGACCATGTCACACATCCTTGAGTTGGGACAGATTGGAGGACATAGTACTTCTTGGTTCAGAGATTTTGCAGAATATGGAGTAGTAGGTGGGGTGAATTAGAGAGCATTTGACAGTGGCACAGGATAGACAAAAGAAATATGTTAATGTTCATCGTATGGACAAGCAATTTGTGGGTGGAGATAAGGTGTTTTTGAGAGTGTGTCCATGAAAGAGTCCTATCCATTATGGAAAAGGATCTAAGTTGGCACCTTGATTTGTAGGACCTTTTGAAAGTTTGGAGTGGATTGGTCTTGTAGTGTATCTCCTTGCCTTGCCGCCCAGCTTGTCCCATATCCACAATGTGTTTCATGTGTTTCTATTGATACCTTATCATCCTGATATATCAAATGTTTTGGATTGGCATTTATTGTAGGTCGAGGATGGACAAATTTCATTGGAGCCCGTGCGCATTCTTCAGTGTCAAGGGTTGACCCTCAGGTGTCGGGACATAGAGCGGGTAAGGGTCCAATTGGACCTGAGTAATGATTCTACGATGACTTGGGAGGATGTTGCATGGATGAGAGAGATTTAACCTTACTTGTTCTTTGGTTTCCAAGAGTAAGCCTAGGCAAAGGGGGTGAGGATGTATTATCCCTCCTAGATTCACATTTTGTTTTATGCTTAGATAGACCTATTTAGACATATGGATGATGTTTTGATGATTACTTATGACTCTATTTTTATGATACTGATGATGTTAGATACTTTATATGGATATATGCTATTTGATGATCATATGATTTATGATATTATGATGTTTCTAACCCCTATTTGGTAATTATGGTTTCATGTGATGTATTGATGTTGTTATTGTATGGTTGTCTTCGTGAAAGGGACGATGCCTTATCACTCATTGCGATTCTCTTTTCACTTATTTGTTTATCATGATGGATATATGTTGTATATGTATCGTATTATGGTTGCAGGATTGCAAGTACCAGACATCGACTCCACCTGGTCTCATATGTCTGAGTGTGTCCTATCCCAATGACAAGTTGTTGGAGATGGCATGGGTTTCTTTCACTCACTCTAGGCTTATTTTTTCACCTTGCCATGACGCAAGTTGATAATTAGAGTCTTGTGTCGATGTTCCCCTTTTTGTCAAGTTGCTTGAAGTAATGTGAGTGTATGATTATTATTTAATTAATTAATGGGATAATGTAATTTATTAAGGTTTGAATTTTCTGGTGAATTATTTGTTCTTATAGTATATAATTACTCTTTACTTCAGTTGACTTAGGATAATGCATCTCATCGTAGTTTCTATATGAGACAATTAGGGAAGTGTGCACATAAGGATGATGCTTGTAGGACAAATTCCACCTTTTGTGGTCTTGTCTTGCTGTTACATTCCACATTTGGTGGGTGATCCACCTCTTGTGGAATATTATATTATTGCTCCTACCTACCCCTACTTTTTGTTACCTAAACTTGTTTCTCATTGAGCTACATGTCATGATTGTGTGCTCACATATCCATTTGGCCTTGCCTATATAAGCAGGCACATATTCATTGTATTGGTTAATCTAGTTGATCACTTTTGCATATTGATGAGAATACAGTTTGTTCTTGTCAAGCTATTATCTCTCTTTTGTGTGGTTTTCATTGTGCCTTTGATCTTGGCAAAATCTCACATGGTATCAGAGCCATTGGGGCTTCATTGATTGGTTTTGGGAGATATCTTGGAAGGCTTCTAATTTTGGATCTGAGTTATTGCACATTTTGCACGAAGCCTTTGAAGTTGCAAAATTGAGGATTGGATAGGTACAGCTAAGAGAATCTGAAAATTTTGAAACACCTGTTCACCAAAATCATAAAATAACCACACCACTGCGGAGAGAACAAAAAAGTAGCCCAAATAAAAAAAAATCACACCCAAAAAGGAGCAAAATTGAGCAAGTTATGGGCCTTCAAAGTTGAAGATGCCATTTTTTTTTTCAGATTCTTTTAGCTAAGATTATGAAAGTAGAAGAAAAAATATGCGCTTTCAAAATTTTCAGATTCTCTCAGTTGTACCTATCCAATCCTCAATTTTGCAACTTCAAAGGCTTGGTGTTGTTTTTTTTTAAAGCGGATATTTTTTCTTCTACTTTCATAATCTGTCATCAGTTTGCAAATTTTTTTGAGTGGATATTGTAATTTCAGAAATTAGTCTTTTGTGGCTTACTTGGTACTTGTAAATTTCTTGGATCTTAGTTTAGATCTCTTACATTATCAATTTGCGTCTCTTTTGGCCTCCTTGAGGTAGTTGTAAAGTCTAAATTGGAAGTCCACTTTGCCATTTTTTGCAAGTGGCCCATTGTACACACACTAAGTATAAAGTGTCAAATCATCATTTTGGGGGGGTTCTTTGATTGAGTGAATTTGGGGGAGGGGGGGTGTCTTGTGTGATTGTGCCTCTTTTTCTTTGTTCTCTTTCATTTTTGTTGCTATGGGTCCTCATAAATTTCCACCTTCAACTCCACATAACTATGCATCTTGGAAAATAAAAGTATGGAGCAAACTAATGGAAAAAGGACTCATGCATTACATAGATGGAACAATAGCAACACCAGTAGATCCTAAGGCTGATCCTAATGCTCAATTAGAATGTCTCAGTAAAAATTGCATGGCTCTTGGAACTTTGCGCAAGTATGTATCAGATGACCTCATTTTTCACATTGAGAAGTGTTCTACAATCAAAGAGGCTTGGGATAACTTTCAGAAATAGTAGGGTCAACATGATGAAATTAGAGGCTACAAGATTGACAATGAGCTCACCAACTTGGATCCCAAGAGTTTTGATACAATCCAAGATTATGTCACCAAAGAAAATGAGCTAAGAGCAAAGCTTAAGGATTGTGGAATTGACAAAAAGGATTCTCAATTGATATTCAACTTGTTGGACAAGCTTTCAACCAAATATGCAACATTTTTTTCTAGTTTCCAAACCCATTGCTTGACAGTGGGGAGTTCCTACACTATTCCTTTATTTGATGCATTTGAATCTAAGTTGTTGAACATGGGGATTTTCAAGTCTTCAAAGTCCAAGGCTTTGGTGGCTAATAAAGGGAGTCAAGGGAGTCAAGGAAAAGATTCCAATAAGAAGAAGAAGCAATCTAAGTCAAAGCCACAATAGGAAAAAGAACAATCATCCTCTCCATCACAAGGCAATTTTTTCCAAGAAGGGGAATCCACCTAAGAATGTTTTGGTTAACAGATTTGTCCCTTTCTTTAAATTACCACGTTTTCTCTCTTTTAATAATAATATGACTCTTATACACCCCTTTGTGAAAGAAAAACAAATAAACCAGTAGTTGGATGAACTGATTACAAATCCATCCTCTACATTAGAGGGCAGCTCCTCATGAGATTTGCAATGGATTTTTATGCAAAAAAACTTTGAAATGAATACACTTTTAACCAGAAAGCACGAAAAAGGCTTCAACATTCATTCATCAACACAAAGGAATTCTTTTAAAACAATACTGAAAGAATATTTTGAAGATCTATTCCCTACAAGAGTTCACAGACTCCTATTTCCACATATGTTCATTTCATTTTTCAAAGCAAAGCAAATGCATATCAGTATGAACACTGATCGATTCTCTCTCATGTCTCACAGGACAAGGGGGATCAACACAACTCAATCCACAATGAATTTAATGATAAATAATGGTAACAATGAATTCAGAAAACATAGAAATAACTGATAACAAAATGATATTATGCACGTTAGCCAATTTATTAATAGAGATCTCTAATTCCTCAAATGCATAGATTTAAAGACTGCACACCATAACATTTCATTGATAAACCAGTCATTCTAGTTTTAAGAAATTCACTGAAAATAGGTTTTTTGTTTGTTCCTTCAAAAATCACAGTTTTTCAGACCTCCAAATAAACTTACTTCCTAACTTAAATAGCCTCCAGGCTCATAGTTTGATACGTAATAACTAAAACTTCACTTTAACCATAGGTTAAAGAAATCATTTGTTTAAAACAAGAGAAACTAAAATAATAGCCACAGAAAGGCTGACAACTCATCCCCTAATTGATCATGAGGCAGAGGAAGCCACTGGTTTATCCTACTTTGCCGCAGAACTGTGCATGCGACACCACTCTAAATGTGCTGCTGAGAAGTTCAAGATGACTTGAAAATAAGGGAGTCCATTATGTTGAATTTGTTGCTTCCAGACCTCCTTATCCATATTTACTTGTGTCACCTTTTCCTTGTGCACTTCTAGATGATCAGAACAGACCGTGAGCATTGACTCAATCCTGGCCACTTTTGAGAAATCATCCATAGTCAAGGATTTTGTCTTCTAAATGAACTGTATCGTTTCTTGGAAGATTTTTGTCATATTTGTAGCAGCTTTGATTGCCTGAGCATCATTTTTTATAAGTTGGATGTCAATGCATTTAAGATCTTTTTGCATTGTATCCATTAGATCTATTAATCCTTTTAGCAGTTTGGTGGATTCCTCGTGGCCCTGCTTGATAATTGAATTTTGCCACTCCATGTTTTTCTTTGATACATATAGTACATTGTCATCCAAGCTCTCCACAGGTTTTTCAGCCAAGAACTTCATCACACCAAATTTCTATATATCATTCATCTGTGCAAGAACTGCCACCCATTTGGTCCTTTCTTTCTCCCAGGCAACAACCTCTAATTCCAATTCCTTGCTCACAGTCACAACATCCTCATATACTTTTACCAAACTAACAATATAGTCTGAACCTTGTTGTATTATGAGATCAAACCATTCATTGAACATCTCCGCGACCATTCTGTTTCTTTGAACTTTATCTAACATCTTTTGATTTGCTGGAGATTTGGGATAAAATGATACTACCACTTGTGACAAGGGTTGATGATTTGGATGGTGAATGGCATTAATGTACTTAGCCATTTGAGTGATGATCTGCTTCAACTCTTTTTTATCCTTTTCATCTTTCCATGATCTGGAAATCATTCTCTTCGTGGAAGACTCCAAGTGTTTGACATCAATGGCTCGCGAAGCAACCCCCAGATCAATCTTTTCTATTGTGAAGTAATCTTCAATAGCTTTGTTTGAGTCTCTACCTAGGATAGGCTTAGCCATCTCGGCTGTCCAATGACCTGTTACTTCATCTACCTCAAGCATTGTTTGTGTTTTGAGTCTTTTTAGCTTTGAGACTTTTCTGAGACACTTGTTGACCATATCTTTCATAGGAATTGTGATTGGTACCACATTGCATTTCTTCCCAACAACAACCTCTAACCATCGCGAAGTGTTTGCAGGTTCTTTGGATGGAGGAGTTGTCTGATTACTTGGTGAATTAACAATAATAAGAGTGTTCATTGGATTCAATTCTCCCTCTGTTTCTTTACCTATGTCCACCTCTTGTACCGTAGGTTCACCCAAATCCTATTGATCCATTATTACTTCAACTTCTTCACTTGGATCTAGGTCTACAATGACCTAGCTCAATGATGGCTCTTTGTTCTTTCTCTTACTCCTTGACCGAGTTACTCGGGCTGCTGTAGAACGTAGCAGTGACCTTTTTGATCTTCTGGGTTGGATTTTTTCAACAACTAACATTGAACCACCTACAATATCAACAATTTTATTAGTGGAGGAAATAGGAAGTTGAGTCACAACATGTGAATCAACTCTTAGTTCATGGGAGGATATGAGCGATCCTTTCTTAAATTTCTGGTCTCTCAACCACTTCTCAATTCTCCTTACAACATTGAAAGTTTTAGCTTGAATATTATCATCTTCCTTTTTATTCCAGTCAATCTCAGGGATTGGCTTTCCTTGAACTTCCTTGTTAAATTTAGGATCCAGAACAACTTCCCCTGTTTCCTCCTATACTCATAACACATTGATAGGAAGCTTCATGGAGATAATTTGCTGCAGAGTAAATCTTGACCATAGTCTCCTCCTTACTTCATATTCATCGCTACAATTCTCCCAATAATCTTCCAACTGGGGTTCATGACAGAAGTGGTCATCTACATTTAGGTTTTCCATGGCATAGCCTCTGCCATCAAACCTACATCTAGCAACATAGGGCTATAGGTTCATCTTCTTAAATTCCAAATTTAAAGCATTAGACACGGACTTACAATTGTAGTATCCAAGTTCAACAGGAAAGGCAAGTCCAGATTCGAAGGCATACCTAGGTAGCCTGAATGGTTCACCTTCGAAACCACCTACACGAAGATAGGTAAACCTAGAAAATTGAATGAAGAACCTGTCATATATACTTATAAACTCCATTGCTTCAATTGACATTCTCTTGTTCACATCACCCTGTAGTTCAAAAGCAAGTCTTCCTATGAAGACACCATTCCATCTGGCAATATCTTCTACATGTTTTTGTTGTTGTAACAAAGGATAGTAATGATAAACCTTCATACCATCCACCCATTCATTGAGCAAGCCATGCCAATCTCTGGTATAGGATAATAAATAGAAAAGATAAGAAGACATATAAAAACTAGACATGCCCAACAAATTACTTAAACCTTCATGGAGTCTCTCTGTAATTACCTGCGCCCAGTCAAGATATTTGTCACCTGATAATAGCACTTGAATGTAAAAATACATCCAATCTTCCCAGTAAAAGGAGTGTGAATTCTCTTTTAGCCTATTTAGCAGTATAACAATGTCTCACACTTCTGTGATGAAGTGCTCTCTGGTAAGGGGCTTCGGCACCTATGATCCTCCCTTTTGAACTTCAAGGAGCCAGTTTCTTGCAATTACACTTCTATACATACTCTTCTTCTCAGAGAAGAATGCGTATGAGGTCCCAACTGACCAGTCTTCATATGACTCCTTGTGTGGGATTCCCATTGCCACCATTACTATTTCCCTGTTGATACCAACAAATAGCTCGCCATTACTGGTTCGTATGCACCTATTCTCAGCATCATACCTATTCATACAAGTTACCACCAAATTTGGGCATGGTGCAACAAGTGGGAATGCAACGACTTCAATGAGACCACTTCTCACTATTTTCTCCATTATTGAAGCAGCTTTAGGGTTCTTGGTTCTTTCTAAACAATCTCCTAGATCAGCGTGAGCCAAGGAAGTCTCCTCTAGTTCTGGTAATATGCTCACTAAACATGACGTTTGACCAAGTTTCAGTAGTACTGGCCTCATACTGCTTACCTATACTTTAATTAAGCAATTCTAAAACAGGGTAGAATTCTACTCCAACAAGCCAAAGATTTTCTTCCTACATTGATAAATCTTCAGAACTAAAGAAATACAACATAGGGGAAACATCTGAACTCACCTGTTACCACCATGAATCTGTGAAACCTTCTCAGGAAAGTAGAGCTGAATTTACCTTCGGCGTCTCCAATTCACTCAATTATAGCAGCTACAACCCTTATGAATTATGGAGATGAATTCATATATCCTTTTTGAACAGACGAAAAAAAACTAAGAAAACTACACAGGCTTCATAATAATTCATTTAAACATGTGAAGTAACAGTGAAATGACTAAAAACCTAACACTTTCTTAATTGCCCATCACTTCCACACAAATAGTTAATGTCCTCATGATTACTTTCCAAATTTAGAATTTTAAACCGTTAGATGTTGGGAATATTCCTTCTTGCCACGCTGCCTCCAGTGTTAGCAAAGTCTTTAGAATCATCCTAAAGTGAACCTTTTGAAACTTGAACCATCTCACAAAGAGGTCAATGGTTCAAGTTCATTTGGGAAGAACGACAGTAAGCTAGTGGATCAAAACAGTACTGGGAACGAGCAATAACCATGACTAACAAGCAAAGGACTTTGAACCTTGAACCGTTGAACCGAAAAGACAATTGGTACAAGGTTCAAGTTCAAAACTGACTTAGAACACATTTACACTTGCTCGTTAAATAACATTCCATAGCCGCGACTCACAAAAAGAAGTTTTGAACCTTGAACGAAAAAGGTTCACGAGTTCAAAGTTCAAAATGCATAACAATAACGTGCTTGCCTTTGTGGAGATAAAGGCCGCTAAAGAAATTTACCTAAAATGCACCTTGAACCTTGAACCAATTGAACTTATTTTTGAAGTTCAATGGATTCGGTTCAAAATGAAGAGGTACAAAAGACCCGAACGAATAAAGACAACAAAAGGCAACCTGCAAGCTTGGATATTTTAAATGAAAAATTGAGGGGGCACTAACAGAAGGAAAAAACAACTTGTGCTTATTGTAAGAAGTATGGTCATGATGAGCATCGATTCCATACCGAGAAAGTTGACAAGTTGACAAATCTCCTTAAGAAGAACAACATCAATTTTCCATCTGCCTACAACAAGAAGGAATCATCTCCTTCCACTTCCTCACAGTCTAAGGGAAAAGGACAAGCATTTGTGGCTACAATAGGTTCTTCATAGCAGTGGATACTTGACACCAGTGCCTCTTATCACATGTGTTCTACAAAGGAGCAATTTTCTTCATTCGAGCCATCAAAGGTACCTCACATTTGCATAGGTGATGATCCACAAGTTGAGGTTGAAGGGAAAGGTTTGGTTTCCATGGATGATGGAACATTTGAGAATGTTCTTTATGTTCCTAACTTGTCTACCAATCTTCTCTCTATCTACCAAATCACTCACTATGGGAATGGGAAAAAGGTTGAGTTCACACCTGATTCAGTTGTGGTAAAAGAACTTGATAATGATGCCTTGGTAGCAATGGGACAAGTCAATGACAATTCAAGGCTTTATTCATTCTCCCACTTTGTGCAAAGTTCTCCTTCTATGGCCTTTCTTACTCATTCAAATTCAAAAAGTAAGTTATGGCATGAGCAGCTTGGTCACCTCAACTACAACTATCTTTGGTAGCTTACTACTAAAGACATGGTCATAGGTCTACCTCGAATCAGTTTTTCAGAGGGTGTATGTTCAAGATGTTCCATGGGAAAGCATCCTGTGGAGAACTTTAATAAAGGGAAAGCTTGGAGAGCTTTGGAAGTTCTTCAACTTGTTCATAGTGATCTCGCAAGTCCATTTCCATCACCTTCATTTAGTAGGGCCCGCTATGTCCTCACCTTCATTGATGACTAATCCCGCTTCACTTGGGTCTATTTTCTTGTTCATAAGAGTGAAGTGTTTGATAGATTTATAGACTTCAAGGTTCATGTGGAGAAGAAATCAGGGAAAGTGGTCAAGATCCTACGTAGAGATAATGGAAGGGAATATGTGAATAAAATACTTGAGGATTTTTGTACATTGTAGGGGATTGATCTTCAGCATTCAGTTGCCTACACTCCACAACAAAATGGAGTTGTAGAATGTAAGAATAGAACTCTCAATGAAATGGCTAGTTGTATGATACATGCACATTTTCTTGATCATGCCTTTTGGGCAGAGGCTATCAATTGTACTACACACATCCGAAACCAGGTTCCTCACAAAGCTTTTAAGGGTATTACTCCATTTGAGGCTTGGGCTGGTAGGAAACCGATTATGAGACATTTCAGAGTCTTTGGGTGTCCAAAATGGGTTCACATTCCTCCGCAGAAAAGCAAGGCATTAGAACCTCAGAGTAGGCCTTGTATTTTTGTTGGATATCCCAAGGGTTTTAAGGAATTTTGATTGATGGATCCTGAGACACATGAGGTGTTTATTGAGAGGAGTGTTCATTTTGAGGAAATCTCTCCTAGCTTAGCCTCAATTCCTCCTCTACCTTCCTCCATTATGGATAGTGATGAGAGTGATTCAAATGATGAGACTCCTTCAACTTCTACTCGAAGGGTTACAGCTCCGTAGGGTCCACTAGTAATTGAGGAGCCTTGTCCTCCACCTCCACCTAGACCTCATTGGGCTTGACAGACACTTGAGTCAGCAAGTTCTCTTGTTGGGGATCCTTTAGATACACATAGGACTTAATCACAACATCAGGACCTTCCACATGCATACATTGCTACCGCTTTCGATCCACAGACATTTCAGGAAGAATTAGGGGTTCCCGAGTGGGACCAAGCTATGGAGGAAGAGTATAGTTCCTTGATGAGGATCAACACTTGGGAGTTAGTCCCTCTCCCTAAGGGGAGAAAGATGGTTCAATGTAAGTGGATCTATCAGAGAAAGTTTGTAGTGAATGGTAGTGTGGATAAGTATAAGGCATGACTTGTTGCGAAAGGTTTCTCACAGGTTCCAGGTGTTGACTATACTGAGACCTCCGTGCCCGTAGTTAAGATGAATTCCATTTGCTTGACACTTTCTATTGCCGTAACTCATGGTTGGGTTATCTATTAGATGGATGTGAAGAGTGCTTTTATTCAAGGGGATCTTGATGAGGAGATATATATAGAGCAGCCACAGGGTTTCATCAAGGATTCTTCATTGGTTTTCCGACTGAGGAAAACTCTCTATGGCCTTAAGTAGGCCCCTAGGGCTTGGTACGCCAAGATGGATTCCTTCCTTCTCTTAGCAGGGTTCACCAGGTATCATTTTGATATGAATTTCTACATTTTGTGACAAGATGACTCACACTTGATACTTGTGCTCTATAATGATGATTTGATCATTACAGGGAGCACCTCATCCATCATTAGTTGTGTCAAATCTGCTTTGCATGACATATTTTCTATGACCGACTTGGGTCTTTTGCACTACTTTCTCGAGATAGAGATTTCACAGTCACCTTTCGGGATTACACTTTAGCACCCAAGTATGCTCTTGATCTACTTGCACGCTTTCATATGGCTGATTGTAATCCTACATCGACTCCCTTTCTTTCAAGAGTCAAGCTTGAGGCTAAGTGCTCTTCTCCACCAGTTGATGCCATAGTGTATTGTCAGCTTGTCGGTTGTCTCATCTACTTGACTCACACATGCCCTAACATTTCATGTGCGGTTGGCATGGTTTCCCGCTTTATGTAGGAACCACATGAGCTTCATTGGAAAGCCACCAAATGCATCCTACACTACATCTAGTGTACACATCATTATGGGATTCACTATGCAGGAGGCACATGACTTTGCTTGGCTGGATACACAGACTCTGATTGGGCTAGTGATCTTGATGATCATAAGTCTACTTCTGTTTACAACTTCCACCTTGGTTCGGGCCCCATTTGTTGGCAAAGAAAGAAGAAACATGTTATTGCTCTCTCTTTGATTGAGATTGAGTATCGAGGGGCTATTAACGCAGTGACTGAGACTATTTGGCTTCAACATATTCTCACAGAGTTTGGGTTCTCCACTCCACGACCGACAGTTCTGCATTGTGACAATCAGAGTGCTATTGCAATCTCGAAGAACTCGGTCCAGCATCGATGGACCAAGCACATCGAGATTCATATGCACTACATCCGAGTGTTGATTCAGGAGAAGGTCATTGATTTGCAGTATTGTCCTACAATGAAGCAGATTGTAGACATATTCACCAAACCCTTCACTAAGAGTAAGTTCCAACAGTTGCGAGCTCTCTTGGGGGTGCGTTATGTTTCATTAGGGGGGGTCAGCTGACTTCTCCTTCCTCTCTTAGGGGGGGGCTTTTTCCTCTTTTAGATTTTGTCCTTCTTCTTTGAGAGTCTCTTTGTACATTTATCTCTTTTTGGGGGGGGAGTTTTTCCCCGCTAGGTTTTCTCCCTTTCTCCATTTGTGAGAGATTGCATTACATAGGTTTGCTTTCATTTGCATATTGTACATGGTTTCCTATCATGTCCTAGTAGCTGGGACCCATCTTGCATTGTTGACTTGAGTCTTCATTCCCCTAAGTTGCACTTAAGGGGGGTGTTGGTGTAATTATTTGTTCTTATAGGATATAATTACACTTTACTTAAGTTGAATTAGGATAATGCATCTCATTGTAGTTTGGATATGAGACACTTAGGGAAGTGTGCACATAGGGATGATGCTTGTAGGAGAAATTCCACCTTTTGTGGTCTTATCTTTGATATTACATTCCACATTTTGTGGGTGATCCACCTCTTGTGAAATATTATATTATTGCTCCTACCTACCCCTACTTTTTCTTACCTACCCTTGTTTCTCATTGAGCCACATGTCATGATTGTGTGCTCACATATCCATTTGGACTTGCCTATATAAGCAGGTCCATATTCATTGTATTGGTTAATCTAGTTGATCACTTTTTCATATTGATGAGAATACAGTTTGTTCTTGTCAAATTGTCTCTCTTTTGTGTGCTTTTCATTGTGCCCTTGATCTTGGCAAAATCTCACAGAATTAATTTATCCTATAGTATGATTATTGTTTATTTATTTGGTTAATTAATTAATGGATAATTATTTATTGATGAGGGTTGTATTTATTTGATTGAGATTAATTTAATTAATCTATTTGATTTATTTGATTTATTGTTTAGTGACTTATTTATTATTTATTATTTGTTTTGATTTATTAATTTATTTGATTTAGTATAGTTATATTATTTATTTATTGTTTTGATTTATATTCTATAAAGAATTTCTATTTATATGACTTCACCCATTTAATTCATTTATTTGATTTCCATTGGGTATGATTTATTGCTTATTTGTATTTATACAACTATTATCTTATTGATAATCGAATATAATATAAAGTTACCTACCCTTCTATTTGATTGGCTATTTTCGAATGGGTAAAAGTAAATAATAGTCCTAAACAATATTTGCCTCGTAATCATGTATGGTAGGTATAATATAATGTTTTACCGAATTTTTTGATTGGATGAAATTTCTCTATAGTTTGAAGATTAATTTTTATTTATTGAGCTTCCTGTGAATGTTGTCGGGTTACCATCCAGAGGATTTTGATCTTCATTTTGGATTCTAAATTCGAGTGGGAGCTTGGACTGAAAATTGGCTTGCCTGGATTGTTGGATTTTCTCTCCTTCAAATCTACATTTGTTTGGTTTGCGATCTCCAGGTTGGAACTTTTGTTCCCTTCTCTACAAATTTCATTTTTGAAAAACTTGTATGCACTGTGCCTGAGTAAAATTTTGATTTGGTAATTAGGAATGGAGTTTAGAGAATTCAATTTATGTTGTGGAAATGATTTGAGAAGATTGGGAATCTTATTCTATTGTTTGATTTCAAATTTTAAAAATGTGACTATCGGGAGTGTTTTTCATGTGTCTTCTCTTTGTGAGTTATCATGATATCTTCTTCCTATTATTTAGATGGTTAATAGCCTTGTTATGGAGTTACATTGCCTTCCTGTTGTGTTTACTGTAGCTCCCTTATTGTAGTGTTGAATTTGTAAGATTTATGTCTCCTGTAGCTTGTCAGGAGTTCTATTTATTTTCATTGTGATTTGTCTTTTGGCAAAGACCTTTTGTGAAGGTCTGAGAATGTGATTGGGCTTGGAATAGCCTTAGTATTGTCTCTTTGTAGCTATTATGGTGTTACTTAGTCTTCCCTTGATGTGGAAATGGGGTGTCAATCTGAGCACTGTGGGAGAGTGATTTTGATGGTATTTTTGTTCCACAAGTATGTAACTCCTTAATCTTGTGTTCCCTTATTATTTCTTGATCTTTCAAACCTTCTAGGATGTGCTTTTGGGTCATTTTGAGATCCTGTACAAACCTGGGCAAGTGTCCCTTCACCATATGTCAGTTTCAGTTGATTATCTATATTTTAACTAGAAATGCTATCTTAACTACCCAAAATGCTACCTTACCAACCCAGAACATTGGTGAATCACCCAAAAATGCTAATCTGGGTTCCAAGGATGCTAAATAGTGAACCAGGAGCACTAATCTACTCTTGGAGGTGTGGGGAATGTTAATTTGGCTTGTATGAGTGATTTTCCAAGATTTGTGCATTCTAGAGGCATGTTTGGATTTCTTTGAGCTTCTCTAAGTTGTCTTTGATGTCATTTGATCTTGCATATTTATTTTTGTGCTTCGATGAGAGGTTTTATGCCTTACCATTGAGGAGGTTGCATATATGTGTTTTGCTCCAGCAAGAGGGAGAATTCCCTATTGTTGAAGTATGATTCTCAAAACTCCAGTGGGATTCATATTACCTCAATGTTGAGGATTAGAAATGGATATGGAATAATCTTTGATTCATGTTTATGCTTTGGCTCTTGATTGTTATGCATTATTTTGGGAAGCATCTTCCATGTATATGGTCATGTGTACCTTGCTATCTTCAGTATGTGCTCAGTGATGTTGTGATTGATTTCATGTCATTTGGAAGCTTTCTTTATGTGGCTATCATGTTATTCTTGGTTTGTGATTTTCCCTGAGGTTATGGTCCATGTTTGGGAGTGTGGGCTCTTACATGTGTAAAACCTAGGTCATGAGCAATAGATCTCTAGGAGGGGGTCTAGACCTATGGAACCACATGCCAAGTTAATGAATAATTACAAGTGATAACCATAATAATTAATTAGTAGGTTTGGGTAATTATGAATTCACCTAATCAAGATAAAGATTTTGTTGTTGTTATTCCCTAATTGTACAGACCCAAGGAGATGATTTTGGGATCATAGATTGGGAAGAACGTTGGAGCGGTAAACTGATCTCCCTTGTTTCAATCCAAGGATGAGACGGATTCTACATGAGGTTAGCATGTGATGAAACTCTTCCCTACATGTGTCCATTATCCTTATGCCTTTGTTGTTGACTATGCCTATAGAAGTTTATTGATTTACGATTTAACCATGTGTTGTGATTTGACCTTTGATTCTTGATGTTGTCTTGTGGATGTCATGTTGAGTCCCTTGGTTGTTAGGTGTCAACCTAGGTCTTGAGTGTGAGTTGGAACCTCATGTCATCTCGTAGCACGGGGGCTGGTTCCTATTTGGTTCTACATTGCCAAGTGGTTTGATGTCTTCTTCCATTGGGATGTTCTTCTTTGATTCTAGTGTGTGTGGTTATGGACTCAATGATTCTTCTTAGTGCAATGGACGTGCAGATGATTCCTATGTATTGAAATTATAATGTGCTTTCATGATGACATTGTAAATGTAAGGAAGAATATGCATTTGTATCATGTACTCTTTGTAATAGGAAATGATGTTGTTGTAAAGACTATGATATTGTAATGAAATAAGAATATGTTTACCATATGTTTCATGTTGTGGATATTATTCTTGTAACTAGGAATTTGGAATAACATATCAAAGCCTAAGTTATGCAACCACAAAACATAACAAGCTAATAAATTAATCCTAATACATTCAATGAAAGAAAGAAAGACAAGATTTTAAAACAAAAGCGCAAACCACATGTAAAAATCTCCTTCCTTGACCTCCATTGTTTCTCTTTTTCCTCCAAATGTGTTGTGGATCTCACCTACAAAATGCAAGTGTGATAGAAGTAAGATGATAGCAAAATCGCCAGCATGAGGATACTTGAGATGTTGTTTTTGAAAATGAGCAATGAGAGCTCAATTTATAGAAAAAATGGGATTTGATTGGATGGCTAAGATTGATTTGAGACTTAAATAATCAACGTATGAATTTGATTGCACAATGGAGCTGTCATTCAGGGAAGGATGGAGATAGAAGAAAGCAAATGAGAAGATATTATGAAAATAAATAATAAAATCTTTAGTTATCTTCTCATAAATACCAAATTAGCAGGTTGAAGAGATAAGGTAGATAGAAATTAGAAAGTGGAAGAGATAAGTGGGGTCATAAATAAATAAATAAAATTTATTTATTTCACCCACACATGACAATTAAATAAATAAATTTTTTATTTAATTAGAACAATTGGAGAAAGGGGATTAAATAATTAAAATAATTATTTAATCATGGAAGAATAATTAGCTTAGAATAAAGGGATTAAATAATTAAGTGAATTATTTAATCAAAGAGGAATAATTAGGATTGGTCAATCAAGATTAATTGATTAGAAAGAGATAATAATGAATATTATTTAATTAATAGTTTAGAAGAATAATAATTAAATAAAAAAATTTAATTATAGTAAATTACGAGAAGAATATTAGTACTAATTAAATAATTAAAATTATTTAATCAGTTTAGATGAAAAAGGTTAGTGAAAAGTGTCGTCGAAGACTTGTGACAATTTTAAGTGTCTACAATTCCTTATGTATGGGTTTGGGTTCTTATGATGGAATAGAGAATCAGATGTTATATTTAGTGCACTCTTATTGTATCATATGAATCTTACCTTGATAATGACATGATGTCCTAATTTGGAAGTAGAATAATGTTTGTTGTTATATTCTTGCATATGTAAATGGAATGAATGGGTATTAGGAACATTTGAGTTGGTACTTTAATGGAACTTAGGTTAATCAATTTTTGGAGACATGTTTTGGTAGATCATAATCTCATATTAGGAAAGAAATGAGTATATCTTAATGGAATGTATGTTATTGCCTTCATGATATGGTTAAATTATTAAGATGTTGCTAGTAAGTAGTGTCGTTAAGATACCCTAGGGAAATATTGAATAGATTCATGAATGAAATGTATGACAAGATGTTAGATGTTATGTTAGCTTAATTCTACTTGCGTTATATGATCTATGTTTATGTTCATGATGTTCTATGCATAGTTTTAAGATGGTAAATGTTGCAATTGATTCATATAGGTTAGATGAACTTGGTTACAAGGATGTATTAGTAGATTTTAAAAAAATAAAAAATTCTCGATTTTTGGTTAGATTATGTTTATTTCTCTATGGTATTTTGGTAGCCATTACATTGTCTTTCAACTTGTAATTTGTTTACATGTAATTACAAGTTACCAGAATACAAGTAATGTGACTAATTACAATTAAATTTTTTGGCATTACATGTAATTTGTCAAAGGGAAATTGCAAATGCATAATTGAAACTAATCTAAGTGTGGAAGTGATCTATAATTAAGGCTTACAACTTTAACTAGTACTTAATTCAAATTATAGATTTATCCCGATCGCAAATAGAATTGTGTGGTTATGTTGTTTTAACCATTGAAATTATGGTAGCTAAGTTCACTTAATTATTTACACAACTTAATAACAAAAATAAGGAATTAAATTTAAAAAGAATAAGAGAGAATTATTAGACAGAAGAGAAGAAGAGATATCACGAGCTTGATAATGGAGTTCGCTCAACATGAGCTACGTCTCTGGGTCCGCTTCTCAATGTAGGACCGCTTTATTAATGATGCCAAGTTGAAAATACCTTTTTACATCATACAAGCTCCAGACTTGCAACAAATGTTCTCTCACAATCTCCTCTTGCACCTAAAGACACTCACGAACTCTCCTTCTTAGGTTAGGCTTCAATTGTCTCTTAACCCAATTACACTGAAGAGTATTAAATATTGACAAATGTCTTTATGATTACAAAAATCATCAAGAATCCTAATCTCCAATATGACTATTTTTCTCCCCAATCGCAATTGATTTCCTTTACCAACGAGAAACTCCCCCTTATATACAATTTCATTTGTTATAATGGGGCTCAACCATAATACTTTCATATATTGTACATATCTCTAAAAATAAACCCTTAAGATTTTAATAATCGAGCTTATTAGAATTATTATGGTTCCCCTTAAGTTGAACCCTTACATCCTTATCATATTTTCTAGTTTGTTTTACTTGCTTAATTTTGCATATAATGCATTGGTCGGTATTCATCCATTCAAAGGGGTTGCGGGTCCTTGTTTCTCGCTTTTCAACATCAATACAAATAACATTTCTCACTAAAAATAACAAATATCGCACACAACGTGTAGGCAGAAGGTTATCCTTGTTTCTCGAAGGTCAGTGGTTCAAACACGCCAACCTCCTCTTACCATTTATATTGCCAGTTTCAAATCTTTAAAACAAACATTGCCCATATATATAATTCCAAAAAGGGTGTTCGTCTTAGTGGTGGAGAGATAGTCAGAGGTGGGAGGTTGTGTGCTCAACTCATCCCAACATACTTTTAACAACTAATCGGCCAGAGGACACCGCAAGAGTGTCACGTGGCACCATTTTATTCACTAGCATTAATGACACATGTCATTGTCTTGTTAAATTATAAGACTGAAATTTTAAGGTCTTCTGGATCCTCCCAGATCACCAAGATAGGACTCTATTTACATCATCCTCTATCTAAGTATTTTTCATGTTGTTGTCAATTGAAGTGTTCAAGATCGGTGAAGGTATTTGTCCAGGAAAATCAATTTGCATCATTTGACTGTGAATGGTAATGACAACGACCTTATGAAGATCAACCACTAAACTTGAAGATAATGAACATTCTTTGTTGGTCACTATGACAGTGAAAGTCATCACTTTTTACCACATAGTGCTGCTATAATGCATTGTAACAATGCATTCCTCTGCTGCATTACTCCTTCATTTGTCAAGTTTTCTCTTATAATGGCATTGACCTCCACATTTAGTAAAGGAAATAAAATATTCCTAATGGTGAGACTAGAACTATCATCCATGATTTTAGATAGGACTTGCCCTATCCATTGTTCTTTGCTTCATGGTTCATGCTATTTTGATCCTCTCTGTGCATATGACAACGTACTCTTTTCACTTTACATCATTACTGCCATCAACATATGGCAGCAATGACTTTTTCTTACTATCCTCACATGTAATGAAACCCCTTACAATTGGGTCTCTAGGACCCAACTACAAGTGTTGATCTTGCAAAGGTAAGACATGGGAATGAGAGTATGTGGAGACAAGGAAAATTTTGGGTCTTAGGAGGTGGAATGCGAGTGTGAGTGGGTCATAGAAAAATTGAAATGCATAAATGAATGAAGATGGTTACACTTGCAGTTGGGTCTCAAAGACCTGAATGTAAGTGAAGATGAATGCAAGATAGGCACTAGCTTGCAATTGGGTCTTTGAGGCCCAACTACAAGTGTGAAATGAAGAAATATTGCAAGGAGGTAGAAACTCGCAATCAGTGTTTCAAGACCCGATTGCAAGTGAAGCATGTCAAAGTGTTTATGCAATGATGGCTTGCAATCAGGTTTCAAAGACTTGATTGCAAGTGTAAGACAAAAATGATAAGATAACACACTTACAATATGGAAGGACAACTTGCAAAATAAAGACAAAACACCCACATACTTGCAATCAAGTTTTTCAAACCTGATTGCAAGTAATATAGGTTTGAACTTTCATTTTGGGTCTTAAGACCTGACTTTGCAAGTAACTTGTAATCAAGTTTTTAAGACCTGATTAAAAGTAAAGTTAACTTGTAATGTGAGCAAAAAGTTCCTACTTGCAGTGAAGTCAAAAAGTTCCTACTTGTAGTGAGTGAGAAAAGTGTTGTCATTAGATTGTCATCGATGTCAACATTCAATATATAGAGTAGAGATGATATGTGCAATAGAGAGAAAGTGCAACTTGACAAAGAATGGATAGAGTGATAGTTTCACACCTGCTGGTCAGAGATGCAAAGACATCCAAAGATCAGATTGGATAGAGATGTAGGATGATGAATGCCACAGATGAAGGTCAAATTGATAGAGGTGGTGTTGTCTTAGATTGGCAAAGTACAAAGATGTTGGATGATGAATGTCTCATAGGAAGATTAGAATGGTTGATATGGTGTTGCATGTACAAAGATGTTGGGTAATGAGTGTCTCAAAGGAAGATTAGACTGGATGATATGATGTTGCATTAGGTTAGCAAAATTGTGCAAGCTGAATGAATATGTGTGGAGGTTACATGGAGTCAATGGTCTCAAATAAAATAGATAGGACAATGGATTCTGTTATTGGACTTGCAGGTGATTAGAGCACCAAGGCCATAAAGCTATGATGGCATGGGGCAAACAGGTCTAACCAAGAGAAAAAGTGTTGCTGTCGCATATCATAACACACCGTGCTAGTCTCACATGAAGATATAGAAGGAAAGCATGGGATGTGCTATTGGGACTTGAAAATTGGACAAGAAGACATAGGCCATTGAGTTGGTAAAGGCATTTGGCAAATTGGTCTAACTCAGAAAAAAGAATAGTTGCAATGGTGCTAACACACCGTGTTAGTCCCACGTAGTGATAGGTCATGTTAGTCACACACAGTTACAGAGAGCACATAAAAAATCATGTTATTGCTATCGCTATCATAGACAGTTGTGAAATTTTGACAAGGTGCATAACACATCATGTTATCGCTATCACTATCATAGACACCTATGAAATTCCGATAGGGGATGTCAATAAAATGACATTTTATGTGGCCCTGCCATCCCACACCAAGGAAGACCACAAATGAAAGTCCTTGCGGGGTAACGATGAAACAATGCAAATGGCGTTCCCACCATCCCATAGCAAGAAATATGTTGGTCAAAAATACATGCAGGGTAACATAACATTGGAGTAGTCGGCGGCCCCCGCCATTCCATAGTGTGCAAAATTGGAAGGGATGACCCTGCGAGATAACTTAATAGAAAAGTGAATGGGTCTCCCTTCTACCCCATGATGTGGAAAAGGTAAGAGTGTTGGTCACACGGGGTAACATAAGCAAAGAGAAAGAGGCTCCCCGCAATCCCGCATCATGGAGGTTTGAAGTATTGCGACCGCACGAGGCAAAACAAACAGGAGAAATACAATGCTCCCTGCTATCCCACGACACACAAAATTGGAGAGGGTTGGTTCCACGGGGAAACAAGGAATAAATAAATGTGTTACACCATGCTATCCCACAGCAAAGATGATCGTAGACAAGGGCATTGCAAGGTAGTTTCCACAGTAATGAAATAGTAATCCTGCTAGCCCATAAGAAGGAAGTATGATCTAAAATGACCTCAAGGATAATGAAATGTTAGATGATGCGCTTCCTTGCCTTCCCATGGATATATTCTAGAATGTTATGATAGAATTGAATTGGTGAATGATTGACTTGATTGGTGATGTGATACGTTGAACTGTCATGGTGGCAACATTGACCAAGTTTTCTTAGTAAAATCTAGCATATTGTTTTAACGCCTATTCAGCCTGAAGAACCTAAGAAGAATGATCTGGCAAAGATTGTTAACCCAGATGTTGTTGTTGTTGGTGAAGGAGTGTAGGAACCTAATAATCAGAACAATCAGAAGACTTTGAGGTATGTAAGATTGAATCATTCTAAAAATCAGATCATTGGTGATAAGAATAAAGGTGTAATGACTAGAAGAAGGTTAGTTGCTGAAGAAGTATGCTTGATTTCCAAAGTTGAACCTAAAGATGTTGTTGAAGCCTATAAAGATGAAAATTGGATGAGAGCTATGGAAGAAGAACTAGATCAGAGTGAAAAGAATAATGCGTGGGAATTGTGCCTATACCTAATAATATGAATGTCATTGGTACTAAATGGGTATTCAGGAACAGATTGAATGAAATCGGTGAAGTTGTTAGAAATAAAGCAAGAATGGTTTGCAAAGGATACTCACAACAAGAAGGAATTGATTATGAGAACTTTTTCTCCAGTTACCAGACTTGAATTTGTTAGACTGTTCTTGCTTATGCTTCATATAAAGACTTCAAGGTATATCAGATGGATGCCAAATCTACCTTTTTGAATGGTGATCTTGAGGAGGAATTCTACATTGAACAACTTGATTGATTTTCATTGTCAAAAGATGGAGACATGGTATATAAATTGAAGAAAGCTCTTTATGGATTGAAACAAGCCCCTAGAGCCTAGTATGCTAGACTAGATAAATACTTGTTGAAATTAGGATTTAATAAAGGTGACACGAACAATAATTTGTACTTTAAGATAAATAATGATAACATCCTGATTGTTGATGATAATATCTTTGGTGGTGATGATAAATTGAACATGAAGTTTGTCGGTGATATGCAGAAGGAATTTGAGATGTCTATGATTGGTGAGATAAAAAATTTCTTAGGTTTGCAGATTGCACAAACTAGAAAAGACATATTCATATCTCAAAATAAGTATGTGAAGGAATTGTTGAAGTTTGGGTTAGATGACTCCAAATCGGTTGGAACTCTTATGGTGATTGGTTGTAAATTGTCTAAAAATAATGAATCTCCTAAAGCTAATCAGAGTTTGTACAAACCTATGGTTGGTAGAATGTTGTATCTTACTTAGACTAGACCAGATATTATGCATGATGTGTGTATGGCTGCTAGATATCAAGCTGATTTGAAAGAGAGTCATGTCATTGTAGTTAAGAGGATATTCAGATACTTGAAGGGAACTGTGGACTATGGACTATGGCATTTGATGAATGATGATTTCATGCTATGTGCTTACATTGATGCTGATTAGGTTGGTGATGTTGATGACCGAAAGAGAACTATCAATGGAGGATTCTTTTTGGGTAAGAAGTTGGTTTCATGGGCTAGTCAAAAACAAGATTCAGTTTCCTTATCTACTGTTGAAGCTGAGTACATTGATATTGCTAGTAATTGCACTCGGGTAGATTGGATGAAGAAATTTTTGAAAGATATCAGAGTTATTCATGATGAGCCTACTATTATTTATTGTGATAATTCTGGTGCTATTAACATGTCAAAGAATTCAGTGCAACATTCAAAGACTAAACACGTATCAATCAAATATCATTACTTGAGAGAGCAAGTCAGTGAAGAGAAGGTGAAGCTGGAGTATGTATCTACAAAGGAACAAATTGCTGATATTTTCACCAAGCCTTTGCCTACAGATACATTTGTCTACTTGAGAGACAAGTTAGGGGTATCCACCCTCCTGATGAGAATTAGATGCATTGAGTTGCATCAATCCAGTGGATTTCAAAGCTTTATCTTTTTATCCGGATTGGTGAGTTGGTGTTGCTCCTCTGTTGGAGTAGTCTGTGTTTTGTGAAGAGAGATTCATGTTTCTGTTTTGGAGAGAGAATTTGGTTTTTTGTTTTGAGATATTTTGAATTGTTGTCAAAGGGGGAGAGAGATCATGTGAATAACTTCTTTCTAAGTCCTAATCTTAGGGGGAGTTTGTTGGAGATATCTTCTTTCTTTGCATTGACTGTTTTTCACATTCATATGTTGCCATCAATGCCAAAGGGGGAGATTGTTGGATATTGTTGGTCATTGTTGCTGCTAGGATATGTTGTTGTCATTGATGTCAACATATTCCTGTGTATTGCTCCGATGATTGCAGATTGGGAAGCTTTTCTTATCCAGTTTGTAGTGTTGGTTTCTTGATCATTGTTTTGCAGAGTTCGGTATATCCTCCGGTATATTCTGGTGTGATTAGATCTAGTGCTGATATTTTGGGATATTGTTTGAGATGGTCTTGTGTATCTTCATTTCAGATGGTTCGTGATTTGGTGTTATGCAAGTTGTCTTTCTTCATGTCAGTTGCTGATTGGTTGTGTTCTTGAGCTTTCAGATGTTGATCGATGAAATTTGATAAGTGGTGTTGGTGCAATTGTTCTAGATGATTATATATGCTTTCTGGTGTTTCCTAGTCATGTCCTATTTTCTTTGGTTATCTACATTAATCGTTGTGTGATTTTTTGGTGGTTTTCATCAGGTGGTATTCCTAGTGATGTAGCGTGTTGCGATTGATCTTGACATAATTTCTGGTGGATTTGTGTGTTTGGGAATTTGATTTAGGACCATGCTATGCTATGTAAACCATTATATTGGTCTGGTGGTCAATCTTTGTATCATTTGATGTAATTTTATAATTATGAGTTGAGGGTAAGGGTTTAGCCGACCTTGTTATCAAGGTTGATGATTTGTATATATAGGTGAAATATTCATGTAGTTTGGGTGTTGTTGTTGTGTCTACATTATCAGAGAGAGGTGTATGTGCGAGCAAGTGATTTATCCTTTGATGTTGAGTTTGAGGAGAGATTGGTGTTACAGAGCCGATATTTGTACTTAATTGGAACTATAATCAAGCATTTGGAGATGCTATTCTTTCAATTCATTTCTTCTGGATTGTAGTCCAAATTATATTGTAAGTCAGCGAGACTTTCTTAAGGTTTGTAGCCTTTCGGGCCATTATACTTGAGTAGTGAGCTCTAGGCAGTGTGCCTGAATGCATGTGCATTCCCCATTGTAATATTTTCACATACTACAGCATGGTATCATCTTACTATGGGTAGGCTCCCTCCGTGGTTAATTTTATTTCTTTCAATTTGCCTATCTATCTTATTGTTGTAGTTTATTAGATCTGTTTTTGGTGGTTAAGTTTGTTATTTTGGTGAAGACTGATTCACCCCCTGGTGCAGGAGCACCCTTCCAAGCTCTCCCTCCTTCTTGTTTTGTTGGTATTATGCTTCTCATGAAGCCATTGTAAATAAAATAATGAGCCAAGTGCTCATAGGTCCTAGTTAGGGTCCTAGAGTAGATCTTAGGGGTCATAAGTCAAGAATGAGATTTTCTTGAAAATGGAGGGTATGTGTGTCTTTGTGATGTTTAGGGGTCCTTCATAGAATGGTGGTGTCCTTAGGTTGGCCCATTGTGGGTCTAGGAGTCATGAAGAGCAACATTGGGAAAGTTGTTCCAAAGTTGCAAAAGTTGCATGACAACTTTTAAAAGTTGTCAAGCAACTTTTCCACCAAGAGGCCAAAATCCTTAGTTTGGTGTGGACAACCCTAATATGGGCACACATACCAAGGCAAAGGTGGTATAAGTATTTGCAAACCCTAAAAGCATGGGTTGGATATCAGAGATTGTACGACCCAAGCAAGAAGAGCTTGACTGTGACTGTTTGTTGGTTACAAGTCAGATTGAATGAAGTTACCAGGAAAGTAAATGGATTGAACTACGTGAAAAACTATGTGAAATGTCTTCTATGGTGTAAATACTTTCATTTTGAGTGATTAGTTTAGGTTTTTGTTTACCGGTTGAGTGTGTTTGTAAATAGTTTGTAATTTGCAATCTCACTGTCCAGTTTTGGACCGGTTTGTGAAAATGAAGTCTTAACTCCATTCCCCATTGTGGAATCACCATGAAACCATGGGGAGTGAGAGTGAAGACCCTATACTATAGTCCCATGCAGGAAGGGGCCTTGGAAATGCAAGGAGGCCAAGCAAAGACCCACTCCTAGGCGAGACTGGACAATGCCCGGTTAGGAGAGGTCAAACTGCAGAGGTCTTGGAGAGAAAGGTTGGTTAGTGGAGAGTGCATCCTTTGGAGGAAGTGCAGAGGAGTGAGTGAAGCATCATTGGTGTGAAGGAGGAGCCTCCACCAATCCAAACAAGGTTGCTAAAACTCAAAACACTTACTGTGATCCAGGCAAACCCTCACAAAAACCCTTGAAAACCTTAAAATCCACCTAGGACAGTGTACGGACACTTGGAGGCCTAAAACCTAGAAAATCCTTGAGTCCTTGCTAAATGAATGGTAGTCCTTTTTGGGAGATCGGGTTGTTTGTGCATCATTTGAGAGAGGGAGCCCTAGAAGACCGGTTAGGAGGCCTAATTGGTCCTAATCCTTGTAAACCTATTTGAAGGCAAAAACACAAAATAGTGAAATCGGTAAGGGGTTGAAGGCTTGAAACCTCTTGGGGGCTCATGAATGGGTGGAAAAACCTTGAAATAGACCTGATACAACCTTGCTAAGACCTTGGAAGGTGTGGAACAAGCCTAGCCCTTATTAGCCATAGTAAGGGGTTTTGAGTCTCATGAGTAGGTGAGACCTTATGAGCAGCATTGCAACTCATTAGTGGGTGGATCGGGCATGGTCAGGGGATTCCTCAAGCAAAGGGAAGTCCTATAGACCCTAGGGTGTGTAGAGAACACCAGGTGATCCAAGGAAAGGATCCAAGAGCATAGACTAGGCTAGTCTATACCTAACCCCATCCCATCAGATTGGTATCAGAGCGAGTAAAAGACTTGTTGGACTGTGTATGTCTCTATATACTAGTGAATCAGTAGGGGAGAGCAGAATGGTCACTAATGCAGAGCTGGCTAGAGAAGTAGAAGAGCAGAAGGAGAAAAATAGACTCCTTGAAGAAGCTATGAGTGAGATAAGGGATAAACTGCAGGAAGTGGTGGATTGGAGGACAAAAGGACCTTGGGATGAAGACACCAAGGGTAAAGGTAAGAAGACTATAAACATAGATGACATCATCCTTGAACCAGATCTCTTGTTCAATGAAGAACCTTTTGTGAAGGCTATTAAGGCCTTAAACACCAAAGCTTTTGAAGGATTGCCACATTTCAGTGGAAGAATGGACATAGACACTGTTATGGAATGGATTGAGGGCATGGAAAACCACTTTGAGTGTGAAGGAACGACAGAGGCTCAGAAGGTTAAAGTTGCCAAATCAAGATTAAGGGGAGCAGCTTTGACATGGTGGAAGTACCTGCAAGAAGAAAGAGTTAGTATGGGGAAGCTACCTATTGCAAATTGGAAAGCTATGGTGGGTAAGATTAAAGAGAACTACTTACCAGAGAATTATGATGTCCAACTTCATAAGAAGAGACAAGGATTGAAGAAGAAGGATCTTGATGTAACCTCCTACACTGAAGAATTTCAAAAGCTATGTCTTAGGTCCAAAGTCCAAGAAGATGAATCTATTAAGGTGGCTAGGTATCTAAACGGCCTAAAGTGGAACATTCAAGAGGAGATAAGCCTATGGACTCCTACTACTGTCCAGAAGTGTCATCAGCTTGCTACCAAGGTATAAGAGAGGAACAAAAGGAAAGGAGACTCCAATAACAGGGGTAGAGGCAGAGGTAGAGATCAAGTGAATCACCGAGGTGGTTACCAAAGCAAGGCAAATGAGTAGAGAAACCAAGGAGAAGCCAAGTTGACTAAAAATGGCAGTGAAACCAATCCTAGAGGAGGACATTCTAGAGGAAGAGGTGCACAAGGTGGTCCAACTAGGGGCAGAGGTACCGGCAGAGGTAACTCCTACTTTGTAACTATGAAATGTTACAATTGTGGTCAATTGGGACACCCGGCATATAGATGCCTTGACAAGCCTACATCATCAAGCAGTGGAAAGAGGGTTTCTTATGCACATAAAGACTCTTCAAGTAGCAAGACACCTGAAGTGGACCGTATTGAATTAGAGATTGGAGAAAATTTGATGTTCAACAGGGTCTTGATAAGACAGCCAGTCAAGAATGAACCCAAACATAGGAGAGCATTGTTTAGGGTGAGATGCAAGATTCTTGGTAAAGTGTGCAAGGTGATAGTTGACTCAGGCTCGACTGACAATATCATATCAAAAGAGGCAGTTAGGAAGCTGAAACTCACAAGGATACCCCACACTAACCCATATAAGGTGACATGGTTGAATCATGAGCAGAGTGTGTTAGTCAATGAATAGACTTGGGTAGAGTTTTCTATTGGAGGATACAAGGATAAGATCCTTTATGATGTGTTACCTATGGATGCATGTCACTTATTGCTAGGAAGACCCTCACAATTTGATAAGAAGGTGATCTATGATGGAGAGGAGAACTCCATTTCCTTTAAGAAGGACAACAAGACCTTCAAGATTCAGTCTTTGACAGAGAATGAAGAGGGAACTTCAAAGACACCTAGTGTCTTAATGGCTACCGGTAAAGAGTTTTTGAACTTGCTACATGAGGAGGAGATAGTGAAGTGTTCCATCCTTGTGAAACCAAAGGAGGAAGAAGACAAGCTACAGGCAGAAGTGCCTGAGGTGAAGCAAATGTTGCAAGAGCATAAGGACATAGTGAGTGATGGAACACTTGCAACACTCCCACCAAGAAGGTCTATAAGCCATCAAATAGACTTTGTTCCCGATGCATCCTTACCTAACAAGGCTGCGTATAAGCTCACACCTAATTAGAATAAGGAGGTAGCAAGGCAAGTGTAGGAGTTATTGGAACAAGGACTGATTAAGAAGTGCATCAGCCCATGTGCAATCCTGGTAGTGCTAGCATCAAAAAAAGGAGGCAAGTGGAGACTTTGCACTGACTCAAGAGAAATAAATAGGATCACCATAAGGTATAGGTTTCCTATTCCTAGAATAGAGGATTTGATGGACTATTTAGGAGGGGCTATGTATTTTACCAAGCTAGACCTTAAAAGTGGTTATCACCAGATAAGAATTAAGGAGGGTGATGAGTGGAAGACTGCTTTCAAGTCCACAGAGGGATTGTATGAATGGCTTGTGATGCCATTTGGACTCACCAATGCTCCAAGCACCTTCATGAGGTTGATGAATGATGTATTGAAGGATTTCATAGGCAGATTTGTGGTGGTGTACCTAGATGACATACTCATCTATAGCAAAACCAAAGAGGAGCACCTTGAGCATTTGAGGTTAGTCTTAGAGAGGTTGCATGAGGAGAAGCTATCCAGCAACCTAGAGAAGTGTGACTTATTGAAGCAAGAGCTAGTTTACTTAGGATTTGTGGTGTCTAAGGGAACCTTGAAGATGGATCCAAGCAAAGTGGAGGCAATCTTGAATTGGCCTGCACGTAAAATAGGGACTGAAGTTAGAAGTTTCCATGGATTAGCTCAATTCTATAGGAAGTTTGTAAGGAATTTTAGTGGTATATGTGCACCAGTCCTTGACACCATCAAAGGAGGTCTTAAAACTAAGTTTAAATGGATAGAGCAGGCTGACAAAGCATTTCAATTGTTGAAGCAAGAAGTAGCCACAAAACCTATCCTTCTCCTACCTACGTTTGATAAACTATTCACTTTGGAGTGTGATGCAAGTGGACTTGCAGTAGGTGGTGTATTGAGTCAAGAGAGAAGACCTATGGCATTTTTCAATGAGAAGCTTAATGAAGCAAAGAAGAAGTATTTAGCCTATGACCTAGAGTTGTATGCATTAGTGCAGTCTCTAAAGAAATGGAGGCATTACCTACTCCCAAAAGAATTTGTGGTGTTCATAGACAACCAGGCATTGAGTTACATTAATACTCAAGAGAAGCTTAGAAATAGACATCTAAAATGGATGGAAAATCTCCAATCCTTCGCCTTCACCATCAAGCATAAGAAGGGGCAACTTAATAAGGTGTCAGATGCATTGAGAAGGAAGTTGTTAATAGTTCAAGAGTTACAATTGCAGAGCATAGGCATAGAAGGTTTCAAAGACCTCTATGAAGGAGATGAAGACTTCTCATCAGCTTACAAGGTTTGCAAAGAGTTTGAGAACCATTTCCATGGTGAGTATGCAAACTACACTCTCTAAAATGGTCTCTTGTTCAAGGGTAACCAGTTGTGTGTACCTAGAGGATCTATGAGGGAGAACCTCATCCAAGAGAAACATAATGGCAGTTTGAGTGGACGCTTTGGGATTAATAAGACCCTAGACTTAGTACAGAGGTACTACTATTGGCCAAAGTTTCCAAGAGATGTGAAAAGGTATGTAGAACAATGTGGTGTATGCCAAAGAGCAAAAGGAGGATCAAGCAATGTCGGTCTCTATCAACCATTACCGGTCCCTAATAGACCTTGGGAATGCATATGCATGGACTTTGTAGTAGGACTTCCCAAGACTAAAATAGGTATGGACAACATCTATGTGGTAGTAGATAGATTTTCCAAGATAAGTCATTTCATACCATGTAAGACTACACATGATGCTAGCTATGTTGCACATCTCTTCTTCAAAGAGATTGTTAGGATTCATGGACTCCCTTTAAGCATTGTTTCAGACAGGGATAGTAAGTTCATGGGTCATTTTTGGTAGACACTATGGAGGAGAGTAGGAACTAACTTGTCATTTAGCTCAGCTTACCATCCACAAACAGATGGTCAAACTGAAGTCATCAATAGGGTGTTAGGCAATTTGTTGAGGTGTCTAACTAAGGAGTATGGTCAGACATGGGATCTAATCATTCCTCAAGTAGAGTATGCATATAATGACAGTGTGAATAGGACTATTGGTAAAAGTCCCTTTGAGGTTGTATATGGCAGACATCTGAGGGGAGTATGTGAGTTGAGAGACCTTAGTACTTTGGAGATGAAGAGTGGGCAAGCAGAGGACTTCACTCAAACCATCAAGGAAGTTCAAGAGCAAGTTAAGAAGGCCATCCTTGAATCCACTCAAAAACTGAAAGCTAAAGTGGATGAGAAAAGGAGAGAAGTTCAGTTCAAGGTGGGTGACTATGTGATGGTCCATTTGAGCAAAGCTAGGATGCAAAGTGGTAAGCCTACCAAACTCCAAATGAAGAGGGTAGGACCTTGTGAAATTTTGGAAAAATATGGTGAGAATGCCTATAAGGTGGATTTACCTTTAGACTTAGCCATTTCACCAGTCTTTAATGTTGTTGATCCGGTAATGTACAAGTGAGAGATATCAGAGCAGACTAAGAACCAAGCCAAGGTATTACAAGACTTGGATGTAAACACCTTACCACAAGTGAAGAAGCCTAAAGCAGAGGAGATCTTGGAATCAAGGGTGAAGAAGTATACTAGACACTAGGTCTACATGGAGCACTTAGTGAAATGGGTAGATCAACCAGTATCAGAAGCTACATGGGTGGAGGAGAGCAGGTTCAAGACACTTGGAATAGACCCGACTCTCATTTCTTCTTCATTTTCTTAGTTATGTGCAGAGGGGGAGTATGGTGTAGGAGCACCCTTCCAAGCTCTCCCTCCTTCTTTTTTTGTTGGTATTATGCTTCTCATGAAGCCATTGTAAATAAAATAATGAGCCAAGTGCTCATAGGTCCTAGTTAGGGTCCTAGAGTAGATCTTAGGGGTCATAAGTCAAGATTGAAATTTTCTTGAAAATGGAGGGTATGTGTGTCTTTGTGGTGTTTAGGGGTCCTTCATAGAATGGTGGTGTCCTTAGGTTGGCCCATTGTGGGTCTAGGAGTCATGAAGAGCAACATTGGGAAAGTTGCTCAAAAGTTGCAAAAGTTGCATGACAACTTTTAAAAGTTGTCAAGCAACTTTTCCACCAGGTGGCCAAAATCCTTAGTTTGGCATGGAAAACCCTAATATGGGCACACATATTGAGGAAAAGGTGGTATAAGTATTTTCAAACCATAAAAGCATGGGTTGGATATCAGAGATTGTACGACCCAAGCAAGAAGAGCTTGACTGTGACTGTTTGTTGGTTACCAGTCAGATTGAATGAAATTACCGGGAAAGTAAATGGATTGAACTGCATGTAGAACTATGTGAAATGTCTTCTATGGTGTAAATACTTTCATTATGAGTGATTATTTTAGGTTTTTGTTTACCGGTTGAGTGTGTTTGTAAATAGTTTGTAATTTGTAGTCTCACTATCCAGTTTGGGACCGGTTTATGAAAATGAAGTCTTAACTCCATCCCCCGTTGTGGAATCACCATGAAACCATGGGGAATGAGAGTGAAGACCCTGTACTATAGTCCCATGCAAGAAGAGCCCTTGTAAATTCAAGGAGGCCAAGCAAAGACCCACTCCTAGGCGAGACTGGATAGTGCCCGGTTAGGAGAGGTCAAACTGCAGAGGTCTTGGAGAGCAAGGTTGGTTAGTGGAGAGTGCATCCTTTGGAGGAAGTGCAAAGGAGTGAGTGAAGCATCATTGGTGTGAAGGAGGAGCCTCCACCAATCCAAATAAGGTGGCTAAAACTCAAAACACTCACTGTGATCTAGGCAGACCCTAAAAACCCTCACAAAAACCCTTGAAAACCTTAAAATCCACCTAGGACAGTCTACGGACACTTGGAGGCCTAAAACCTAGAAAATCCTTGAGTCCTTGCTAAATGAATGGTAGTCCTTTTTGGGAGATTGGGTTGTTTGTGCATCATTTGAGAGAGGGAGCCCTAGAAGACCGATTAGGAGGCCTAATTGGTCCTAATCCTTGTAGCCCTATTTGAAGGCAAAAACACAAAATAGTGAAATCGATAAGGGGTTGAAGGATTGAAACCTCTTGGGGGCTCATGAATGGGTGGAAAAACCTTGAAATAGACCTGATACAACCTTACTAAGACCTTGTAAGGTGTGGAACAATCCTAGCCCTTATTAGCCATACTAAGGGGTTTTGAGTCTCATGAGTAGGTGAGACCTTAGGAGCAACATTGCAACTCATTGGTGGGTGGATTGGGCATGGTCAGGGGATTCCTCAAGAAAAGAGAAGTCCTAGAGACCCTAGGGTGTATAGAGAACACCAGGTGATCCAAGGAAAGGATCCAAGAGCATAGACTAGGCTAGTCTATCCCTAACCCCATCCCATCACCCCCCCCCCTCTCAGTCTTCCTTCTTGATTGCTGATAAAATCGCTTCCTCGCCTTCCCGCAGATATATTCTACAATGTTGTGATAGGGTTTAATTGGTGAATGAATGACGTGATTGGTGATGTGATGCATTGAACTGTCATGGTGGCAACATTGACCAAGTTTTCTTGGTCAAATCTAGCAGAACGATGGTCCAGTTTTAAAAGATGTAGAAGAAATTGTTTTGGTGCATCAATAAAGTGTTTTGGGAGCTTGGGAAAATTAGTTTGAATCGCTAGTTGTTTTGTAGATACAAAAGGTGGTATATTTCGTATACCAAGCCGATAAAATCAAAGTGCAAATCGATCATATGGACGATTCTAAGGTTGCATAGAAAATTGTGTGGATAATCTTGTTGATATCATTGTAAACTAATTTTGTCTCATATGTGATGAGTTATGGTCAAGCCAACCTTATGGAGGTGAATGTAGAATATATTAAGAGAAGTTGAGTTGACAAAATGTAATGTGTGAGTTATTGTTGAGTGTAAGGGTTGTGAATGTGCTGAGCAGTGTGGATTCACGAGATACAAAGCAGTGGAGGAAAACAGGGCTGCAGAGAAGCAATTTCCATAGATATGTATAACATGATGTTGTTGTAGGCATAACATCATATAAATAATTGCATTTTGAACTATTAAAGAGAAGAGATCAGAGAGAAGAGAACAAATATTGAGAGAAGAGAAGAGTCAAGTCAATCTCAAAGAGTACAAGTTGTGAGTTACAAAATTTTATTTGTAGCAAGGTGCATAACTATAATTGAATATTTTCACATTGTATGTTATATGAGTGGGTGCTCAGATAGGGGGTTGATGCCCATAAATGTCTAATAAAAATATTTTCATTGTGAGGTTGGATTAGAGCAGAAGAATCTAGTAGCATTTCTCACCAAGGTTTTCTCGCATCATGGGTATTTCTTGTATATCTTGCTTTATGGGTTTGTCGTATATGTGTGTGTTGATAAGTTTAATGACTTTTGCTCATATTTTCTTGACCTTGGTTATTAGAGATTTAATATTTTAGAGAGTGCAATTTTTTAATTACAACTGATTCACCCCCCACTCTCAGTGGTCTATTTGTGTGTTCAATAATTGGTATCAGAGCAAGGTTCCTTGGTATAGGCTTAACCGCTCAAGGTAGATCTTGGTCTTGAGCACAATGGTTAAATATGTGTCATTCCCTACACCAATTTTTGATGACATCAATTGTTTCTTAGAGCTTAATAGGGGAAATCTATTTGTCATCTCTTGGTAATGATGTCTAGATATCAGTTAAGAAGTGTTATATTGTCCCTACTACTCCTACTAATCCTGATGCTAAAAGGAAATATGAGTTCAATACTGAAGCCAAAAATGTTATTATCATGGGTTGTCTAATATAGAGTCTTTGAAGGTCAAGAAATGTAAATCTCCAAAGGACATATGGGATAGGTTTAAGAAAATCTATGGAGAAGAGCCTAGCACTGCTGAATCAGATTGTGGAAGAAAGAAGAAGAAATAATCAAGAAAATGTACAAATGATAAAATTAGATCACTAAGTAGCTGCAGTAAAGATGAAAATGAAACTCATCTATTCATGGCACAAGAGATCTAGAATGAAGAGAATCATCAAGGTGTGATTGTGAAAATCAATCCAAGAAGCAAGATGTATTTGGAAATTATGAAGAAGGTGATGAAGAGGTTGATGTTGAAGTTGACCTTGAAGGAGAACTAATAAGTTCCCTAAAAGAATTAAATAAGGTAAAGAAAGAATATAAAAAATACAAGAAGTCAGCCACAAATGAACAAAATGAATTGAGAAAAAGCCTTGAACAAGCTCATCAGAATATTGTTGCTCTAACAAACAAGTTAGAAGAAGCCAAGAGGATCAGTGAGATGTTGAAGTCAAAGATTAATGCAAAAGAGAAGTAATGTCAAAAGCTATAAGATGAAGTGGAAAATCTTAGGAAAGAGCTTGAGAGTTGCAAGGATGATCTCAAGCTGAGGATGAAGTGTGAGAACAACATAAATGCACTGAATGATATGTTGAGTAAACAAAAGGAAAACAAGGACTCTAAGGGTATGGGATATGAGATTGGGCAATGTTCTACCAGTATGGATTCATCAAAGAGGGACATACACTTTTTATCATCAATTAAGAATGGCCATGGACAAACCTTGACAGTCAAGAATGCTCCAAGAAAGAAAATAGATCTAACTCCTACTGCAGAAAATATGAAGACAGAAACTGCTGCTACAAGGAATGATAATGTTGATCCAAAAAGAAAAGGTAAACTGAATGAAGATGGTTTCATTGGAGATAAGAATACAAGAAGGAGGTATGGAAGACCAAAATATGTTGTTTCTCACAAGACTGATCTGACTACTGCAAATGCACGACCCAAGATCAATAACAAAGGAAGAAGAAATAGGGCAAGCAAGTCCACAAAATCTCCACCTGTTCAGAAAAATAATTTTGTAAGGTACAGTCCATATTTCTTTGGTCATTGTTATTCTTGCAAAGGTTATGGGCACAAAGTAAGTAAATGTAAAAAGGGGCCTAAGAAAGGTCAGGTTGCATTCTTTGGAAATAAAAATGTAGTATGTCATAAATGCAATACATATAGACATAAAGTTTCAAATTATAAACTTATGCATAGACCTACTTCAAGTTATGAAAGCAAGAATGTTTCTGTCATCCTAAGAGATAGGAATGTTGTATGTTATACCTATAATAAAGATGGTCATAAAAGCTATGAATGTAGAAGATAGACATTTCAATCAAGTGGTAACCCCTCCAATTTCTCTTGCAAAAAAAATGTAAGATATAACAACCATGGTCATCATGAAAGAGTAGGAAAAACTTATGAGAGACGTGAATATGCTTGGAACCAAAATAGAAGAATGTCTAGTTTGTCAAGAAGTTCCTTTGTTCCATCAGTTGTTCGCAAAAGTATGGATTCAAGAAGGAGAACAAATCAATTTAACAGAAACTCCTCTACTCCTCTGTTTAGTAAGAACATAGTATGCTACAATTACAAAAATGTTGTCCACATTGCAAAATTATGCAGAACAATGGTTGCCAAACAATAAAAAGAAGATAAATGCTGCTCCAGAAGTTGAAACTAAGAAGATCAAGGAGATCAAATAAGTTTAGCGAATGAAACAGAACATAGATAATAAGAAAAACAAGAAGGATGATTCAATGAGCCAACATTGTGCACCCCATGCACATGTGATATCTTCTTGATCGTAAGGAGAAGCAAAACCTTAGGGGGAACTAATCATATGATCATATCTTTCACCCCCAATTTTTGAAAAGAGCAAGGCAGTTCAAAAGACTAGTATTAGTGACAGGGAAGATGTTAAGAATGATGATTGTTTATGTTTATCTTTGTTGTAGTTGCTCAAGTTGTAGAAGTTTATGCATTGGCAATAAATTAAGGTTTGACATTATTGGCATATAGTATAGTTTGTTGTGAAATGGCATTTGGTTGCAACTGGTTTTGCTGACAAGAGGTTGTAGGCAGTTCACTATACAAAGAATGGTTTGTTTTGAGTTGTTGTAGAACAAACATTGTCAAAATGTGCTACAACATAGCTCATTTATAAAGGGAATGTTATTTGTCATTGTTTCAGAGATTATGTTTGAAAAGGTTGAGAAATAGTTGGTTGTATGGAACTATCTATGTTGTGTTATTTGACTACAAGAGGTGAGATTGCAAGTAGTTTCAATGTAGCAGCAGACTTCAAAGACATAAAGAAAAATTTTAGAAGAAAGAAGAAAGTATGCAGAGCAGGTAAGGTAGACTGCACAAGGGAAAGTGTGTATGTGTGATGATATGCTATGTGAAAAAGGTGCAAAAGATTAAAATGCAATTTTCATAGAGTTTAGGAGTGTAGACCAATGCAGCTAGCAAGAGGAAGATTGCACACAGAGTGTTTAACTAAAGAGACAGTGTGAGGTAGAATAGAGATAACCCAAAAAAAACCAGAAAGAAGAAGAACAGAGGACATACCAACAAGAGTGTTGATTGGTTCAAGCCATGAAAGAAGAATTGTAGTGGAGTTAAGAAAGGTGGTGCATAAAAATGCATTTTTCAAGGGGAGCACGTTTGTGGAATAATAACTGGTGCTGCAAATGTGCAGTGAGTAGGGGAGAAGATATAAGTGGTCTCTGCGTGATAAACATGAAAAAATTTCAGCACTTAAAGGTACAAGAGACTTGTGGTTCAGGGGGAGCTCATAACTTCACATTATACATCCTTGAATCCATGTGTGTGCTTTCAAGGTTATGGAGCATAATAGTTATGGTTCTTAGAGGGAGACAATTGTTGAGCATGGTCAACAAAATAATAGCATGTACTGCAGGGGCATAGGCATACAAGGTAATGTGCAGTTGATGTATATAACGTGCTATTGACCACATGTACAGTGTTTTTGTCATAGGGGGTGATGTAGGAGCATCCCCGGTTCTTGGCAATCTTGCATCAACCAAAAATATTTCCTTTTAGTTTTTCTTTTTATTTTGCAGTTTCAACATTTCATTCTGCATGTTCTGGCATTGGCTCAATGGATCTTGAGGAGTTGGATTTTTTCTTGAGGACTTGATCATCTACCTTATTCCCAAACCGTAGAGCATTTGGAAAATTTTCTAGCAAGTTATCTCTACGATTTCTGAGATAGTTTTCTGGTACTGGTTTCCTTGACCTATTTGTATTTGTAATCTACTGAAAACTACCAGATCCCTTCTGAAGCTTGCGAAGCCCTGAGCATCGATTCTGGTGTTCCTTGGCATTTGGCTGACCTTCTCTTTGATATTCACTTCATCCTTTGGATTTTCTGGAGGAATTTCTTTGGCGGAGGCCAAACTTGTTGTTTTTACACGTTAGGTCTTTTTCTTCGACATCTTATCCTTTTTTGTCTAACTGGATCCCCTTGGATCATATAAATCATTGTAATTGAGTATTAAAATGTAGGTAAGTTAAGATATAGAACATAGTAGATAGATCTGAAGATCTGAGGTCCCAATTGTGAACTATTATGTAATTAAGCATGTTTTAGCAGGCCAGTGAACTAGTTTCTGTAACCCAGTTGTTACCAGTTGATTGTAATTAGTTTTCATGATATAATACATTATGTTATGCATTGCCTCCATCATATCCTTGTGTTTCCATTGTGTTTACTCTTGCTGACCGATTCGGATTGATCTCTTTGAGATCCCTCCTAACTGGTGACTGCACCAAGAGGTATTAGAGCGAGCTTTCATTCTGGAGATTACATTGTCTTGAGAAATTTTGTTGTAGGGTGGTAGACTGCGGATCCGACCTGCAGTTCCAGAGGACTAGCGTGAAGATGACACGAAGAGGAAATAGGAATGGTGGAGTGTGTGGGAATGCAGACCATGTTGTGATAGAAATGTTGCGAGGAATTGCAACTCGGTTGGAAGCCATTGAGACAGCCCAGAGAAGGGGTCGACATATTGAAGATGTGAGTGAAGATGGAGGAGAAGAAGCATCAACAGAACAAGTAAACCCACTAGTGATTGATCCTGATGAATAAAGCTTTTTGAGGATTTTGAGTAGGGTGAATACTTAATCTCATTTTACCCCACCAAAATATGATGGAAAGTTGGATTTGGATGAACTGATGGATTGGATCTCCGAGATGGACAAATATTTTGATTTTTTAAAACACCGCAGAAGAAAGAAAGGTGAAATATGCCTATACTTGGTTGAAAGGTCATGCATCTCTTTGGTGGGAGAATTTGCAGGTTGATAGACGGAGAAGAGGTAAAGAGAAGATCAATACATGGGATTGGATGGTTGGTAAGTTGAAATCAAAATTTATGCCAGCTGATTATCAAGTGAATCTATTGCGGAAGTTGCAGAAGTTAAGGTAGAAGGAATCTAGCGTCAAGGAGTACACCGAAGCATTTTACAAGTTCAATATTAGATCCAGACATATTGATGATGAATTTGAACAAGTTGCAAGATATTTGAATGGATTGTGTATGTCTATACAAGATGAACTCGGTTTGATCAAATTGTAGAGTGTTGAAGAAGCTTACCAGTATGGCCTGAAAGCAGAAGAGAAGCTGAACAAAAGACATGAGCAGAGACAGAGAGGTAGAGGTGGAAGGTTTTTGAAGGAATATTTTAAGGAGGAAGAGGATATACTGGAGGTAGAGGAACCTGTATGGATCAGAACAAGGACAAGGAAGTAATAAAAGAAGGTAATTCATCCCAGAAAGATGATAGAAATTTCTATCGGAGGAGAGAACCGGATGGCTACCAGAATGAGAATTTTGGAAAAGATGACAGAAGACAAGACAAGAGAGTGTTTAGAGGAACTTTCTATAAGCGTGGAGAAGGACATCGTGCTTTCAAATGTAAGAAGATGGAGAATACCAGAAGAATAAGACTGGTGGAAGAAAGCCCCATCGGATCAGCCAATAAATAGGAGGATGGAGAACTGTTGATGATGAGGAGAGATTTGTGTCATACCAGAGGAGATGAAGAGCCCTTGCAGAGGAAGAATTTGTTCAAGACTAGATGTAAGGTATCTGGTAAGTGTTGCAAAGTTGTTATTGATAGCAGTAGTTCAAATAATCTTGTTTCAAAAGAGATGGTGAACAAGTTGAATTTGGAAAGATTGAAATATGATAGTTCTGATACTTAATGTAAGTATAGATCCAATAGCCAACAAGATGAGAGGGGGGGTGAATCATACAAACTTAATCATCCATAAAAACATCAGATTCAACCTTGGTAACACATATATCAGTCATATAACCAAAACTATCAAACATGCAAACTCAAAAGCATATGAACAATATAAACCTCATAACACCAGATTTAACATGGAAACCCAAATAGGGAAAAACCACTGTGGGATTTCAGACCCACTAAGAAATATACTCTTCTAGAGTATGCTCGGTTAAAAGCAAATCCTGTTAAAGATTACAAACACATTGCTAGATGTGACCTGGTTAAGGGATTTCCCTCAAATCTATTAGGATCTTCACTTTGTTAGAAGTGACCTTGTTAAAGGATTTCAAGCACTCAATAAGAATGTCACCTTGCTAGAGGATTTTACAAATAAGATTGTTAAGTCCACTCAGTTAAGAGATTTTCTGCTACTTCTCAAAATAACAGTAATAAAAATATGTCTACAACTTCACATCTAAAAATGCTAAAGCGGATTCTTATTTGCTCAATACAATCAATTCATAGGACTTATCTTGTCCCTCTGCTGGGCTCTATACTCTGTTATCAAAACAGGTCTTCAAGCTTCTGTGCTCAGTAATCACTATGTAGCATCCCTGTGCATACACTTGCCCGCATACATTGTTTATCAACAGTTTCTTATTTATAAACAATCTTCTAACTGCTTAATCTCCTTGATCACATTTCCCATGATCAATCATAGCCATCAGATCTTCAATCTTGTCCAAGTTCAATGTATCCTTCGATCTAAAAATGTTTTACCCCACCTTGGAACTTGCATATTCACCTTGGAACTTGTGTTAGGGTATTGCGGTTCAATCTGAGCTATAGATCTTCCTGCTGATCTTTCTTTACCATAGATTCTTTAACAATCTTCATATGCGGCTTACCAATCATTCAATCCGCTCCAGCTCATCAGCTTCCTTCATTAAATATCACATATAAACATTTAATGCATTCTGTTATAGCTCGGTTGTAACTCGATAAATACTAAACTTCACTCAGTAGACATTCTGCCTTCATTAACCGATAGCGATAACCTTAGGGTTTTACCGACTAGGTTCCTTAGGGTTTACCGACTAGGTTCTTTGCTCGGTAACATAGTATAGTATTAACCTTTCAAACAATAACATATGTAGGATATCAAAACAATCTAAACATCATGATCTCATCATTGTCTAACTTGGTAATAGTTGCCCATTGAATAACTTATCCCCTTATTCATCATATTCTTTCTGTGTCTTTTACCGACATCTTTATACTCATCAAATCATACTTCTTAAGATATGGCAACATCATACTGAATTAGAAAATCAATTTCTTGACATCAATGACAAAATAATAATATTAAGACAGTAATCATCCTTAATCAGTTATATCCATAGTCATCAACAACCTTCTCAATATCCTTATTGAAGTGCCAACAATCTCTCATTGTAATTGGAATGCCAACCTTCTTCTTGTCTGATATAATGCCAACAAAATACCCCAAGCCTTATCAAATAGCATGGATTTAGGATGATCATAAGTTGTTAGTAAGTGAGCAATGTCTGGTGAAATTGAAAATTGGGAATTATCATGATAAAGTCTTGTGTGATATTATGCCTATGGATATTTGTCACCTTTTGTTGGGTAGACCTTGGTAGTTTGATAGACATGCAATACATGATGGGAGGAATAATACATACACTATTGTGGCCAATGGGATGAAGCAAACCTTGTTGCCCTTAGAGGAACCTTTGAAGATTGAAGTCTATACGAATGCTAGAATTTATTTGGTGGATGGAAGGAAATTCTTGGATGCAATGAGACATGAGAATGTGTGTTTTTCCTTAGTTCCTAAGAAGACTGAGAACCCGAAGCATGAACGAGAACAGCCTAAAGAGATAAAAGAGTTGCTAACAGAGTATGTAGACATAATTTTAGATAATGTGCCTAATGGATTACCACTTGTGAGAAGTATCAGTCATTTCATGAACCTGATTCCCAGAGCTAGTTTTCCTAACAAAGTTGTACATCGGATGACACCGACAGAGAATGAATAGTTGAATAGACAAGTGCATGAATTGTTGAAGACAGGTTTGATCAGAAAAAATTTGAGTCCTTGTGTAGTACCAGTAGTACTAGCACCTAAGAAGAATAGATAATGGAGGATGTGTATAAATTCCAGAGCAATAAACAAGATCATAGTGAAATACCGATTTCCTTTGCCTAGGATGGATGACATAATAGACTGTTTGAGTGGATTCAAATACTTTACAAAGATAAACTTGAAGAGTGGATATCATCAGATCAGGATCAAAGAAGGATATGAGTGGAAGACAACATTCAAGATAAATGAAGGACTGTATGAGTGGTTGGTGATGCCTTTGGGTTAACTAATGCACCCAGTACTTTCACGAGGTAGATGAATGAGGTATTGAAGAAATTCTTGGTTAAGTTTGTTATTGTATATTTGGATGACATTCTGATTTTTAGTAGGACAAAAGAGGAGCATTTGTTGCATTTAAGACAAGTTTTGCAGAGGTTGAGAGAAGAAAAGTTGTTGATAAATCTTAAGAAGTGTACTTTTATGAAGGACCCTAAGAAAGTAAAAGCAATTGTTGAATGGCCTAAACCGGAAAGCATTGGAGAGGTAAAGATCATTTCATGGATTGGCTAGTTTCTACCAAAATTTCATCAGAAATTTCAGTTTAGTCTGTAACCCTATGACTGAGACAATGAGGGGAGATAGGAAGGAATTCAAGTGGACCACCAGAGAAAAAATAAATTTGAACTGTTGAAGCAAAAAGTAACTAGGCAGCTTGTGTTAGCTTTACGATATTTCAACAAAGTATTTCAAGTTGATTATGATGCAAGTAGAACTGCAATTGGAGTTGTATTGAGTCAGGAAGGGAGAGCAGTAGCTTATTTATGTGAGAAATTGAATGATGCCCAAAGGGGATACTCAGTGTATGATCAAGAATTTTATGCCATAGTTCAATCCTTGAACAAGTGGAGAAATTACTTGTTGCCTAAGGATTTTGTGTTGTCTATGGATCATCAAGGTTTGTCGTATTTGAACAGTCGGAGTAAGTTGAATTAGAGACATGTCAGATGGGTAGAATTTTTGCAGAGTTAAATCTTTGTGTTGAAGCATAGAAGTGGGAAATCGAACAAATTTGTTGATGCATTAAGTAGAAGAAGGAAATTGTTAACAGAGATGAGAGTGACAGTATTAGGATTTGAGGAGTTGAGGACTTTGTATGGTGCTAACTCAGTCTTCGCAGAACCTTAGAGAGCATGTAGAGAACCGATTACTGTAGATAGAAGCAAGTGGTTGGATTACTTCATTTAGGATGGGATGTTATTTAGAGGAGTTCAGTTGTGCATACCTAAGACTTCTATAGGGGAGAATCTGATAGAGGAGAAAAATAGTGGAGGATTAGTCAGACACTTTGGTGTTGATAAAACAATAGTAGTGGTGAGTGAGCATTACTTTTGGCCCCAGATTCATAAGGATGTTAGGAAATATGTGAAAAGTTGTAGAGTTTGTCCAATAGAAAAGGGTAGTAGTCAGAATGTGGGATTGTATAATTCTTTAACAGTAACAGAGAGACCTTGGGAAGATATCAACATGGATTTCATTCTTGGATTACCTAAAACAAAGAGCGAATGATTCTATATTTGTAGTAGCGGATAGATTCTCGGACATGGCTCATTTCATACCTTGTAAGAAGACATCAGATGCAATGCATATAGCTAACCTATTTTTCAAGGAAGTGGTGAGATTGCATGGATTACTATTGGTGAGCAGATTTTGTTTTTCTTTTAATTCAATTAGTTCAAAACTCTGTTACCCTCTTTGAAAAAAAAAAGTTCAACTAAACAGTTGGGTAAGTGTGACATACATCACTTCCCTCTGAATTTTAGATAGGTACAGCTCCCTCCATTAGTTATTCAGGGAATAATCTGACTTAATAAAACTGATATGCTTTTAACCTGAAAGCACATAAGGTTGCCTACTTCATTCTTAGATGAGAGGCCGGTAATATGCAAATATTTCAGATATTTCAAAAAAAAAAAAGAATTTTCTTCAAGATGTTCCACTGCAAAAATCAGAAGTAATCAAAGCAAAGTTCAATAACGCTGATTTCAGCACTTCATAAAATAAACAAGAGGAACAAAGCCTCTTTTCAACCAAATGGCTTTCCAAACAACATGGAAGGAAGTTCCAGAAAAATAATAACATTCACCATCAGAAAGATAACCACAGACAATTTGACAAGATTGATATTTGCAAAGAAACATTACTCCATGGATTCAAACTCAAAGGTTTAAAACCTCATAATGCGTATGATTTTTATATGTATATTACATGCGACAAAGACAAAAAGATACACACATAAGTTCCTTCCAATTTTAGATTCAGGAAAAACTGATCACTTCCTTCAGACAAAACCCAAAATTTTCTAATCTCTAAGTCTACTATTCTAACCCTTTCTCCATCTTTCTTATCTAATTTATAGTAGTCTTCTGAAGAACAGAGGAGGTCTCCCTGAAAACCTGACCTCCTCTGAAATAGTTATAAAACTAATCAGAGTATTTGGGGGACAAATGTCCCGAAGTCATTGCAAGGTTTTGAAAAGAATAAAAAAATAAAAACAAAGCATAACCATCATATTATGCTTCATCTCCAGCATCATCTCCTCCTCCACTTTTCTAGGCATCATGGGCGGTTGCAAGCTCCTAAATCATAGACTGACTCAAATTATTCATGGCATTGATTTTCACTTTGGTAGCTTCCTTTTCCCACCCGTCTTTTGCCATTTTCTCGGCATGTTTAGGTAACTGATCATTACCAATGAACGTCATGGATTCAATTCGGGCAATCCGTGTTATATCTTCAGAAGTAAAGTTGCCTTTGACCCTAACCTTCTCCATGTGCAGCTTAAAAGCCTTTACCGCATCATGTGTATTCAGCCCACAAAGTCCTAGTTGCCAATCATGGTCTGGGTTAACCACTTTATTGTCATTGACCAGGCTATACTGAAGTTCTTGAAGCTCATAAATGGAGGCCTTGGCATCAGAGATTACAGCCTTGAATGTAATCACTCACCATGCTATAGTTTTCTTCAACACAAAGAGTTGGTGATCATCAGTTACCAATTTAAGCAAATTTTCTGCTAAAACTCTATGGCTCCATATTTTTCTATCTCGGTGAACATGGGTAATACATTTTCCCATTTATGCTCTTCCTTTTCCCATGGCACAATCTGATTTTGGATCTCCGCAGTGAGGTTTAGAATTTCATCACATAGCTTCCTGGAATCTGAAATATATTTTTTTCCATCCTTGATCACTCCTTCAATCCATTTCTCTATAGCCCCTGCAATGCTCTTGGCTCGCTGAACTTGATTCATCAGTTTCTTGTTCTCTAGTCAAGTGGGATCGAATTTTTCCAAAGCTTGTGATATAGGAAGTGCTCCAAAGCGGCCTAGGCTATCAATGAATTGTACTAGAACCTTGATATGTCATTTTAGTTCCCTTTTCTCTTGTCCGTCTATCTCTGACCTAGTGAGCATCTTCTTAGCCGTCACATTAAAAAGATGGTTATTAGAGTCCCCGCTCATGTTTCCGAGATCTACTTTGGTGACCTCAAAATCTTCTGTATATATTTCTTTACTTTCCTCCTTGGGTTTATAGGAAGCGATTTCAACAACCCATCTCCTAGTCTTTTCATCAGCATCTAACCTGGTGGTTATTTTGAACTTCTTCTATTTAGGCCTTTTCTCCATGTATTTGACCACCATGTCTTGAATTGGAATGGATACTAGGATCAAGCTCCATTTCTTACTTACTGAAGTAGTTAACCATTTAGGGGTTGTGCTTGAACTAGTTGTTCTTCCATTTACTTTTGGTGGCAGTGTCATGGCTACAGTTATTGTATGGGAATCCATGGTGTTGACATGTCACTATCAAGGTCCTCGACCTCAAAAATCTGAGTATCAAGGATCTTGTCTTTCGCCTCTGTAGGCTCGTGCTTGGTGTGAGATGACTTCTTATTTTTACCTGCATGAACAGGCATAGAAGTGGGGTTAGAAAAGCATTTTGGGGAATGTAGAGAAACCACATTATCTCCTGCGGGACCAATCTTGATGCCTGATTTCATTGCTCTTTTCTTATTAACCCAATCTGCAGTTCTCTCCAAGACTCTTTTTGTTCTGAGTTGTATATCATCTTCTTCTTCCACATCCCAATGAATGCAAGATGTTTCAAGTTTAGTTTGGTCTAGATACCCAGGTTCAAAAAGATCCAGATAATCTTCTTCGATCCCACTTATATCAAGTTTCACCTGCAGTGAAACTACCTGTTCCATAACCATTCTCATATTTTCTCTTTTGAACACTTCAAGTTCATCACAACCATCTTCCCAAAAGTCCTCCAAGTGTGGGATAGGAAGGTGCGGCATCAAACCCAGACTCCGTGAGAAAACTTTATTATCAAAACCATTCCTTTCTTGATACAATTGAAAATTAAAATTATTCAAGTCAGCTCCTATGCTCAATGCATCTGACATTGAACTGCAAGATAAAGTGCCCAATTTAATAGGGAAATGATCTTCCCATTTATCTTTGGGTTGAGCTTTCTTAATCACAGCAGACAACTGCCTACAAATCTCACCAAGGACAAAACAATTTGAACAAAAATGAGGAAGTCTGAAAGGTTCTTCTTCGAAAGCACCTACCCTTATATAACAGAAATGAGGAAATTGAACAAAGAAGCTACCATATCTTTTTACCAAGGCCTGGGCATCTTTAGACATCCTTTTTGATTTCATGTTCTTCAATTCATAACATAAGTGCCCCATGAAAGCATTATGCACTCTCCTAAAATCTTGCAATGCATTATCTTTTTGCAGCATGGGGTAAAAGTCGTATACAGAAACATCTCCTTCGGCAAGTTGCCTGGGAATTCCCATTATTTCTTTGACACATGCCAAACAATATATCAAATAAGACGACATGAATAAATTTTGTTTGAACTTCTTTGCCATGCTCAGTTGTTCTCTCATAGAGTCAGCAATAAGCTCTGCCCAGTCAAGGAATTGCTTTCCTTCCAACACCAGTTGCACATAACAGCAAATCTAGTCATCAAAGTTGTAGCCTTCAGCTGAACGTCTAACTCGGTGTAACAACAACATAACATCATGGATGTGGGGAAGCATGTGATTTTTGTTGGGATTCTTAGGTAACCTAGAGCCACCTCTCTGAGGGACTCTCAACCAATGCTTCACTATATTATTTTGGTGTCCACTCTTGTCTGCATTGAACTCAGCGATTGATTGGGTAGGGGAAAAATTTGAGAACTTCTAATCTGGCAATTTGAAAATAGAAGAAATGACTTCCCTATTAATTGCAAGGAGGGTTTCACCATTGTCCCTCTTGATGGTTTCAGAAATGGGGTCATATCTCGCAATGCATTCCCTATCTAGTTTTTGGAAAGGAATAGCAGGAGGGAAGGTTGCCACCTTTATCAGGCCACTACTTAGAATTTCTAAACCAAAAGAACCATCGATACCTTTAAACGCCCTTTCCTTCAAGACTTTCAAATTCTCTCCTTTCAGGTTCGTGTCACTGACAATGGGTTCTGTGCAAGCAAGACTAAAAATGTTTCCGAAAAGATGTAGAGTGGACTTCATAACTCATAACCAACAACCCTTATCTCTCCAAGCAATTTTATTATGAGAGAGAAAAATAGCTAAAAATCACTTAAGAAGATAGGATTCAAAACTCACCTCCACAGTTGAAACCAATTGAACGACTACCAGCAGACAAACCTTTGACCAGACACTTTGCAGCAATAAAGAACAGGTTTCAAAAATAAATCACTTCATACCTTATAACAAATGAAGTGCCAAAAGCTCATTAAGGGCATTAATTTTAGCCATCAACTCAAATGTGCCGAGCATTGGGATTTGACATCATGCATGTGTATTGAATGCACGATGGCACTCTCAGCATAACTGCCAACTCATAAAAATGATTACTTGCCTTAAAAAATCGGATTTTCCTTTGGAAAAGATTAACTTTGTTGATTGCCGCTGGTCCTTTGAACTTCACTGAACAGCTTGAACATTACTAAATTGTTTGAACTAGGTTCAAACAATTCACACCCTGGAGAAAGAGTATATGAAATATCATCCATGACCATAAAATAGAGCTGCTATAAAACACTTGAGTGAACGTTAGCCTGAAGATGTCTTAGACACAACTTAGAACCTGCGGCACCTAAATGAACACTATGAACTCTATTCAGGATGGTTCAAGGGGTTCATGAGGTTCAAACTGACCATTGAAACGTAATGCTAAGGATCTCAAAATGATTTACAAGAGGGTTAAGGATTGAACTACAAACTTTTAACAAGATAAGGACTCAACCAAAAATTTTGCAAGATGACTCACTCTTGTTATGAGGGACAAATGACAAGGTAACATTGGCTCTGACTAGGGATTGCATTTTGTGAAAAGTGCAAAGGACTCTAAATCTCTGGTTTCGCACAACAAAATAGAAAAGAAGACGAAAAGGCACACACCAAAAAGACAAAAACAAACAACTAATCTACTATATACAGGAACTCTTGATCATAGATTTCAAAGTTTATAGAGCTTCAGGTCTTGCCCATTATAGGTATAGGGCATAATTGTTCCATTAGGATAATTTAGTCTAAATGCATTCGGTCCCACCACTTCATGGATCTTGAACGGACCTCTCCACAATGAATCAAATTTTCCATGGGCACCCTTTGGTTCTCTTCTCTTGTCCCACAATAGTACTTCATCCTCTTTGAGGAACCCCCTTGGTCGAGCTTTCATATCAAAGATTTTCTTCACCCTATTCTGATGTTCAATAATTATGTCCACCATCATTTCCCTTTCCTCTTCCAACTTTTTCAAATACATGACTCTCTTTTCTAGAGCATTTTGGAAGAAAGAGTCTTCAATTACAATTTGAAGCTTTGTTGCTGCCAATTCTAGAGGTAAAGAAATATTTGCACCAATCTTGTACACCAATTCATAAGGTGTCATTCCAATTGCTCTTTTAGGGGTAATTCTATTTGCCCATAAGGCTTTATATAACTTTTTATGCCAGTTCCGGGCATTATCATCAACTAACTTCTTCATGATTGCTACCAGATTCTTGTTGCTCGATTCTGCCAACCCGTTACCTTGCAGGAAGTAATCAGAGGAGTGCAAAAGAGTAATTTGATGTTCATAACAGAACATGGTCAATTCCTTAGAGGAGAAATATGATGCATTATCAGTGACAATCTTCCGAGGAACCCCAAAACGAACTAAGATGCAATCTTTGATAAAATTACATACTACCTCTGAGTTCGCCTTCTTAGTGGGGATAGCCTCCACCCACTTAGTAAAATAATTTGTTGCTGTGAGAATATACATATGGCTAGCACTGGAATGAGGATTTATTGGACCAACGAAATCAATACCCCATTGTTTGAAAGGTTCATCCACTACCACAGGCTTTAAAGGTAGAGCCACCAACTGTGATTTTCCATAAAAGAGTTGACATTTTTCACATCCCTTAACATAAGTATATGCATCATAGAACATACCAGGCCAATAAAAACAATTTCTTAAAATCTTAAAAGCAGTTACTGAGGATGAGAAATGTCCACCGCAGGCTTCATCATGATAAACTTCTAAAAGCTTTCGCTATTGTGGCTTATCTACACATCTCAAATAGGTACCATCCAAGCCTTTTTTATACAAAACATCTTGTCAAATAACATACTTGGGTGCTTTTAATTTGAGATTCCTTTGTTCTTTAGTTGACAAATGACTCGGGCAACTACCATAAGTCAAATAATAAGCTACATCAGAAAACCAGGTATCTTGTAACCCAACAAACAGAGTCAATGGTAGCTCTTCATCTGTTTCCACCTTATTCTCTGCTATTAATTTACATAAACCATGTCCTTTAACCATTTTTGTAGGACGAATATCTAGATCATATTCCTGAATTTTGGTTACCCATGTCGCTCTTTTGTTGAGCCCAACTTCCTGCTGAGTCAGAATGTTTTTTATTGTAGAATCCAGAACAAACACCACAGAGTGAGAATGTAGAATATATTAACAAAATTGCTTTACAACTTTAACCACGACAAAGGCTTGTTTATCTGAGAGTGAATACTTAAGTTCATGTTTCTTAAGAGGGACGCTCATGAATGCTATGGGTGCTTCAGTCCCAGATCCATCTACCTGTAATAATATACCTGACATTGTATGTTCTGAGGCATAACAGTATATGATAAAATCCTTTTTAAAATCTGGGTTGATGAGGGTTGGTGCATTGGCAACTGAACTCTTGATCTTTTCAAAAGCCTCCTTGGCTTCATCAGTTCATTTAAAAGGGTACCTCTCACTCAACAAGCCAATGATATGCTTAGTAGTTTCTACAAATTTAGGTACAAACCTTCTCAGGAAATTTACTTGACCGAAAAATGACCTTACTCCAGTCCGATTTGAAGGCAAGCTGAGGTGTTGGATTGCATTGAATCTTTCTAGATCAATCTTGACACCTTCTTTTGAAATGATGTTCCCCAATAATTTGCCCTCAGTTACATAAAAAATTGACTTTTTTGGATTCAAGGAGATACCATGCTCTCGACAACGTTGTAGAACTACCCTCAGATCTTTGAGATGATTCTTCCTATCTTTAGAAAACACAGTCAAGTCATCTAGGTAAACAACAATAATTCTATCATGGAAATCCCTAAAAGAAGAATCCATGGCCCTTTGAAAAGCTGCTCTGGCATTAATCAAACCAAAAGGCATACGATTATATACAAATGTTCCCCAAGGGGTGATAAATGTTGTCTTATGTTGTTCATTTTCTGTAACACTAATTTGATTGTAGCCTGAAAAACCATCTAACATTGACATCATTTCTGATCCATCTACTATCTGCAAAATATGGTCCATATTGGGTAAAGCATAGTTATCCTTAAGACTTGCCTGGTTCAGATTGTGAAAATCTACACAAATATGAATTTCCCCATTTTTCTTCCTTACAATTTCTATATTGGCTACCCATGTGGAGTGATGGATTGGGTATATAATTTTGGCTTTTAGCATTTTATCTACCTCTTTGAAAATTGCTTCTGCCATCATGGGATTGAAATTTCTCAGTTTTTGTCTAAAAGGAGAAACACCAGGCTTCAACAGAATTTGATGTTGAAACTAACCATTCCTAAATTCCTTCAAATCATCATAACACCAAGCGAACACATCAATGTATTCTTTCAATAACTTGGTGAGCATTCACTTCTCCTCAAAAGAGCAACATTTGTCGATTGTAACCATTCTAGGATTAGATTCATCACCAAGATTGATCTTTTCACAACCCACCTTATTGTCATCATCAAGAACTTTCTTTCTAGTGAACACATCATTATGGGTGAAAAACCTCTCTAGAGTCACCAAACCTTTCGGGATTTTATTTCCCTTAAGCTAAATGAAACTCTTATCAGAATCGATACCAGGATCTGGACAAAATTATTTACAACTGTCCTCAGAACCCTCAAAATATGATTAGACAAATGAACGGGTACACTCTAGAAAATCTTTAATCTGAGCATCTGTATCAAATACTTGCCAATGATTCACACTACCAGGAACACTAGGCCTGTAAATCATTTCAATCCTATAAGAATCATTCTTAAAGTCTGGGTGTGGTAACAAGAGAGAAGTTGAAACAGCCAATGAATCCACCCTAGTGTCTTGCTCTCTTGGTATAGCTTCAATTGAGACAGCGTCAAAAAACTCTATCTCATCCCAAACTCTGTTTCTATAATGTTTCAGTCTATCATTTTTAACAGAGTAAACATTTCTTACCTGTTTAACAATCAGGTCAACATCACCTTTCACCTTAAGCAATTTTATACCCTTATATTTGGCTTCATTCAACCCTAAAAGTAATGCCTCATATTCTGCAGTATTATTTGTATTCTTGAAATCTAATTTAAAGGAAAAAGGAAAAACATTACCATTAGGCGAAAGAAGAACTACCCTTGCTCCTGAACCAGAGTTGGCACAACTTCCATCAAATTCCATTTGCCACAATTCATCTTGTTCATCAGTTGCTTCCTCTAATTCTTTGTTATCAGGTGCAAGAATGAGATAATTTCCAAATTCACATTCTTGGAATAGAATCTGGGCTTTGGGATTATCAGAAGGAAAGACTGTATATTTATTTTTTGGTTAAAGTTCAAGTTTGATCTTTTGTTTTCCTAGTGGAATGATAGCTTCTGACCAGTCCATCTTGATCTCCCCCACCCCCGCCCCAAATCTCTATAGAAAGTTCTACTCAAAAGCATCCCATAACTTGTAGGAATGTCAGCAACCAAAATGGTCAACCTTACCCTTTTATCGGGACACATTGTGAGTACTGCTTGAGCATCCTTTACTTGCCCAATGAGAGGGACCCGCTTTCCATCCATCAAGTAGCATCTCCCAAATGTCTCGGTAAGTGTTAAACCCAAATCTCTGGCAATAGATGATGGCATTATGTTATCTGATACCCCCAAATTTATAATACAATTACCAAGCTTCTGACCATTCAGGAGGAGAGAGATATTAAAAGGTTCGGGTTTCAGAACTTTAGTGTCCAACTTATCTTCAGAATTGTGAAAGGCACAAGGATTAATCGAATCAGTGGGAGGATAGGAAGCAGATGTAGGTTTTTCAGTAACAAAAAGATCATTATCAACCACACACTTATGCACTGAGGTCTCCAAGGTAGGATATTCTTTTACATATTTGACCAACTTGTCTAATTCCCTCGAGTTCATTTTCAAATATTCGGCAGTGGAGATTTGAATAGTTGAAGTTTTGCAAAATTCAATTATGTCAAAAGAGGGAGAAGGAGAAGAGCTATTTTTGCTTTCAGTATTTCTTTGCAAAATCTTAACTTCAGGAATTTTTGCATGAAAGGAAGAATTGTTACTTGCGAGACCCTTACCTTTGAAATTAGTTCCAGTAGAGTTTGCAACAGGAGCAAATTGGGGGGTTCATTGATTCCTTGTAAGGATTGCACATGCAAGATCTTCAAGAGTTACCAAAATATTATCACCTCTTTCTGAATCCAATTCGTATTCAAGGTAAAATGATCCAGAGTCGCCACGTACTTCTTGAATCTTCTCTATTTCAGTGAACTCCCTGAGTTCATCCTTTGTGCTTCTCATTTGGACATGCCTTATCATGTCAGGACAAGAATTTCCATCATGCTCTGAAGTAAGGTGAAAAGAGCACATAACACTTTTATTAGAAAGACCTTCTATTTACAATCTTTGCGGGGTAGCAGGGAGTTGCAAAGTTTACCCATAATTGTGTTGGTTCGGTTGTTCCCTACTTATATCTTGATAGGGTTGTGCGTAAGAACCTCCGGTTTTCAGAATTTGCCTCTTCAAGGCAATCATATCATTGACTAACCTTTGAACAATTGGATCAGTTGAAGAAGTGGAAGTTTGAGATTGACCTTGAGGAATTTGTACATCTTTTCTCCATTTCCCTACTGTTATTAAATCATCTTCAAGCTCTATAGCTTGATTCTATGCAGTATCTAGATCGACTAGCCTATTCCTTCTGAGATGGAAACCAACATCAGGGGGCATAGAGTTGATAAAGAAACATTGTTGGTTATCAACAGTTGGTCTTTTAGTCTGGGGAATTTTATGAATAATCTTATTATACCTAGCCACATAATCTCTCATCGGCTCAAGAATCTCTTTCTTCATTTGTGTGAGTTGAGCCAAAAGTGAGTGCTCATCATCAACACTCTTGAACCGTTTCTCAAAAGCAGTTTTCATTGTTTGCCAATCGGTTATAGATCTTGCCTATAGATGACTGAACCAATCTCCCACTCCCTCAGTAAGAGTCTGAGCGAAAAGCCTAACAGCCACATCTTCATGTTGCACTGCTAGTATCCCAGTCGCTACATTAAAGCAGTTCAAGTGTTCTTCAACTGAGATTTTCCCGTCTCCATTGAACTTATGTAAAACATCCCTAGCCCCTTTCAGGAGAGGATTATGAGCACTAAGAGCAAGAGGCCTGACTGCAGTGCCCCATGGTTGAGCCATGATGAAAATAGGGAAGATATTTACAAGAGGAGGAGCTTGAATTCCAGAAAGCGTTAATGCTTGCCAATTGCTAGAAGAGAGAGGTACTATGGGAGTAATTTTAGTAGGAGAAGAAGGTCTACTTTTAGCGTTCCTCTTGGGAGTAAAATTTGTAGAGAATGATAACCCTTGCGGTTCTTCAAAAAAATTATGAACAACTCCCTCTCTCCATTGTGATCTAGTATAAGGACGAGAATCCAGTGTTATTTCTTCTAGGGTCTCTAAACAACTCTTTCAACCACAACAACTTTCTTGGGTTATGGGAATTTTTCTCAACTGTTCACCTATTTCTTCTTCTCTTTCCAAAACCAGGTGATCTGGTTGATACTGTTGGTTATGAGTTTCAGTTTTAACACACATGTAACATACAGATCTATTGAATATTGACACTCCGTCGCCAAAAATTTGTTGGTGAATAGATTTTTTTTTCTTTTAATTGAATTAGTTCAAAACTCTGTTACCCTCTTTGAAAAACATAAGTTCAACTAAACAGTTGGGTAAGTGTGACATACATCACTTCCCTCTAAATTTTAGATAGGTACGGATCCCTCCATTAGTTATTCAGGGAATAATCTGACTTAATAAAATTGATATTCTTTTAACCTAAAAGCACGTAAGGCTGCCTACATCATTCTTAGATGAGAGGCCGGTAATATGCAAATATTTCAGATATTTCAAAAAAAAAAAATCTTCAAGATGTTCCACCGCAAAAATCAGAAGTAATCAAAGCAAAGTTCAATAACACTGATTTCAGCACTTCATAAAATAAACAAGAGAAACAAAGCCTCTTTTCAACCAAATAGGTTTCTAAACAACATGGAAGGAAGTTCCAGAAAAATAATAACATTCACCATCAGAAAGCTAACCACAGACAATTTGACAAGATTGATATTTGCAAAGAAACATTACTCCATGGATTCAAACTCAAAGGTTTAAAACCTCAAAATGCATATGATTTTTATATGTATATTACATGCGACAAAGACAAAAAGATACACACATAAGTTCCTTCCAATTTCAGATTCAGGAAAAACTGATCACTTCCTTCAGACAAAACCCAAAATTTTCTAATCTCTAAGTCTACTATTATAACCCTTTCTCCATCCTTCTTATCTAATTTATAGTAGTCTTCTGAAGAACAGAGGAGGTCTCCCTAAAAACCCGACCTCCTCTGAAACAGTTATAAAACTAATCAGAGTATTTGGGGGACAGATGTCTCGAAGTCATTGCAAGGTTTTGAAAATCATATAAAAATAAAAACAAAGCATAAGCATCATATTATGCTTCATCTCCAACGTCATCTCCTCCTCCACTTTTCTAGGCATCATGGGCAGTTGCAAGCTCCTGAATCATAGACTGACTCGGATTCTTCATGGCATTGATTTTTGCTTTGGCAGCTTCCCTTTCCCACTCGTGTTTTACCATTTTCTCGGCATGTTTAGGTAACTGATCATTATCAATGAACATCATGAATTCAATTCGTGCAATCTGTGTTATATCTTCAGAAGTAAAGTTGCCTTTGACCCTAACCTTCTCCATGTGCAGCTTAAAAGCCTTTACCGTGTCCTGTGTATTTAGCCCACAAAGTCCTAGTTGCCAATCATGGTCTAGGTTAACCACTTTATTGTCATTGACTAAGCTATACTGAAGTTCTTGAAGCTCATAAACGGAGGCCTTGGCATCAGAGATTACAGCCTTAAATGTATTCACTCGCCACGCTATAGTTTTCTTCAACACAAAGAGTTGGCACTCATCAGTTACCAATTTAATCTAATTTTCTGCTAAAAACTTTGTGGCTCCATATTTTTCTATCTTGGTGAACATGGGTAATACATTTTCCCATTTATGCTCTTCCTTTTCTCATGGCACAATCTGATTTTGGATCTCCACAGTGAGGTTTAGAATTTCATCGCATAGCTTCCTGGAATCTGTAATATATTTTTTGCCATCCCTAATCACTCCTTCAATCCATTTCTCTACGGCCCCTGCGATGCTCTTCGCTTGCTGAACTTGATTCATCAATTTCTTGTTCTCTAGTGAAGTGGGATCGAATTTTTACGAAGCTTGAAATATAGGAAGTGCTCCAAAGCATCCTAGGCTATCAATGAATTGGACTAGAACCTTGATATGTCGTTTCAGTTCCCTTTTCCCTTGTCCGTCTTTCTCTGACCTGGTGAGCATCTTCTTAGCCATCACATTGAATAGATGGTTATCAAAGTACCTACTCATGTTTCCAAGATCTACTTTGGTGAGTCGGTGACCTAAAAATCTTCTGCATTTAGCAACCCATTTAGTGACCTCAAAATCTTCTGCATTTAGTGACCTCAAAATCTTCTGCATTTAGCAAGCGATTTCAGCAACCCATCTCCCAGTCTTTTCATTAGCGTCTAACTTGGTGGTTGTCTTGAACTTCTTCTGTTTAGGCCTTTTCTCCATGTATTTCACAACCATGTCTTGAATTGGAATGGACCTTAAAAATATGAGTATCAAGGATCTTTTCTTTCATCTCTGTATCTCTGACTTGGTCCATTTTCTTCTATGCAACACTCTATGACCTTGTATATTGAGGAGCAGGAAAGTTCAAAGAAGGATTAGGCTCGTGCTTGGTCTGAGATGACTTCTTATTTTTACCTGCATGAATAGGCATAGAAGTGGGGTTAGAAAAGCGTTTTGGGGAACGTAGAGAAACCACATTATCTCCTGCGGGACCAATCTTGATGCCTGATTTCATTGCTCTTTTCTTATTAACCCAATCTGCAGTTCTCTTTAAGACTCTTTTTCTTTTGAGTTGTATATCATCTTCTTCTTCCACATCTCAATTAATGCAGGATGTTTCTAGTTCAGTTTGGTCTAGATACCCAGGTTCAAAAAGATCCAGATAATCTTATTCGATCCCACTTATATCAAGTTTCACCTGTAGTGAAACTACCTATTCCAGAACCATTCTCATATTTTCTCTTTTGAACACTTCAAGTTCATCACAACCATCTTCCCAAAAGTCCTCCAAGTGTGGGATAGGAAGGTGTGGCATCAAACCCAGACTCCGTGAGAAACATTTATTATCAAAGCCATTCCTTTCTTGATACAATTGAAAATTAAAATTATTCAAGTCAGCTCCTATGCTCAATGCATCTGACATTGAACTACAAGATAAAGTGCCCAATTGAACAGCGAAATGATCTTCCCATTTATCTTTGGGTTGACCTTTCTTAATCATGGCAGACAACTGCCTACAAATCTCAGTAAGGACAAAACAATCTGAACAAAAATGAGGAACTCTGAAATGTTCTTCTTCGAAACCACCTACCCTTATATAACTGAAACGAGGAAACTAAACAAAGAAGCTACCATATCTTTTCACCAAGGCCCGGATATCTTCACACATCCTTTTTGATTTCATGTTCTTCAATTCATAACATAAGTGCCCCTAGAAAGAATTATGCACTCTCCTAAAATCTTGCAATGCATTATCTTTTTGCAGCATGGGGTAAAAGTCGTATACAGAAACATCTCCTTCGGCAAGTTCCCTAGGAATTCCCATTATTTCTTTAACACATGCCAAACAATATATCAAATAATACGACATGAAGAAATTTTGTTTGAACTTATTTTCCATGCTCAGATGTTCTCTCATAGAGTCAGCAATAAGCTCTGCCCAGTCAAGGAATTGCTTTCCTTCCAACACCAGTTGCACATAATAGTAAATCCAGTCATCAAAGTTGTAGGCTTCAGTTGAACCTCTAACTCGGTGTAACAACAACATAACATCATGGATGTGGGGAAGCATGTGATTTTTATTGGTATTTTTAGGTAACCTGGAGCCACCTCTCTAAGGGACTCTCAACCAATGCTTCACTATATTATTTTGGTGCCCACTCTTGTCTACATTGAACTCAGTGATTGATTGGGCAGGGGAAAAATTTGAGAACTTATAATCTGGCAATTTGAAAATAGAAGAAATGACTTCCCTATTAATCGCAAGGAGGGTTTCACCATTGTCCCTCTTGATGGTTTCAGAAATGGGCTCATATCTCGCAATGCATTTCCTAACTAGTTCTGGGCAAGGAATAGCAGGAAGGAAGGTTGCCGCCTTTATCAGGCCACTACTTAGAATTTCTAAACCAAAAGAACCATCGATACCTTTAAACGCCCTTTCCTTCAAGACTTTCAAATTCTCTCCTTTCAGGTTCGTGTCACTGACAATGGGTTCTGTGCAAGCAAGACTAAAAATGTTTCCAAAAAGATGCAGAGTGGACTTCATAACTCATAACCAACAACCCTTATCTCTCCAAGCAATTTTATTACAAGAGAGAAAATAGCTAAAACTCACTGAAGAAGATAGGATTCAAAACTCACCTTCACAGTTGAAACCAATTGAACGACTACCAGCAGACAAACCTTCGACCAAACATTCTGCAGCAATGAAGAACAGGTTTCAAAAATAAATCACTTCGTACCTTATAACAAATGAAGCGCCAAAAGCTCATTAAGGGCATTAATTTTAGCCATCAACTCAAATGTGCCGAGCATTGGATTTGACATCACGTGTGTGTATTGAATGCTCGATGGCACTCTCAACGTAACTGCCAACTCATAAAAATGATTACTTGCCTTAAAAAATCGGCTAGTTGACGTGACCCGAGATATGGCCAAATCTTCATCTCACTTAGTAATAAATGCACCATCATGTCATTTAGTCTTTTCCATGGGACCCGCCTGGTTTGAACATTCATGAGCCATTTGAACTGACTTCATGAGGGTTCAGGTAGTTCAAAGTAGATGCTATACCAAGGAGATTTTCCTTTGGAAAAGATTAACTTTGCTGATTGTCGTTGGTCCTTTGAACTTCACCGAACAACTTGAACATCACTGAACTGTTTGAACTAGGTTCAAACGGTTCACACCCTGAAGAAAGAGTATATGAAATATCATCTGCGACCATAAAATAGAGCTACTGCAAAACACTTGAGTGAACATTAGCCTGAAGATGTCTTAGACAAAACTTAGAACCTGCGGTACCTAAATGAACACTATAAACTCTATTCAGGATGGTTCAAGGGGTTCATGAGGTTCAAACTTACCATTGAAACGTAATGCTAAGGATCTCAAAATGATTTACAAGAGGGTTAAGGATTGAACTAACAAACTTTTAACATGATAAGGACTCGACCAAAAATTTTGCAAGACGACTCACTCTTGTTATGAGGGATGAATTACAAGGTAACAATTACCTAAGAGCATAGTTTCAGACATAGATACTAAATTTGTTGTTTATTTTTGGAGAACACTTTGGAAAAAGATGAAGACAGATTTGAAGTTTAGTTCTACTTTTCACCCATAGACTGATGGACAGACAAAAGCAGTTAACTGGAGCTTGGGAAATTTGTTAAGATGCCTAGTTGGAGACAAAAGTAGAAGAATTTGCAGATCATATAAAGGACTTACATAGTCAAATTAAGCAACTTTTGGAGGACATGAACATCAAGTATAAGGAGAAAGAAGATGAGAAGAGGAGACATAAGGAATTTGAAGTTGGTGATGAAGTGATGGTGTATCTGAGAAAAGAAAGATTCCCAGTTGGAACTTATAACAAGTTGCAGATGAAGAAGTTTTGACCTTGCAATATTTTGAGAAAGTTCAATTCCAGAAATGCATATGAAGTGGAGTTGCCGGATAGTCTGAGTATTTCACCTGTATTTAACATTGTAGACCTACCATGATGCAGAATTCAGTAAGGATGGTATTGCAGACTTGGAGAAACAGTTGCCCCAGAACGGACTGGATCAGATTGAAGACATTTTGGACAGTAGGATTAAGCGTAGTACCCAGAGCAGTTAGTATAAGGAGTATCTAGTAAAGTGGAAAGGCAGACCAGTTGAAGATTCATCTTGGATTTCTTAGGCAGAGGTAGACAACCTTGGTTTTCCTTTGACCCCAACAAAGTGAGAGACTCACTTTTTTTTCAACAAACCCAGATGTCTGATGCGGGAGCATCCCCAGTTCTTGGCAATCTTGCATCAACCAAAAATATTTCCTTTTTGTTTTGCTTTCTGTTTTGTTGTTTCAGCATTTCATTATGCATGTTCTGGCATTGGCTCATTGGATCTTGAGGAGTTGGATTTTCGCTTGAGGACTTGATCATCTACCTTATTCCCAAACCATGAAGCATTTGGATTATTTTCCGGCAAGTTATCACTACCGGTTTCCGAGACAGTTTTGGCACCAGTTGCCTAGACCTATTTTTATTTGTAATCTACTGGATCCCTTTTGAAGCTTGCCAAGCCTTGAGCATTGATTCTGATGTTCCTTGGCATGTGGTCGACCTTCTCTTTGATCTTCACTTCATCCTTTGGATTTTCCAGAGGAATTTCTTTGGCAGAGGCCGACCTTGTTGTTTTTCCATGTTAGGTCTTGTTCTTCGGCATTTGATCCTTTTTGGGTCGACCAGATCTCCTTGGATCGTATAAATCATTGTAATTGAGCATTATAATGTAGGTAAGTTAAGATATATAACATAGAAGATAGATCTAAAGATTTGAGGTCCTGGTTGTGAGTTATTTTGCAATTAAGCATGTTTTAGTAGGCCAATGAGTCTATTTCTATTACTTGGCTATTACCGGTTGATTGTAATCAGTTCATGATATAATACATTCGGTTCTGCATTGCCTCTATCATATCCTTGTGTTTCCATTGTGTTTACTCTTGTTGATCGGTCTGGATTGATCTCTTTGAGATCCCTCCTAACCGGTGACTACACCAGGGGGAGTGACTTATATTTTCTAGCTGAGTGAAGAAGGTCAATGGGGGAGAAGATGCGTGGTTGACAGTTGGTTGTCCCACCCTTTGCCATTGTTGTCAAAAGGGGAGAATTTGAGCCTGGTTGACATGAATGCCAACGGGGAAGATTATTGGTATTAGATTGTCATTGATGTCAACATTCAGTGTATAGAGACCAGAGATGATATGTGCCACAGAGAGAAAGTGCAGCTTGATAGAGAATGGACAGAGTGATAGCTTCACTACTGGTGATAGATGAAAAGACATGCAAAGATCAGATTGGATAGAGATGCAAGATGATGAATTCCCCGGATGAAGATTAGATTGATAGACGTGGTGATGTCTAAGGTTGGAAAAGTACAGATATGTTGGATGATGAATGTCTCAAAGGAAGATCAGACTGGTTGATATGGTGTTGCATTTACAAATATGTTGGATGATGAGTGTCTCAGAGGAAGATCCGACTGGTTGATATGGTGTTGCATCAAGTTAGCAGAATTGTGCAAGTTGAATGAATATGCATGGAGGTTCCATGGAGTCAATGGTCTCAAATAAAACTGAGAGGACAATGAAGTCTGCTATTGGAATTGCAGGTGATTAGAGGACCAGGGCCATAAAGTTGTGATGCCATGGGGAAAGTAGGTCTAACCAAGAGAAAAAGTATTATTGCCACATATCATAACACACCATGTTAGTCTCACATGAAGATATAAAAGGAAAGCATGGGATGTGCTATTGGGACTTGAAAATTGGACAAGAAGACATAGGCCATTGAGTTGGTAAGGAATTGGGAAAATTGGTCTAACTCAAAAAAAAGAACAGTTGCAATGGTGCTAACACACCATGTTAGTCCCACACAGTTACAGGTCGAGTTAGTCGCACACAATTACAGAGAGCGCATAACACATTGTGTCATTTCTTTGACTATCATAGACAACTGTGAAATTGTGATAGGGCATGTAAAATATCATGTTATCACAGTCACTATGATAGACAACTGTGAAATTATGATACGGGATGTCAATAACATGTTAGTTTATGTTGCCCCGCCATCCCACACCAAGGAAAACCTTAGACGAAAGTCCTTGTGGGGTAACGATGAGACAGTGCAAATGGCATTCCCCGCCATCTCACAGCAATAAAGACATTGGTTGAAAACCCCTATGAGGTAACATAACGTTGGATTAGTTGGCAGCCCCTGCCATCCCGCAGCATGCAAAGTTTGAAGGGATGACCACACAAGATAACTTAATAGAAAAGTCAATGGGTCTCCCCGCTACCCCACGTCATGGAAAAGGGAAGAGTTTTGGTCGCACGAGGTAACATAAGCAAAGAGAAAGAGACTCCCTGCTATCTCGTGTCATGGAGGTTTGAAGTATTGTGACCACACAGGGCAAAACAAATAGGAGAAATACAATGTTCCCCGCTATCTCGAGGCACACAAAAATTGAGAGAGATGGTTCCATGGGGCAATAAGGAATAAATAAATGTATTGCACCCTATTGGAAATTTGGAGGAATTGATTATGTGTTGCATTGATGTTTTGTCATTGATGTCAACACTATCTGCTTTGGTTGTTTACCGATATCTAGTTGGTCCCAGTAGGATGATTGGTTTCTGGTTGGTATGAACCTGTTGATCTGGTATACTCTGGTATGCTTTGCCTTATTGAATTAGCTTAGATCTTATATTCATGCTACTCAGATATATGTTCATTTAGTCGGTATTGATTTGGTGATCAGATGCTATCTTATATGCTCGTAAGCCTGGTTTATTGATCCAGTGAGGGTTTCATCAGCAGAGCTTTGTTAAAGATCTTTTGATATTATGCATAAGTGGTGTTGGTGAGGCTTCTAGTTGGGATTCAGGATGCTGATGGTTATCATGTTCGTGTTCTAGTTGATCGGTGGTGTTGCATTTAGCACCGAACCTATTTTGTGTTATCTAGGTTATGGACCGACTTAATGTAGCGTGTTGTTGGGACTTCTTGATGTGTTTTCGAGTTGACTTATGGATTGGCTAATATTTTTTTGGCCTCAGGACGACATGTTTTATAATTATGCAATAGGTTTTATTGTCTGGTGGCCAACCTAATTGTTTAGGGTCAAGGGTTTGTATATATATGTGTATGATCTCATTGTAGATCATGGTATGCAAGCAAAGAATGTAATAATCATTCATGTAGAGGATTTGGTCAATCATAGGTGATCGAGTTGGGTTTATGAAAGACATTTAAGACCTCTGGTATTGAGCTTAACTGGAACTGTATTCAGGCATAGGAGATGCTATTATTGCAGTTCATTCTTTCTTCCGTATTGTAGTCCAGATTTCTATGTAGTCAATGAGACTCCTTTTGTAATGAGAAGTGTGCTCTAGTTTGTTGGCCTTCCTACAAGTTCAGGCCCCTCAATTTCTAATTACATACTTGCTGCAGAAGTATTATCTGATTGTGGGTAGGCTTCCCACTGTGGTTTTTCCCTTTACCGGGTTTTCCACATACAAATCTTGGTGTCATGTGGATGGTAACTATTCTCTAATTGTTGGTTGTGCTTAAATGGTATATCTACTATTCCGGTATTGATCTTATGTGTTCTGATAATATAGTTTTAGTTGCTCAAGGTTCCGGTAATCTAGTGACAATTGATTCACCCTCCCTCTAAGTTGTCCTCCGGTTATTGGAATTGTCTAACACTTGGTATCAAAGCTCTGGTCCTCTTTATAAAAGCTTAACCACTTGAGAAAGATCCTATGGCGTCTAACAGTTCAAGTTCATCTAGTTCATCTACAACTGTCTTCCGGAGAGAAATTCCTATGCTTGATGGAACAAATTACAGAGTATGGAAGATTCAGATGGAGACTCATCTGAGATGTCTTGGTAAGGAAATCTGGGAGATCATTAAGAATGGTTTAACCCCTTTTAATCTAGCATCTGGAAATCCTCCTCCAACAAACTTGGATAAGGAGCTTGAGAATGATTGTAGAGCTAGATAATCCCTCTTGTGTGCACTTTCTGATCAGAAAATAGTGGGATTGACTGATAAATCAACAACAAAAGATATATGGGACAAGTTGTAGACTCTAAATGAAGGTGACCCTATTGTTAAGATTGTTAAACTTGATGGTTACCGAGTGAGATATGAAAATTTGAAGATGGAATAAGATGAAAGGATTACTGCATTTATGGAAAGGGTAAATGAAATTGTCATGGGAATTCAATGTTGTGCTGGAATTTTGAGTGAAGATGAAATAGTTTCTAAAGTTTTGAGAGCTTTACCACTGGCTTATAATATGAAGGCTACTACAATTAATGAATTGAGAACAATGGAAAATACTTATGTCATTAGGGATACCTTGGTTGGGAAATTGTCTGCTTTTGAGCTTGAATAATTTGGACCTTCTGGAGCTGTGAAGTCTAAACCTTCTTTTCATGCATTTACATCATCAACCGGCAAGCAAGATTGGAAAGCTTTGTATGCAAAGGAATTGGATGATATGAAGAAGGAAGATGAATAATTTGAGCAACTTGAAGCCCTATTTTCTAGAAGAGTACCTAAAGGACCGATAGGAAGTAAGTATGAAGGAAAATCACCCTTTAAATGTTTTGCATGTAATAAGATAGATCATTTTGCATCTAGATGTCCTGAAAGGATTTCAAGATTTGTAGAAAGAGCTAGAAGGTATTTTAAGCCTAACCCTGGATATCAAAACAAGCATAAGTACAGGAGAAACATAGATAAATCATGTTACTTTTTGGATGAGGAAGGTGTGACTGATTCTGATGATGAACCGACACAAGGCTCTGCTAGTGGTTCCAATAATGGAAAGGAATGGGTGTTCCTAGCTATCAAGGAAGATGATCCAGTACTGGAAGAGAATCTTCCTGCAGTAAAGGCCCTTGCTGCTGAAATTGAAGATAAGGATGAATGGGTAATAGACAGTGGATGTTCACATCATATGACTGGAGATAAAAGGAAGTTGCTATCTTTGCAAGAATTTGATGGCGGTCTGGTTAGATTTGGAGATGACAAAGCATGCATGATCAAAGGAAGAGGAACCATATCATTAGATAGTAAGCACAATACTGATAATGTTTATTATGTTGAAGGTTTAAGGTATAATCTTTTGAGTGTAGGACAGTTGGTGGATATGGGATTTCAATTACAATTCAAGGATGGAAAATGCAAGATCATTAATAGATCTGGATTGGACATTGCTACCGGTACTCAGATAAAAGGTAATATATTTCATTTGAATTATGGTGAGAAGACATGTTTGATTGCACAAATTGATGAGAGTTGGCTTTGGCATAAAAGGCTATGTCATGTGAATTTTGATTGAATGGTAAAGATCAGTTCAACTAAGGCAGTTAGAGATATACCTAAAATTGTGAAGCCCCATAATTTGGTATGTAAAGAATGTAAAATGGGAAAATAGGTCAGAACCTCTTTTAAGAGTATACAAAACAAATCTAATGATGTTCTTGATCTTATTCATACTTATTTGTGTGGTCCTGCTAGAATTAAAAGTTTTCAAGGTGATAGATATTTTATGCTAATTAATAATGATTATTCTAGAATGATGTGGGTTACTTTTCTAAGGGAGAAATTTGAGGCTTTTGAAAAGTAAAAAATATTTAAATCTAAGGTTGAAACTGAGACAAGATTGAATATTAAGTGCTCAAGGTCAGATCATGGTGGAGAGTTCACATCTGGTGAGTTTAATAACTTTTGTGAGAAGCATGGCATAAGGAAACAATTTTCTGCTCCCCAGACACTTCAACAGATTGGAGTTGTGGAAAGAAAGAATAAAACTATCTTGGATGCTGATAGAACCATGATGATGGAAGCTAATCTACCTCATATCTACTAGAGAGAAGCAGTGAGCACAACAATTTATACATTCAACAGAGTTCATATCAAAGGAGAAACCAGTAAGACACCTTATGATTTATGGTTTGGCAATACACCTACAGTTAAGTACTTCAGAATCTTTGACCTAGTAAATGTTATATCAAGAGAGATGATTTCATTGGCAAGTTTGATCCTAGATGCGATGAAGGAATATTTCTTGTTTATTCTATTGAAAGCAAAGCATATAGATGTTATAACAAAAGATTGCAGAGAATTGTGGAGAGCGCTAATCTCAAGGTGGATGAGTAGAATAGAGTCAAATTAAAATTTATCAGAAAGAACCGGCAATAGAAATGATCATAACTGAACCGGTAACACCTTTACCAGAACAAAATGTTGAACCAACTACTCCGATGGTATCCGAAAATTCAATAGTACCTGAAGATCAGGGAAGAGGAATAGAGAGTCATAAGACTCCTAGGTATGTAAGGTTGAATCATTCAGAAGATCAGATCTTTGGGGATAAGAACAAAAGAGTGATGACAAGAAGAAGATTAACAGTTGATGAGGTATGTTTAATTTCTCAAGTTGAACCCGTATCAATAATTGAAGCATGTAAAGATGACTGTTGGATAAAAGCTATGGAAGAAGAATTAGATTAGATAGAAAAGAATAACACATGGATTTTAGTTCTCGGGCCTAAAAATAAGAATGTTATTGGAACTAAATGGGTTTTTAGGAATAAATTAAATGAAGATGGACAAGTTGTGAGGAATGAAGCTAGATTGTTTGTAAAGGATATTTTCATAAGGAATTGATTATGGTGAAACCTTTGCACTTGTAGCTAGGATTTAAGTTGTAAGATTATTTCTTGCCTATGCTGCACATAAAAACTACAAGGTTTATCAAAAAGATGTTAAGTGTGCTTTTTTGAATGGGGATCTTGATGAGGAAGTTTATATTGAGCAACCTGATGGATTTTCACTTTCAGATGATAAAAACATGGTTTGTGGGTTAAAGAAAGCCTTATATGGATTGAAATAGACACCTAGAGCTTGGTATGCAAGGTTGGACAAATATCTTTTAAAACTTGGTTTCACTAAAGGTAATGCTGATAATAATATATATTATAAAGTCACTAATGATGATATACTAATTATTGAGGTCTTTGTTGATGACATCATTTTTGGAGGTGAGGCTAAGTTGTGCATGGAATTTTCTAACAATATGGAGAAAGAATTTGAGATGTCTATGATTGGGGAAATGAAATTTTTCTTAGGTTTGCAGATTACTGAGACTGATAAAGGTATTTTCATCTGTCAAACTAAGTATGCTAGAGAGTTGTTGAAGAAATTTGGTATGGAAAATTCTAAACCGGTTAGTACTCCTATGGGTACAAGTGAGAAATTGACAAAGAAAGATGAATCAGCACTGGTAAATCCTACAAGATACAAGTCTATGATTGGAGGTCTATTATATTTGACTCAGATTAGACCAGATATAATAAATGCAGTTTGCATTACATCAAGATATCAAAGTGATCCTAGACAAATCATGAGAGTGCGTTGAAAAGAATTTTTAGATACTTACAAGGAACATCTAAATATGGTTTGTGGTATCCTAAAGATGATGACTTTACTTTATGTGCATATACAGATGCAGATTGGGCAGGTGATGATGATCGGAAAAGTACTTCCGATGGAGCTTTCTTTCTCGAAAAGAAACTTATTTCATGGATCGGCAAGAAACAGTCATGTACTTCCTTGTCTATTGTTGAAGCTGAGTATGTTGCTTCTGCTACTAACTGTACACAAGTTCTATGGATGGAGCAAATGTTAAAGGACATAAAAGTGCATTGCAATGAACCGCTAGTTATTCACAGTGATAACTCTATTGCTATCGACATATCAAAGAATCTGGTATTTCACTCTAAGACAAAGCACATATCTATCAAGTATAACTTTTTGAAGGAAAATGTGGAAGAAAATAAAGTTAGATTGGTTTATTTGAACACTAAAGAGAAGATTTAATACATCTTCACTAAGCCTTTGCCTAAAGAATCATTTGAGTTCCTCAAAGACAAATTAGGGGTTTCTGCCCCTCTGGTAGAAAACTGATTGATACTATTTGACATCAGTCGGGTATGCATTATCAGAGATATTATTCATTCCAGATTGATGTGGTGATGCTACTACTCAGGGGGAGTAGTTAGTCTTGTGATTCAGTGGTTTATGATTTTGCTTTGATATTTATGTCAAATCTTTGGCATTGATGTCAAAGGGGGAGAGATATTCATGTGAAAAACTTAAGGAGTTATATACATTAGGGAGAGAAATTTGTAGAACTTAACCGTGATATCATCTACAGGGAGAGTATGGATCAGAACTTCATTTCTATATTCTTGTGTGGGAGTTTTGTTTAGCATTTCTTCGCACTTGGATGTTTTTCACATCTAGTGTTTCCATCAATGCCAAAGGGGATATCGTTGTCAATTTGGAGGAATTGATTATGTGTTGCATTGATGTTTTGTCATTGATGTCAACACTAGTTGCTTTGGTTGTTTACCTGTATCTAGTTGGTCCCAGTAGGATGATTGGTTTCTGGTTGGTATGATCATGTTGATCTGGCATACTCCGCTATGCTTTGGCTTATGGAATTGGCTAAGATCTTCTACTCATGCTACTCGGATATATGTTCAGTCAGTTGGTATTGATTTCGTGATCGGATGCTATCTTATATGCTGGTAAGCCTGATTTATTGATCCGGTGAGGGTTTCACCAGCAGAGCTTTGTTAAAGATCTTTTGATATTATGCATAAGTGGTGTTGGTGCGGCTTCTAGTAGGGATTCAGGATGATGATGGGTTGATTGGTGGTGTTACATTTAGCACCAGACCTATTATGTGTTATCTAGGTTATGGACTGGCTTAATGTAACATGTTGTTGGGACTTCTTGATATGTTTTCGGGTTGACTTATGAATTAGATGATATTTGTTTCACCTCAGGCCAACATGTTTTATAATTATGTAATAGTTTTTATTGTCTGGTGGCCGACCTAATTGTTTAAGGTTGGGGGTTTGTATATATATGTGTATGATCTCATTGTAGATCATGGTATGCAAGCTAAGAATGTAATAATCATTCATGCAGAGGATTCAGTCAATCATGGGTGATCGAGTCAGGTTTATGCAAGAGGTTTAAGACCTCTAGTATTGAGCTTAACCGAAACTGTATTCAGGCATAGGAGATGCTATTAGTGCAATCCATTCTTTCTTCCAGATTGTAGTCTGGATTTCTATGTAGTCGGTGAGACTCCTTTTGTAATGAGAAGTATGCTCTAGGTTGTTGGCCTTCCTGCAAGTGCAGGCCCCTCAATTTGTAATCACATACTTGCTGCAAAAGTATTATTTGACTGTGGATAGACTTCCCAGCATGGACTTTCCATTTACCGGGTTTTCCATGAACAAATCTTGGTGTCATGTGGATGGTAACTATTCTCTAATTGTTGGTTGTGCTTAATTGGTATATCTGCTATTCCGGTATTGATCTTATGTTTTCCGATAATAAATTTTTAATTGCTTAAGGTTCTCATAATCTGGTGACAACTGATTCACCCCCCCCCCTCCTCTAAGTTCTCCTTCGATTATTTGAACTGTCTAACACATCTGCTATCCCACGACAAAGATGGTAGTAGACAGAGTGTTTTGGGAGCTTGGGAAAATCAGTTTGAATTGCTAGTTGTTTGATAGATATAGAAGGTGGTAGATTTCCTATGCCAAGTTGATAAGATCAAAGTGCAAACTAATCATATGGATGATTCTAAGGCTGCTTAGAAAATTGTGTTGACCATGTTGTTGATAATGGTGCAAACTAATTTTGTCTGATCTATGATGAGCTATGGTCTAGCCGACCTTATGGAGGTGAATGTAGAATACATTAAGAGAAGTTGAGTCGATAAAATGTAATGTGTAATTTATTGTTGAGTGTAAGTGTTGTGAGTGTGTTGAGTAGTTTGGATTCATGGGATACACAACAGTGGAGGAAAACAGGACCACAAAGAAGCAATTGTTGTAGGTGCATATAACACAATGTTGATGCAGACATAACATCGCAAAAATAATTGCATGCAGAACCATCAGAGAGCAGAGATTAGAGATAATAGAATAGAGATTGATAGCAGAGAAGAGTTAAGTCAATCTCAAAGAGTACAAGTTGTGAGTTATAGAATTTCAATTGTAACAAGGTGCATAACTGTAATTGAGTATTTTCAAATTGTATGTCATCTGAGTGGGTTCTCAGATAGGGGTTCGGTGCTCCTTTGGGTTGTTTCCCATAAAGCTATGAGTTGGTGCTCCTTTGGGTTGGTGCCCATAAATGTATAATCAGAATATTTTCATTATGAGAGCAATAGACTCTAGCAGTATTTCTCATTGAGGTTTTTCTTCACCGTGGGTTTTCCTCTTATATCTTACGTTATGGGTTTGTTGTCTATGTGTGTGCAGATAAGTTTAATGACTTTTTCTCATACTTGCTTGACCTCGGTTATTGGAGCTTTAATCTTTCAGAGAGTGCAAGTTTTTAATTACCACTGATTCACCCCCTCTCTCAGTGGTCTATTTGCGTGTTCAACAAAAAGTTCCTACTTGTAGTGTCTGACTCAAGACCCGAAATTGCACAAAAAGCTATGAAAATGAAAGCCAAAACTAACCAAAACTTGGACAACAATGAAAAACACACCCATTGATGATTTGACATTAAAAATATGAGTTTTGAACTTCGTAAAACAAGCCTTAGAGAAGAAAACTATGAATTTTGAGTAAAATTTGTAGGGTTGTCAAATTTTTTAAAATTTAAAAATTGAGACAACAAAGCCTACCACAAAAGCATAAATGTCATGAAATTAACCCTAACATAATCAATTAAAGCATGAAAATTAAATGTTCAAGAGAAATGCAAACCAACATGGACATTCCTTCCATTGTTCTTCCAATCTTTTTTTTTCTCCTTCAAATAGATGTATGTGACTCTCACCTACAATGCAAGTGTATTGAAAGAAATTGATGACAAGATGGTGGCAAAGTAAATTTGATAGTGTCAGGATACTCAAAATTTGGTTGTTAATCATTGAAAAAAAAGCTCAATTTATAGAGAAAAAGTTTCCAAAATGATGTGAGAAAATCAAGGCAAATGGAAGAGACAATTTGATTCCAAAAAGGCATGATTAAGGGACAAATTATGACAAACTTCCTTGTCAAATTCATGACAATTTGCTATGGCAAGATATGACAAATTGAGATAAAATAATGCTCATTGATTATGACAAATTGAGATAAAATAATGCTCATTGATTTGAGAAAAAGGTGGAGACAAATTAGTGGAGAAATTAGAGGAGAAAATTAGGAGAGGAAAAGGTGGAAAAATTAATAATTTTTCAATTATTACTTTCTCTCACAAAAGGACAATTAACCAGTTATATAAATAATTTAATTGTGATACAATACATAGGGTAAATGAATAAATTCATTTAACCTAAGAAAGGATGTTAGTGAGGATTTAAAGATTAAAGAATCACAAACCCTAAGAGAGAGAAAATAAATGAAGTAGGTCAAAGAAATGCCATGATGTGATTAAAGCAATAAATGAATGATAATGGCCATGATCAAGGAGATAATTGATGAAGAGCTGACATTGATTGAATTAATAAAAATAGAGACCAGTGAGAAAATGACAAAGAAGCTTGATTTGATAAATGATAATTGATAATGGATCGATGACGAATCGATCAAGATTGACAAGAATTGATGATTGATTAAGACTGATGACAAATCGATCAAAGATCGATAAGAGTTATTTTAATAAGGATTGACAAGGATTAATTTGATAAAGATTGATAATGATGCAAAGGGATCCAAATTGACTGACAACTGATTAAAAGAGAATTGATATAAAAAATGATAATGATTGAAGACAAACCCTAATTGACATTGATTAGGGTTAAAATGATATTTGATTGATACAAAAATTGATCACAACCATAGATTGAGCAGTAGGATCGACATTGATAAGACCTAAATCAAATTTGAGAAAATGGAATCGAATAGGAAAAGAATGCAGATGAACGACACAATGTCAACAAATGATAAAGATCAAATGAAAAATGGGAAAACCCTAAAAGAAGGTAACGTGGACATGTTAAAGTATGACACTGCAAGCGTTAGCCATTTTTAGATGCCTACAATATGTTGTCAAAATCCCCACAATAACCACTTAAATGTCTATGCTTTTGATGAAGTTTTCTTAGGACTTTGGGTCTTCTTCTCTTATCCCCCCTTTGGAACATGATTCTAAGAGGCTTCCTATTTGGTTCAATGTGGCTCTAGTGAATCTTACTACTACAAATCCTTTGGCTCTTTTTGGTGTGTCCCACCTTACTTTAGATTTTGTTGATTATCCTTTTGTTTCTATAACTCTTATTTATGAAGGTTCTTCTTCAGTGCAACACATGTTTGCTCCTAAGGTGGTTTAATAATGATTCACTTCTCTTGCTAAATGTTTCTTTATTGGACCCTCTAAGGGGGCGACCCCCCTGCCCCCCTTAATTGTCCCCTTTCTCTTAAATCTAAAGACTTAGAAGATAACATTTAGTAAATATTTGTTTAAAGGTAGAAGAAAGGTCTTCCCAAATTTATATCTCAATTGTACACCAAATTAAAGGGCGTGAAGTTGAAAACGAAAGGGTCCAACATTGTTTAAGCTAAATTATTGGGCTTTATTTCATGCTTAGCAAGTTGGTTGCATTTGTGTTTGTTCTAGATTGGCAACTTATATGTAGTTGTTTTGTTTTTGTCTCCTTTGAAATCTCGCTATGTTGGATTTGTAAAATTTTATCTTTTGTACTAGGTTTATGGTCCCATCAAACCAATTTATTTTAATCAAAATAAAATACTTTATCATCTTAAGATTTTATAGTATATCATTATTAATTTTCTACAATAATTATGAATATTTATATTCATAATGATTGCAATTGTAATCATTTCAAGAATGTTTGTCTTGTAAAACACTAAGGTGTTAATTATGAATGAACCATTTGTCCTTACTTAACATAAGCACTATACTCACGCTTTGTAAAGATTAACCTAATTATAGCTACTATCTAGAATCTAATCTATAGGAGCATAGAGGTAAGGTGCAAGTCTTCAATAATACAGTGTTGGATAAATCGTATAACCTAATGATTACATCAAATGAGCAATGATGAACCACATTTGTATCTAACCATACAAAACCAGCAATAGACAAACCTCCATGATTCTAGAGGGATGAATAGATAAATGATAGCCTTAATACTTAGTTGTATCATGCAATGAGGGATATATTAAATATGTTTTCATTATGTAAAAGACACAAAAAAAATATCTTGATTGAACATGGTCAAGTTCACAATGGTTAACTCGTATTTTCAACCAATAATGGCAATTGCAAATTCTAACTTGCTAACCATGCTTCCATAAACCAAAAGCATTTAATTACAAATACACATAACAAAAATGAATTCAACTTAGAGAGATATTTGGGTAAATGCACAAAGTTGAGTCCACTTAGAGTGGAAGTTTTAGAATTGAACAAAAATACAAAAAATGTGTCGAATGAAATGCAATCCCATTATGCTTTGAGGTCCTGAGCCAAAATTTGAAATGGGATCCCATTTCGCGGCGAGATTTTGAGCCTAAATCTATGAAATGGGATACCGTTTCAAAAACAAAATGTTTCTTTTTATATTGTTTATTTTTTTCCTGAGTCACATTTCAGTATGTCTTTTTCCTTACTTATAATTTAAGTTGTATTTCATGTATATGTTGACAGGATCTTTGAGAGTGGTTTGAGATCTCTAGGAGTTATAATGTACATTCTAGATTTTAGAAGATCTTATAAATTTTCAAACTTAGTTAAATTTTAGCAATCAATAGATTGCTATCAACATTTTATTGCTCTCTTTATCCCACTCTCTTTATATTCCTTGAGCTCTAGACCCATCTCTCTCCATATCACTCTTCCTCTATCCCCTCTCGACCTCTCTATCTCACTCTCTCCTCTCTCTCCCAAAATATAGACCTATCTCTCTATCTCTCTCTCACATCCTTTATTCTCTACTCTTTGTCTCCTCTCTCTCTACACACCTCTCCTCACTCCCTACCTACCTCTATTTATCTACATATACCTCTCTACCTCTCTCTACATATCTTTCTCACCCTCCCTACCAACTTATCTTTCTCTACATATATCTATTCCACCCAATCTCTCTCTCTCTCTCTCTCTCTCTCTCTCTCTCTCTCTCTCTCTCTCTACTTTTATCTCCCCTCTATCACCTCTCTATATCTCTATCTCACTCTCTCCTCTCTCTCACATCCTTAACTCTCTATTCTCTATCTCCTCTCTCTCTACACACATCCCCTCTCCCTACCTACCTCTATTTCTCTACATATACATGTCTATCCTATCTGCATACCTTTCTCTCCCTTCCTACCAACTTATCTTTCTCTACATCTCTCTCGCCACCCCTCCCTCCTTCCCTCTCTAGTTTTATCTCCCTTCTATCGCCTCTCTACCTCTCTATCTCACTCTCTCGTCTCTCTCCCAAAATATACAGCTATCTCTCTACCTCTCTCTCACATCCTTAACTCTCCACTCTCTATCTCCTCTTTCTCTACACGCCTTCCCTCACTCCCTACCTACCTATATTTTTCTACATATACATCTCTATCTCTCTCTACATACCTTCTCTCCCTCCCTACAAATTAATCTCTATATACATATCTCTTCCACTTTCTCTTTCTTTCTCCATCTCACCCTCTCTCTCTCTCACAACCCCTCCTTCTCTCTCTACTTTTATATCTCCTCTATCCCCTCTCTACCTCTCTATCTCACTACTTCCTCTCTCTCCCAAAATCTTGACCTATCTCTCTACCTCTATCTCTCACATCCTTAACTCTCTATTATGTCTCCTTTATCTCTCCACACTTCCCCTCACTCCTTACCTACCTCTATTTATCTACATATACCTCTTTACCTCTCTCTACATACCTTTCTCTCCCTCCCTACTAGCTTATCTTTCTCTACATACATCACTCCTCCACCCTCTCTCTCTCTTCCCATCTCTACCTCTTCACCCCTCCCTCCTTCCCTCTCTCCTTCTCTCTACCTATTCATCTCTCTCTACTTTCTATCTCCCCTATCCCTCTCTTTTGATCCATTTGTCTCCAAATTAATCGCTTTATATCCCCTCTCACTCTTTCTAGCTACCTCTCCCTCCCTCTATCTCTACTTTTATCTCACCTCTATCCCCTCTACCTCTCTATCTCACTGTCTCCTCTCTCACCCAAAATCTAGACCTATCTCTCTACATCTCACTCACATCCTTATCTTTCTACTCTATGTATCCTCTCTACACACGTTCTCTCACTTCCTACCTACCTCTATTTCTCTGCATATACCTCTCTATCTCTCTTACATACCTTTCTCTCCCTCCCTACCAACTTGTTTTTCTACATCCATCTCTCTTCGATTCTCTCTCTCTCTCTCTCTCTCTCTCTCTCTCTCTCTCTCTCTCCACCACTCCCTCCTTCCCCTTCCCCTCTCTACCTATCCATCTCTCTCTACTTCTTTCTATCTCCTCTCTCCTTCTCTTTATATCCAACTATCTCCCCAATCACTCTCTTTATCTCCCCCTTCACTCTCTCTACCTACCCCTCTATCCTTCTCTCTCCATCTTTACCTCTCCACCCCTTCCTCCTTCTCTCTTTACTTTTATCCCCTCCCTCTCTCTCTCTCTCCCTCAATATAGACCTATCTCTTTACCTCTCTCTCACATCCTTAACTCTCTACTATTTGTCTCCTCTCTCTCTACAGGCCTCCCTTTGCTCCTTAACCACTTCTATTTCTCTACATATACCTCCCTATCTCTCTATCCATACCTTTCTCTTTTTTCCTATCAACTTATATTTCTCTACATACATCTCTCTTCTACCCTCTCTCTTTCTCCCTCCCACCCTCTCTCTATCTCCACCTCTCTAGTCCTCTCACTCTCCCCATCTCTATGTATCCACCTCACTCTACTTATTTCTATCTCACCTCAATCCCTCTCTTTCTATCCATATATGTCCCCAATCACTTTCTTTATCTCCCCTCTCACTCACTCTACCTACCTCTTCCTCCCTCCCTCTCTACTTTTATATAGAGAGAGTGAGTAGGGAGATAGATGGATAGAGAGAGGGTGAGAGGAGATAGAAAGAAGTAGAGTGATATGGATAGGTGGAGAGTGGGAGAGAGGAGAGGAGGGAGGGATCGAGATGTATACATGGAGAGAGAGAGAGAGAGAGAGAGAGAGATGTAGATAAATATAGGTAGATAAGGAGAGAGGGATAGAGAGAGGTATATGAAGAGAAATATAGGTAGGGAGAGAGTGAGGGGATATGTATAAAGAGAGGGGAACAAAAAGTAGATAGTTAAGTATGTGAGAGAGAGAGGTAGAGAGATAGTCTAAATTTTGGGAGAGAGAGGAGAGAGTGAGATAGAGAGAAGTAGAGAGGGGATAGAGGAAAAGTGATATGGAGAGAGATAGGTCAAGAGCTCGAGAAAGATAAAGATAGTGATTTATAGAGAGCGATAAATTGTTGATAGGAGCCCACCGATTACTGAAATTTGACTGTATGAAATATAAGATCTTGTAAAATCTAGAATATGCATTATAACTCCTAGAGATCTGAAACTTCTCTCAAACATCCTGTTAAATATATACATGAAATATAACTTAAAGTATAAGGAAGGAAAAAGACATATTGAAATGTGACTTATACTTAAATGTTATATTTCATGTATATATAAGTCATTTTCAAGATAAAAAACAATACAAAAAGAAACAAGATCTTGTTTTATTTATGAAACGGGATTCATTTTATAGATTTGGGTTTGGGATCCCATAGTGAAATGGGATCTTGTTTTAAATTTTGGCTCAGGACCTCGAAACATAACAAGATCCCATTTCATTTGATATATTTTTGTATTTTTAGCTAAGTCCAATGTTTAAATTTGCGACAAAAGAACCTACAAGATCAAATGTCAAACAAGAACACCTTCCACAAATGAATGGTATATTACTCAAAAGAAAAGAATATAGAATTACATAATGAAATATAATTGTATAATGAGGTTTCTATAAAGAAAGCACATAGTTAAATTTAGGAGAACTAAAGTGCAAGAATGAGGAGCTAAATAAAGATCAAATCTAGCTAAACTAGATGCACAACTAAAATAAGCACTCCTAAGTGAACTTAAACAAAAAAGCATAAGTAATTGCAAAAAAATAACTAATAGCTAAATGTGTTGTAAAACCCCCCTTACATGAAACTTAGGGTGAGTAGGAAAACTCTAAATGCATGAATGTAGAAATGGATCTCAGCAACAAAAGGCCTAATTAGGTACCCATGTACAAACCAATGAAGTCTCTCTAAGTAGAGAAAAGGAGAAAAACCACTTGGTAAAAAATCCCTCTCCAAAAGCAAGAGATGCAATGAAATGAAAAAGGTACTACATGTGACTAAGATGGACTCCAAGTGGCCCCTCAAGTAGATAATCAATCACAAAAGTAAAATGAATATTCTCCCCATAGGAGAGAAAAGAAGAGACAATGTATCCCCCCCATAATGAAGAAGCTCCAATGTTGAAGATGAAGGCTCTGTTGGGTCTCAAATCAACAGATTGGATAGGTTCTAAGGAAATGCCAGTCCCTATGGTCAAACCCTCCAATTGACTTGGCCAACATGTAGAGTGAACCTGTTTGGTTGCTTACTCTCTTACTTTAGGCTCTGCAGGACCAAGGCGGGTATACCTATTCACTAAATGTCTCCAATAAACAGTGCTTTTTATAGCAGATATGTTATCCTAATCTGATATCTCCTGATCTTGAAATGGCATGAGTTCCTTGAATGGAGATATAGCAGACGAGTTCAAGATTGTTGTTATGATAATTGTTTGCTTTGTGTTTCTTAATTACTTCTATAGCTGTCAAAATGAAGAAATGATGAGGGTAATTTGTAATTTAGCCAGTGCCTTCTTCGTTAATTGGGTTGCAGAGTCATTACAATTTTCTTCAGGACTTATGGTGCGAATCTGTGAGACAGTTTTTAATTCATCCCTTATGAACCTGTCAGTTACTATTTCTGTTAAAACCAAATGAATTTTTATATTATATGCTGATTGAGTGAATTTAACCCTACCCTTAAGGGACCAGTCAATTAAGCTTTGCAAGGAACAATTATAATCCGCAAGCAAAACTTTTGTTGCAACATTATAACATAAAGCATAGATTTGATCTTAAGAACATGAATAACCTTATCTTTATCAGACAATATCACAGACGATTGCCAAAAGAAAATGAAATAATCCACAACACATATGCAGGGAAACAATTGATCAAGATTTGTATTCCATTGAAGTTCGTACACAAAAGACTTACAGGCTGTCGGTCTTTCGCTCTTAATCCTATCTAATATCTCTCGCCTACATTACAAAAATCATTCTCATATAGATATGAGGATGAAAGCTCTTCACGAAGAGACACGACCCTTTACAAAATTAATCATTAACTTGAACATTTCTAAACTTAAGTAAAAAGAGATTCAAAAGCCCCAAATGATGAATGTAATCATCGTCTTTAAATGTTTTGATTCGAGGCGTTTGCTTTTTCAATTCATCCCCCAGCGTCAGATACTTGAATATTATCTGGTTGACGGTAGGGGCCATATCCTTACTCCGATCAATTTCTGACAAGGCCCAATCCTTGACGCTGATAAGTTCTTTTCGCAAATCCTCCAAGGTTATTACCTCTCCTTCCTTGTAGACGGAGGGCATTCCAACGGGTTTTTCATCATCTAATTCTTTTAAATCTCTTCTCAGCATATCTTCGAGTTTGACATGATTGTCCATATACGCATTGCCCTCAGTCTTTTCTTCTGGTGTCATGGTATCGACATTGCTTAGCACTCCCTGCAATCGTGCTCTTAACCGTTCATGCTCTGTTAGCGCTTTTATCGTTCCATTGTAAACTGTCCAATACGGTTCGACCTGTAAGAGCATGGTGTTAAACCGATGTCCTACAATGTCGTTGACCAATTTGTCCATCTTTTGTTGGACATTGTCTGCGCGTTTATTGGCTTTTTCTACCTGATATTTCCAGTACAGAGCATCAGAGACGTCATCCAAGCTGCGTCCTGCGGGGTATGAGGTGTATTCGCTGATAGGAGTCCCCGTCTCTAATTGCAATACCTTTGCTTGCAGCTTCTGATTTTCCTCCTTGGATTCTTCATATAATCCCTTGTATGTAACGTTCTCTCTGACCAAAAAGTCTGTCTGGTCCAAGTTCAATCTTGCAACATCCAGGTTGAGCTTTGTAGTGACCCTAGGATCAGTCTTTCCAACCTGATGAACCATGAGATGTCCAAAGGTTTCTTCTATATCCACAATGATTGGCCTCTTCCCCTTTGGATATAGTGCCCACTGTAGGAGAGATTTTTTGTCTGGATCATATCCAGAGCCTAGGAACAGTTTATCTACCTCCTGGGGCAACACCTGTTGATTCAAATCTTGTTTTTTCAAAAAGCCATCAAATAAGAGTGTTGAGTTGATATCCCAACCAGAGAAGATGATCACACCGGCCTCTTTTAATAATTTCCTCCCCTTTTCAGGAGTCATGTCTTTCATGAGGACATCAATTTCATCCTGTAATCTCTTCATCTGTTCCTCCTCTGGTTTTCCAGCCATGCTTCGTTTGACATGAGCCCCTTTGTATTGATATAAAAATGAAAGGAATTCCCTAGAGGAGGCGAATCCATCATCAGCAACGAAGTCCTCATGCTCAGTCATTCTTATGTCAACAACATCCTTGATGTTTATTTCTCCTGTGTCCATGTTCATTTCTGTTTCGAAACTAGGAGGATAATCCTCTCTAGGAGAATCAGGTGGGATACTACTGGCGGTTGATTTCGGTGACATGTGAGCTAGGGGCTGACTGTCCTTCTCAGTATTAATGAAGTGAAGGAATTGTGAAGGAACTCTGTGCATAATTTCAGCTTCATGTTGAAGCAACCTTTTAGCTACTTCCAGAGGATCTTGGAGATTTCTAATTAGGTCTCCATCTATCATTCCCCTTGCCCTTTTCCATTTGTAGGCCTCCCAGACTAACTCACTCTTTCCTTTTAAAGCTTTGGCCTCCTCTCGCCCAAGGTTCTTAATTAGGTCGTCTGGCATTTTGGCCATATGTATCCCAGCTTTGAGTTTCTGTGAGGCTCTGGCAGCTCTTATATATCCTTCGGGATCAAAATTTTCCCTAGGCTCACCCAGAGTCATGCCATAGTAATTTAATTTATTCTGTAATAAATGATAACTCTTTGAACTTTTGACAATGAAATCAGAGAAAACTAATAAACCTGGAACAATAGATTGTTTACCAAAATCAGTTAAATGCTTAGCACTGGCAATAGACAATTGCCTTATAATCTCCAAGCTAGCCACTCTGTTTGGCACCGTAATTGGAAGCATGTGGGGTTGCCCTTCATATCCAAATACCCTTATCTCTGTGTGATTATCATGGCAATACCAATCACCCCAATTATGTTCAATCTGTGACTCTGGAGAGAAATCCTTTGGCCTGAGGAACCTCTTGATTTCAGGGGACAAAGTATAATCCCTGTGTTGTCCAAAAGCTGCACTGAGAAGTTTCACAAAGTATTCTTGAAAATGCCAATATTGGTTGTTTATAAACCTCTGGTCCCATGCTGATACCCACAACTGAACCGGCTTCTTCAGACCATTCTTATCATAAGACCTAATGCTGAACTCATCTGGCCAGAAGTTAATTTCTTGTCCACAATAGAGAAGAATATGCATTAGCATGGAGTATAATGAAAAGTGAACATTCACAAGGTCTCCTTTCAATTTTTCCAGCCCATGATTCAAGGCATCCGCAACATAAGTAGCAAAATCAAATGACCTAGGGTCTTTTGATTGAATATCAGCACACAGAACCATAACCCCAATATCCATGAGTGGATGAGCCTCTAGGCCTAGTACTTGGGCTGCAGCATAATACGTATATTTGAAATATGGATGGAAGTGGTTGACATCAAATGGCACCTTGTCATCTTTGCCAAACTGAACAAATGACCCACCCACTTTTGGCCTGTGGACAGGTAGCCTCCAAGTCTTGTAGATATTTTCCAAACTAAAGAATTCCTGTGAAAGTTTCTTCATATCGATGCTCTCCTCGACTTCCCAGTCTAGATCAAAAACCATATCAATAGTCTGCTTGTTGATTACTACTAATGTATTCCCTCTGTAATCACATATGGTTTTAGTTCTCGGGTTGTAGCAATCTACCAAAGCTTTCATTAATTCTACGTCTACAAACACATTTGGAACTACTAATTTGCCTAAGTTCCTCTTCCATAGATTACTAATGGGTTCAGGTGCATCCCTTCTTTTGTAACCAAACAAAAATAACTCATGCCCTCTTATCTCAGTCCAAATGTCTCCTAGATTTTCAAATCTGTCCTCTAATCCTTCTTCTTCACTTTTAATCTTTTTGGACCTTACACTAGACGATGGACACTGGTCTAATAAGTCCTGAGTCAAAGCTCTCCCTTCTTTCTTCTGTCTCTTGGGCTTCTCTTCAGGGTTTGACTCTTTTCCTTTCCTACTCTTCTTAGAAGAAGAAGACGAAGGTTCCATAGTTACAGTAAATAAGAGAGACAACACTTACTTGGTAGACTGCTCAACCCTTCTGGTTATCGTTTGCAAGTCTCTGCAAGTTCTTCACAGCTTCCAATCTCTCAGCATCAATCTGATTCTTGCGAGAATTCACTCAGTTCAACTGTGATTGTATGGGCAACTTGTGCACAGTTAATGTTCTGCATCCATAACGGCTACTCAAGTGTTTAAACTTAATTGCAGATGTGACACTTTTCAGTTGGGCCTTTAATTCTTTCGCGGGAAGTACAGTTCGCTCAAAGTGCGCGCGTTTCAAGTTATCGATGAAACCCTTGTCTTCGGCCGAGTGTTCAAACTTTCCATCGAAAGCTCATTTTCTTCGATACAACTGTTTCGGTGAATGGCTCATGTCGAGAAGCCACTTTTAAGACTCATCGAAATCACCTTTTCATCGATAGACCCCTTTTTCGACAAGTTGCTCGTGAGTTTCATCGATGCCATACTTTCGATGAGTTTCTTTCTTCGGTGAAGGCTTATGAGTGTTCATCGATATCCCCTTTTTATCGATATCTTTTTTTTATCGATGAAACAGCTTTTCTTTTGTTCGACACCACGTTCATCAATGAAACTTGCATTTCGATGAATGTCTCTTGAGTTTCTTCGGTAACGACATTCCTTCGAAATCACCTTTTGCCTTTTTCGCTTTTTGCTTTTACCTTTTCGATGAAACTTGGAGTATCGATGAGCGGTTTCTTGCGTTCATCGAAGGTAACTTTTTGCCGAAATACCTTTTCTTAATGCTTTATATGCCCTGTGTCGATGAAAACGCTCTTTCGATGAAACTTCTCCTACAGTGCTCGATACAGTTTACTGGCCGAAATATCCATTAGCCTTCATGCTTATGGAAACATATATTATTTTTTTTTTATTTTCAAAAATAGTGCTCAACAGGCTTGACAACAAATGTTGATGAAGATCCAAGAGCGGAAAACCACGTTCCTCCCCTTAGGAAGGAACAAATCAAGTGGCCAAGGCTGAAACAACTCCATGGAAGGAGATGGAAGGAAAAGTCTCATGATGTATTCCATGGAAGACTGCTCAACTATCTAAATCAAAAGACGCTAAATCAATTGAAGGAAATCCAAATTGTTAAATTGTTGTGAGATACATGTTGAACAACCTCTGAAGGCGTTGAATATGGGATTACAGGAATGCTCAAATTGCCATCAAGGAGGAATCAAATATCCTCAGTCATGTCCCTAATGTCTGGAGTGTGTGATGTATCAAATAACCCTGCAATATCTAGAAAGTACTCATCCCACTATTAAAACTGGAAGGGAACAATCAACTTGCTTAACTGAACTAATCTCTGAACAAGCAAGAGGGATCAAAACAATTCTCATGAACCACTACAAATGACTGAAGCACACATACGTTTAAGTAAGCAAACCTCTCCTCATATTTTTTATTTACTCTCAATGCATGAGAGATAGGACCAAATGCATGCTTAATTGGAGCAAAATGTGAGAACTCATACAATCGTGTTGTATGATCAACATACCAACTACAAGCAGCTCTCTACTATGCAAATCTCTGATAAGCATTGAATCAATGGTGAACTCAATTGTCTTTCTTGTCCTACTGTGAGTAATCTGGTAAATGGAAAGAAGGTTGGAAGATAATGAAGGGATGCAAATAACATTATTGAATTTTCTGCCATCAACCTAAATAGATCCACTCCCATTAATGCTCATGTACGTGTTATTACCCATCAAAATATGTGGAAATGCACAATGCTCAAAAGAAGAGAACATGCCCTTTGATGATGCCATATGATGTGAAGCTCCTAAATCTAGAAGCCACTTGGAGGACTAACAATGTGTCAATGCAAAGAGAGCATGTCCTTTCATCTTGTCTTCACTGTGTGACATAGATGAAGACCTAGAATGTCCAAGTCCTGAAGTGGTGGAAGAGGATACACTAGATGGAGGTAGCCAAATATTATTCTTTCAAAGAAGTTATTTCATCTCATTAATTTTATTTGCATAACACCGATGCTCACCATGTCTTGGCTTGGTGCAATAAGTAAACTTAGGCTTGTCCTTCTTGGATGAAGACCTCTTGGAAGATGTGGAAGAATCTCAATCATGTCCATGAGAGTTTGAAGCTAGAGGCAGCTAAGTAGACTGTGTACCTCTATTCTTCTTCTTCTCCTTTTGTTTCCCTATAGATGTAGGAGTCTAAGCAACCAAGGCCTAAGATTTGAAACCATAAACTAAATCAAGTTATGATAGCTTGGCCTGCTCCCATGTCAAGCACTCACATAACACCTCAAATGAATGTATAGTGAATGCAACACCCAAAGCATTCATGGTGGAATAGAATGATGAAGCAAAGAATTGAAAGTGGCCTCAAAGCTTGGACAAAATCATGAAGATGCACTCCTTATCAGTCTTCTACTTGCCACAACCATGTAACTATGATCTGGTGGATTTGAACTTCACTAGAAACTCCTCAATGGAAGGAAATGAATCAAGTGCCATTGATGTCAAATCTGTCTCAAACTAAAGTGCATGAAATTCATTTTATCCCCCCAAAAATTCTCAAATTTGAGCCACATAGATAGCAGTGATGCAGGAATCAATATGGAATTAGAGACCGATTGAAACATGTAGGGCAATCAAACCCATAGCCCGATTTGTCTTGTCCCTACGCTTAATGATCTCAAACTCACTAGTCAACTTGGGTTGGGTTTGATCTAAACAAGACCATAAACCCCTATACCAAATCAATTTGATCATTGTAGTCTTTGAGCTATGATGGTTATGAGGGGTGAGTTTCTCAATAGAAGGATCTACCATTAGGCTAAGGTTAGAGAAATATAGTAATCTAAAAGATGATGATTTTAGTGAATATTCTACAAAAATTGACTGCAAATATGGATAGATGAATCTAAGATCTTTCTGACAATATGTGGAAGTAAAAAAATGAAGTCCATTTGCTCAAGTTATGGCCCCCGAAGCGTGAAACTAAAGGCTGAATTTTGAGGCCTAGTACGAAAAATTGGTGTAGAATCTAATCAGAACAACTACAGAATTAGATATCCCTCTAAACCATCTTTCCAACAATATCTAGTTTGTGCAATATCCCTTTGATCATGATGGTGACATTCATTTTTCCCCAAACTAACCAAAATTTTTCGCTACCCCCAAAACTTGCCTAAAAAAACGTGCCCTCAACCAATATGACCTCAAATTTTAATTGCTCAAATTTTGACGAAATGGCAGGCGATCTTAGGGTTTTTAGATTTTTTAGACGTGATGGTGATGCCCATTTTGCTCCAAAATTGATAAAAAAATTTGCCTTTCAAATCCACAAAAAGCAAATATGTGACCCTACAATGCTTCTGAGCAAAGAAACCCTCAAAACTTGAGAAGGGGATTTCTGAATCCACGCTCTGATACCATGTTGAATTTTGCAAAACAAGCACCTATAAGGTCAAATGGAAAATGAGAACATCTTCCACAAATGAGAGTTACAAAAATGAATATATTTTTTATTAAAGCAAAAACAAGTTTTGAAGGGACCTGAAACCCTTTAATAGAAAAGAAGAGAGTAGTCTAGAATTAACAAGGCATTAAGCCTAAGAAGACCACAAGATCCAACTAGTCCCATAGAAAAACAAAAAGAAACATTACATCAAAGGGGCATTAGCTTTTTTAAGCCAAAATTACAAAACCAGATATCAGTAGATAAAATTGAACACAGAAACACCAGTAGAACCAGAACCAACACATGGACAACATAAAACCAGCACTACTCCAGCTGCTTCATAGACTGTTCCATCTCTTTTTCAATCTCAATCATAGTATTGGTGATCTTCTTATGCTTCTGAAAGTCAGGAGGATATCTCGTTGCCTTTCTCTTCAAATTGTATCTTGTCCTTTTATTAGGGCCCATGTCCTTTTATTAGGGCCCATGGATATGTCTTGTTCATTATTGGTTTCCACATCCACCACATCTTTCAGCTGGAACTGCTCTTCAAGGCTGCAAATCATGTACTTGAATGTTTCCATTGTGGCACCAATCACACCACAACTGGTCTTGACAACATCTTTGATGGAATCCTTATTTTTTGCAATTTGCTCTTCCTGAGTAGTCATCCTAACTTCATAGCCTTTTTTGAAGTTATCAAAAGCTTTCATTTTGGTCTGAAGGCAATTGATGACAAAGGCCATCTCCTTATCAGACCAGGGGCTATTCTTAGTGGAAACTTGCACATTATCCATTTTCTTAACCTTATCTTTAACTATCTCCAAGTTGCTATTGTCAGCTCTTTGTTTCAATTGGATATCCTTTATCTCATGGAAAATCCACTTAAAGATCTTAAAGGTATCGACTGCCCCATCTCTAGCTAAAGTCAAGACATCAGTCACAGTCTCCTTCTCAGAAGTGAGAAAATGTGAGGAGGGATCAAGGGTACTTGGAAAGGGCTGACAACTCTCCATGTTTTGGTTAAGACGAGATTCACTAGAAACTAAAGGGGAGGGAAGCTTACCTTGGCTCTGAGGGTTATCAACCAAAATGCCAACATTCTTAGCACCCAATTGAAGATTTCGAACAAAGGAAGGGGAGCTGAAATTGCGATATTTTTTAGATTTAGGAATTTTGGTAGCAATGGCTTTCCCTTTAGTTTTAGGGGGAGATGAAGTGGGAGAAAAGTAATCATCGTCAGTGTCGGTGTGGTAATCGTCCTTTAAGGACTGAGAATCATCTGAGTCAACAATAACCTCAAGGGGGAGGAAGACACAGGCGACAAATATTTAACATATATAAAAATAAGAAGGATCAAACCTTCATGCAAGACAGGGTTTTTGATAGAATCCTTCTTATGTTCAGTGATACTAGCATTCAGTGAGGACGCAAGAAAGAAGGCAAAATAAATTTTCACCTTATGCTAAAAGTGGATTAGGAGCGCAAAATGATAAGCAAAAGCTCTGGTATACCGCCCATCGATAGTAACATACTCCATAAGCACCTTCAAGACATCGCCTTGAATGGTCTTAATCTTTGCAGTATTATAGCTAGTTGTCTTGTCTCTTACTATGTCTTTCTTCTCCTTCTCTTTTGGGAAAAGCTTAACCGCCTTTTCAGAGAATTTTTTGTCTTTGTAAAACTTTGCCCCTTCGGTTGAGAGACCAATGACAATTGTAATGAGGTCCTCATTCACTGCAATTTCCCTTCCAAGAAGCGTAACCAACCCCTTATTGTAATTTTTAACAAACCCTCTCGTCACCTTGGCTTTAATCCCATGCAATTTTTCAATGTAGGTGGTGAAACCACCTTTCTCTGAGATTCTCCATATACTTATTATTTTTCAGGACATTACAGTCCATAGGCTCCACTCGTTTTAGATCCCCACCCATTTTAATACCACCATTGTACCCAAAAAGAAGTCTGCAAACGGCTAAAGCACAGAAGTTTTTCAAACAAGAAATGGCCCCAAACTGAGAATGGATGCAATAAGAATACAATCACACCCCGAAAGCATGCGAGGAGAAGGCTCTAGAATAGTAATAAATGAAGACTGCTCGTGATTTGTCCCTCGCACCATACTCACAACTAATAATCATTGCAAAATGATATTACAAGTGTGGTAGTTGTTGCACCAAAAGATCAACCTGTTAATGCCCGATACAACCACTAGACTTATAAAATCTATAGGAGGCGGTTAAGCCATGTCACGAACCCGAGCGTTGCATTGCACAGCACAAGGAGACCAAGGGTGCACACCTTGAAACAAACCCCCTAGCGCAAGCGAGGGGTTTGAACCTGTGACCAAACTCTGATACTACTTGCTACAAGTGTGGTTGTCGTTGCACCAAAAGATCAACCTGTTAATGTTCGATACAACCACTAGACTTATAGAATCCACATTAGGCGGTTAAGCCATGTCACAAACCCGAGCATTGCGTTGCACGACACAAGGAGACCAAGGGCGCACACCTTGCAACAAATGAGTCATGTCCAAATAAGAGATAATCATGGAACATTAACTTCTCAGTTGGTTAGGCTATCCAACCTTATTAACCCCCTTGCTTCATCATCTAGATGGTCCCCTTTTCGCCAAATAATTTTATCATGGGCTTTAACTCCAAGGTTGGCAAAATGTTCTGCAACTTTATTACCTTCCCTATAAGTATGGGAAATTTGACACTTATCAAAAAGTCAATAATTTTATGAGATAAGCCAATCCAATTAGCAATATTCCATGAAGGATTCACTTCTTTTTTGAGGCACTAAATTAGATTTTTGGAATCCCCTTCAATCCACACCTTAGTGCAATTTATTTCTTTAGCAATTAAAAGGACCTGATAGGCTCCAATGGCTTCAACAATGTGGTTTGTCTGGAAAACCAAGGGGAGCGCCACAATAGAAATACAATTGCCACTTCTATCCTTGATCACTCCCCCACACCCAGCAGAACCTGGGTTACCCTTTGCCACCCCATCAAAGTTAATTTTTACCCAACCCGAAGGAGGCTCATGCCAGCTAGTACCATCACGCTACTTTCTTATTGGCTTGAAAACTCTGGCAATATCCATTTGAATTTGCCAAGCATTTGCAACCTTATAATCATAATCAATGCAACTTTGAACCTCATTTCTCAACTGGGCACTATTAAGACAATTAAAATTTTCCTTCACAACTCTCTGGATTTTGTGGAAAACGATCTCAGCTGATAATGTAGAGTCTCTAAAAATTCTATTGTTTCTCTCTTTCCATATGCCCCAAACAAGATGAGGAAGGGTATAAGACCAAAGTCTTTTCATAACTTGATTTTTGCTAGGAGCTCTCTATTGAAGGAACAAATCCGGCATAGTGGAAGGGAAGACCCAACATAGATCCCATAATTGAAGCAATATCCCCCAAATTTATTGAGCAAAGGGGAACCCAATAAAAAGATGGGAAACAAACTCTACATCGGCCATACAAATGAGGCCGATGTTGGGAAGATGTAATCCCTATTTGCATAAATTGTCAGTAGTAAGGATCTTATTTTGGAGAAGAATCCATGTAAAGATATTCACCTTTGGGATAAGGTTTTCAATTCAGGCCTTATCCCAAATTGGGCTTGAGGAGTTATGATTCTAAGAGAAAATAGCAAAGCCAGAAGAAACCAAATACAAACTAGAAGGATTAGCTTTTCACACCATCAAATCATCTGATTGGTCCACACATGTCGAATTCAGGAAAATTTGAAGAGGGCGTAACTCAGAACTAATCTAAACCAGATTAACCCAGCAACCATTCCTCCAATAATCCACTACCATGTGACCAAATCTTCTAATACACTCTTCTCTGAAGGGTTTGAATGAAGAGTTGAGATAAAGATGCTCATTTCCAATCCAGAGATATTCCCAAAAATTGATGCTAGAACCATTACCCAGCTTCCAACCAGCAAAGAATACAAAATTACAGGATGAATTACAATTGTACAATGAGGTTCTTATAAAGAAAGAACAAAGCTAAATTTAGGAGAACTAAAGTGCAAGAATGAGGAGCTAAATAAAGAAAACTCTAGCTAAACTAGATGCACAACTAAAATAAGAACTCTTAAGTGAACTTAAGCAAAAAAGCATAATTAGTTGTTAAAAAACAACTAATAGCTAAATATGCTCTAACATTGAAAACTTCAAGTCTAAATGGACTCAAATTTGTGCATTTACCCAAATATCTCACTAAGTTGCAGGTCAAACTAGGTCCAAGGCTAAGGGTCGGGTCCCCAAGCCTTTGTCTAAACTAAAATCCAAAGCAAAAATTAGTGCTTGAGTTCAATTTTTTTGAAACTATTGTTTATTTTTTTATATTATAAATGACTTATATAAACATAAAATACAACTTTAAGTATAAGAAATGAAAAAGACATATTGAAATGTGACTTATACTTAAATGTTATATTTCATGTATAGATAAGTCATTTACAATAAAAAATAAATAAACAATATAGTTTCAAAAAAAATTGAATTCTAGCACTGATTTTGGTTTTGGATTTCATTTCAGACAAAGGCTTGGTGACCCGACCCTTAGCCTTGGACCTACAACTTGAAGGCCATGTCAGTATCCATACAAAATACTAACTTTAGATATATATATGAAGACCTTTTCTACACAATTTAAAAATAAAAAAAACCATTACAAAAGAGATTGTGTAGATTCCAAATATGCAATTTTTAAAAAATTGGATTATTTTTTTATTTTTTAAATAATTTCTAATGAAAGAGGTCCATAAACTTGAAATAACAAAGTTTCTTATTTTTTTAATAACTTTTTTATTTCCATTTTTTTTGAATTACAAAGTATATGGCATCAAATTAGAGACAATTCTATACGTGTTCAAAAAAAAATTGATAAAATTTAGGTCAAGTTATGCTTGTCATACACAAGGCTTTTTCAAAACAACAATTATGCCTAATAAAAAAACTGCAAAAAACAAATATTTAGAGAAAAATTACAAAAAAAAAATCCTCATTAAAGGTGACTTTGTTACAAATATTTTTCCAAAAGGATTTAGAAAAATACTTTCATTTAGGTCAAATTATGCTTGTCCTTCACTAGCATGGTATGGTCCTGAAAAAGTGACTTTTAAACTATAGGTTTTATAAATGTCTATTGAAACTTAATTTGTATCATTTGAACATTAAAATAAATTACATATTTGAAAACTAGAATTTGAGAACTACATTTACTATTTCCGACTTTTACTATTTACTAGATGAGTGTAAATGAAATGCAAATAAAAAATAAAAACATTCATTTAAAATAGTTATAAGAATTATGCTAAAAAATGTTTTAAAAAAATTGTGATAGGAACTATGTAGACTACTAGAATAGTCTATTACATGTATTGTGCAAATTTTTAGAATTGTACTGACTATTGAAACAATCTACTACAAAAACTTTGTTGTAATCAAAACAACAATTGATAAAGTTATATATAATAGTCTAAACTATGTAAACATGCTGCAAATAACACAAGATAAATGATTAATTTAAAATGTTCTATTTAAATAAGAAAATATAATAATTTACAAACTACAAAATAAAAATAAATATATATGAAATAATTAAATAAAAACATCACTGACATTTTTTAAGTGGGCCCTTCCTCTCCATCTTCACAGTTTCTGTAAAAATGCTAAATACTCTTCAAAACAAATGTTTCATATATTCTGATTTATTCTTAAAAATATGACACACTTTCCTCTACTATTTTTTCTACTATATTGCATTTGCACTACTATCGAGCACAAATTATTTTATGCCATGTGAGTATAAAAATAAATCGTCGGCTATTATAACAAGCTAACTAATATCTAGTACAACAAATAATCAATGAAAAATGGATAGTATATTAATGGGCTAAAGGAAGTATATTCTCTCCTCCAATAACATGCTGAAAGATTTATTTTCCAAAGCTAAAATGAAAACCAATATTAGTAAACATAATCAAATATGTATTTCATCTTATTTTATTTAAAAACCATATTAAAATATTATTTATGTATTTTTTTTATTTTTTTACATTTTTTCTTTTTTCTTTTTTCAATTTTTATAATTTTTCCTACTTTTATCATTTTTTAAAATGTTATACGTAGGAGGTATCATAAAAATTTATTTCCCAACCTATGAGCTATAAAAAATAGATGAAATGATATGCAAAATGAATGATTATGAAGATTGAAAAATAATAGATATTATGAGAGGATAATTAAGGGTAATGAGAAACAAAGGCGATAATGGGTGAAAAGATGACTAATTTGAAAGATGTATCTCGCCCCAATTTAGAAGGATGATCGTCTCCAAAAAAACAAGGAAGAGTTAGGTATCAATGTTGTTTTAGATGATTAATATTTAAAAATAATAATAATAAATCTTAAACATAAAATAATTTTCAAAAAAAAAACTAATTGTTCTACTACCAATTTGCATGTCCATTTGTACCAATATCTCATAGCCAAAGTAATGCAACAAGAGTGAACATCCAACAAGGAAGGAATGCATGAAATATCTTTGTCTCACTAAAGCACCATGGATCATATTGGTGGTAGTTAATTATTCACATTTGATAACACCTCAACTAAACATGTAGTAGTTTGCACTTGCTATAGATGATCAAAATCATGTTGACCCCAACAAACGAGAGGACAACTACACAATTGAGCTACAACAAATGCAATAAGCACTTAGAGAGAGTAAAACAACCATGGAAGCAACTAAGTGTACCTAAAAAATGATTATCCCATAGAAAGAACACAAGTAATTGCATTTTTTCACTTTTTAAAATTTTGATAACAAGTGACCACTAGCAAACTAATTTTAATCACATACTGCTTAGTGGTACTGTGAAAACAATTTTCACCACAAAGTAGAATTTCTTTGAATTCCAATCCGCTAAAAACCGGTTTTCAAATTATAGTGTTTAACAATGCCCAAAAAATTTCATTGTTAGAATTTATTGCTTTTTTCATTTTTTTTTTTAAATTTCTATATAATAGATCAAGAAGAAAGAAAACTCTCATATGTGTGTTGAAGTGATACCATGAAAATCTGAGTTCATTCTAAACCCCTTTAATGGAAGTCAAAAAACTTGAAATGATGACTAGCAATAAAAAATATACCTTCATCAAGATATATCATGTATCTTTGCATAGTACCATTGGTACGTACAATCATGATATCATTCATCCCATGCTACTATCTACAATAGTTAGATGCAGAACCAAGGACAAGGCTGTGTAGTGAAAATGCCAATGATTGTCTCCCAACTTATCCAATATATCCATGATACAATTTTAGGTAGGTGGATACTCAATCCCTATAATGGAGCGTGATAAATTGTATTAGAATGTGCTCAAGCTTCTTTTTCAATAATTCAACTTATTTATTGGTATGTGGTTTGTGAAAAATTAACCAAGAACATAGTATTGCAAGAATCATGGTTCTCATAAATTATGTTGCAAATTATCCTCCACATGGTTTAGTATCAAGAATGGTGCAAAAAATAACTCATGTCCATGAATGTTGAATAATTTTCCCGATAATCTTCTTGTGATCTCCAAAAGAGAAACACAAAGGAAACTTGTTTTTCACCATATAGTTAGCAAGACCAACAAAATGTAGACTCAATTGCTCATATTGGAAAGTGGCATCAAATAGTATTAATATAAAAGTGTTGGATAACCAAGATTAAAAAAAGTTCGTAAATATATTCTCATGACCAAGCATATAAATATAGTAATGTTTTTAATTAAAAAAGTAGCAAAACAAGGGTGCTAACCTTGTACAAAGACATACCAAAAATGCCACAAACAACCAGTCAAGAACATGTCAATGATAGCAAAGGCCCAAACAGACCACTTACAACACGCACGACAACTAGTAACCGACATCAAGGGTGGGGAGAAAAAACATCCACAACTTGGGGAAGAGTTTGGGAGGAGGAAGAACGATCTCTCCTTCGTCAATGAACAATAGTCCAAGCGATGATATTATTTGGAACACCATCACAAGGGGGATCAAGAGGGGGAATCCAAGCAATAAATATAGTAGTGTCAGATTTGTGCAGTATTATCCATTTAATAACTCTACCACTAATAACTAGTTTATTCATTAAAAAATGAAGGGTAGAGTTATTGATATGAATACATATTTGATAATGGAAAAATAAATGAATAATATATACTATTACAATGAATGCTTGCGTATAAACAATATAATTCAATGCTTGTGACTCTAGTAACACAATACAATGTTTAAGAGGCCATCAAAAACCTTCTTGGACCATTGAAAAATGGATTAGTAAATACCTAAATATTCTAAGGACCTTTCAAAAATTTTATATTACACATGTCTACCATGAAGCGAATGGGCTTGTAGATTACTTTGCTAATGAGGGAGTTCGGGTTAATAATGAAAAGATATGGCACATTGGTGATCATGTAAATGCAGATGTTAATGCATTGTTGAGATATGATTTATTTCAAGCACGGAGAACCAACCCTTCTTGTGAATAATGATGTCATACCTTGAAAAGGCAGTCACTGCCATTATTAAGTGATGAGCTATGAAGTTGTGGAGTACTTTAATGAATTGCCTCATACCTCCACACGCTTTTTGGGTGATCACTAATATTTTCTAGTGTATTTTCATTTTGCACATAGATCTCTCTGTCATTCTTGCAGCCATGGGTGGTGAAAGGTGAAGGGTCAAACCTCTAAATTGTAAGGAATTTAGAAAAGATGCCACTATTTGGAGAATTCTAGAACGAGGGGGCCTTACCCCTTTCATTGAAAAGCTTCACGGCTTTGATGTCAATGTCACCAGGAAATTTGCCAAGTGGGTGAAGGAGGGGCACATTCAAATGTTTGGAAGGGACTTCGAGATTGATGAAAAATTGGTTGCGGAGGTCACTAGTTCGTCTATGGAAGGGGCCAAGTTTTACAAGGCTAGGAGGATGTCAGATGTGGCAATTAAGAAATTCCCCAAAGACGACAAAGAAAGGAAGAAATTGGCCAAAGTCTCGAAACACAACTATGATACGAATAATATCAAAACCATTTGGCGCTTTGTGCTTACTGTTATCATGAAATATATTACCCTAGATAGTAAGTTCACTAGGGATTTTGGGCATCATTTTGTTCTATTGAACCACTTTCGGCATAAGGTGCAGATTTCCTTTCCTTTTTTTTGCAAGCCTCTATTAATGTCTGCATTAAAGACCATAGGAAAAACAAGAAAAACCCAGTCCTTCATGGGGGTTTGTTGTTATTAATATTTAAGCATATAAAATCACAACTCTCTTCTTCTTCTAGCGTCTCGGATTCTTCATATGAAACTAAGGCGGAAGAGTCTAAGAGTCACTCTTCTGATGAGTGGAACACTGATTTGGAAGAATCTAACTTTGAGTTGAAAGCAAAAAAGAAGCTAGGCCAAAGAGCTAAGAGGAATAGAGATTCCCCTGTTACTACTACCAATTCTAATTCTAGGTCATCCTACCATGTCATGTTGGATAAGTCGATGCTTGTTACTAATAGGACTGAGAGAACTCCTTTTCCTAAAGACCTCAATGTGGACTCCCCTTATCTCAATTTGGATAGAGAAAACTCGAATGATATTCTTGCTATAGCCCGTGATTCTGCAATTGATTATTTCAGAATCCAAAAATGAGTCTTCAATGAAATCAAAGATTTATGTTAAGCTACATGCAATTAGCAGTAAACAGGACAACCGTTGTGCTAAACAGTGGAGTGTTGAGCAAAGGAAATCTATTGTTGAGTCAATGCAAAAGACTGTGAGCATTGTAAATGATCTCAAGAAAGATTGTGACGATAGGATTATAAATCTGGAAGAGAAACTTAAGAAGGATTATGATGGCAGACTGAAACAACTAGAGAATAAGTTCCAAAAAATCAATGACAACCTCATATTTGTGGTGACCTACAGCCATAAAGTGGTTAAGAGCTCAACAGAAAGCATCAATACTATGGTTGGGAAACTTGAAGGCCTTCAACAAGAAGGGATGATGGTTGATGCAAAGTTGCTTGAGAAGATACGGGATGAGAACACATGTCCTTCCAAAAGGACTAGAGCCAATCTGTAAAAGAAAGCTACCAACCAAGACATTCTGGATTTGAAAAAGATTGCCCTCAACATGACTTAATTGGAAGTTGAAGTCGCGGAGGCTTTTAAAAATTTGAATTAGGTTATCTTTGGTTTGTTGTCTTGTTTCTGGTTTTTGGCTTTTTGTTGTCTTATGGAAGCTTGCTTTAATTTGCCTCTCTCTTTAAGCAACATTTTGTAAAAAAGGTTTCAGGTCCCCTCAAAACCTCTTGGTTCCTTATTAAAAAACAATACAATTCAATTCTAACTATCAGATGAATGCATACCTTGATTTAGTCCAAAGCTCACTCACATGGTTTTGGCAAAAGCACTAGAGCAACAATTAGTAGTAATCAACCAAGGATCTCCAAAATTTGGGGAATTTACCCCCTAACTTAACTTCATACTGCAAGATCATGAGATCATTACGACAATCCAAAGAAAGAATAAAGACAATTGATGGCACTTTAAGAATACTAGGGGCCTTGTTTGATGAATGATCATCCATATGTAGCATATTTTGTTTAGTCGTTAATGGATGCAAACCCATCTTTTATCTAGTTGTACTTAATCATAAAATTTATTATTGACGAACCTAAAACAATAAGTGTGTGAGGAATGTACCATAAGCCTCCCAAGATCTAGATGTTTGAGTATAAAAACATTTATAAATGATGGATCTTGTAACTTTTCATTCTTCATCTCATGCAGTTCTTGAATCGTTAATGTGTATATTTCAACACTTCTTATTGAATGATAAATTTTAATACATTTATGGTTTTAAAGATAAAATTAGGCTCATGTTGAGTTGTTTCTTTATGCGTGTGAATTCTCTCTAGAAATCATGATTTGCTAAATAGAAAAGAACTAAGTTGAGCATCTTCTATTTGATCATGTTGCCTAAAATAATTATACCAAAGTCACATCACTTAGCAATATTGATATATTTTAATTGAGATTCACCAATTTCAAGCATGTGAATGGAATGCAAAGGGATTCTTGAGACCTCATTATTATATGCAATTTGAACAACCTTATTAGGTAATAATTTATTAGGCACTCTAGTTGCCCTTGGTGGATATGTTTAAGTAGATGGTTCATGATATGAATGATAATGAAAATGGTAAGAATTGTTATGAATATAGAGTAAATGGTAATAAATAACATGGATATGGTAATATATATGATGTGTATTGTGTTTGTTGTGAGCATTCCTTTGCCATTCTTTATTCTTTTTCTTTCCTTTTTTGATTTTTTTTTTCTTCAAGTTGTATGAGGATTGTTTCCATTCACCATATCTACTAAGTCAAGAAGGATTTTGTGAAGAAAAATATTGCCTTCCTAATCCAATAGAATTATAAGCCATTTCAAAATCATTAAGTATACCTAGATCTTCTTGATTTGATTTCTCAAGTTGTCCTTCACTTACAATTGCTTCCCTTTTTATTTTGTTGAAAGTCATTTTCATATTGTATCTTCTTAAAAATGTCGTCTTCATTTTCTTGAGCAACTTGGCATGTAGACTTGGCTTCCTCCCTACAATAATCAAAACAACAAATGGGCAAATACTCATTTGTTAGTTTCTTTTCAAAAATCCATTCTCTCTCCAAGAATTCTTCAATTATTTGTTCTTGCTCAATTGTAGGAATAACATTTGTACAAGCTTGTGACTAATGTTGACTCGATCATCTAAGTTACATTCATAGGTAGAGGGGACATAAAAACAATACTTTGTGTCAACATTACTTCCTCACAATTTCTTCTTTGGTTTTTGAATTTGAAAATGGTTGTCTAGGTGTTGCCAAACTCATTTTCATTCTTCTCTAGATTTCAAATTGTTCATTTTTAAAGCACTTTTTCTAAAAATGATGTTTTTGGACTACTGCAAATGCATCATTTTCATGCTTTTGTGTTTCTTCAAACTTGCTTCTTTCTTGTCAAATAAATCATAGCAAGTGTTGTTGATATATAAGTAAGTTTACTGCTTAAGATCTACCTACAAACTCTAATCATGCATCTATATGATTTAAAACAACACAGATTGGAATTAATCACTTAGACAAGGTCAACAATTATGTGAGTTTTCTTCCTAACGCATTGGTCCTAACTCATCTCATCAAGCTGAAAGGCTTTTAACACCTTTCTCTAACAATAACATCAAAATTACAAGGGAGAACTGAGGTAGCAAATAGTAGATTTAATGTTTAATAACTAAATTTCAGTTTGGTCTACGTGTCAATCTAAGGGTGTAAACTTGGAAAAGGCACAATGTGCTATATATGCAAGGGTTGCAAATAGTGAAATGAGTGTAGATGAAATGCAACTAAACATAAATAAACATATTAAAACAGTTACAAGAATTCTATAAAAAATTGTTGTCAAAATTGCTATAAGAACTACGTAAGCTACTAGAACAATTTGCTACAAGAACCATGCAAATTGTTAGAACAATGCTAACAATGCAGGCTGCTAGAATCTACTACATGAGCTGTGCTATAATGAAAACAACAATTTATAAAGTTATATATAATAATTTAAACTAAATAAACATGCTGCAACTAATACAAGATAAACAATCATTTTAAAATGTTCTAAGTGAAAAAATAATCTAAAAAAATATAATGCTTTACAAACTACAAAATAAAAATAAAATTATATGAAATAATTAAATAAAATCATCACCAAAGTTTTATGAGCGGGCCCTTCCTTTCAGTCCACATTATGGTTGTAAACATGTTGACTACTCCTCAAAACAAGTGCTTCATATATTCCAATTTAGTCTAAAAAATATTAGATACTTTCTTTTACATATTTTTTCTAACACTGTTACATCTTATGCATTATTCTCTCATATCTCCACTCCTCATTACATTGCTATAGCTCTATTTTATAACATTTTCTCCTATTCTTGTGCCATCTCTTATGACATGATGTAGGACAAAATATTATGGCTTGTGGGTTGGATTAAAACTAACCACAAGTATAGGAGTTTGTTTTGCCACAAAAATTGTTATTTCTTTTTGTCTACAACCATCACAACTTTATTAATTGTAATTGTGAACAACATATACTATTTCATGTCATATAACAATAAATAACCAGCTATTTTTTATTAAAAAGAAACATTAGCTAGGGCGCCAACCCTTTAACATAGTCAAAGACTATTAAAGAAAACATGTCTAACCATCTACAACCCAGACCCAACACAAGGAGGGGTAGGGACACCCGAGCCTTGACAAGGAGAGGTTTGAGGGGACAAGCAGGGCCTCCCCTTCCACCTGCGACAAACTATAGTCCAGGCGATACTGTCATTGGGGCCATCAAGAGAGTGATCATGAGATAAGGACCCTGTTAGGTTGCCATCATAAGAGCCATCAGAGAGCTTCTACAGAACGGCATCCTGTTGTTGTAGAATAGCAGGGGGTTGTTGCAGAACAACAACAGGTTGTTGTAGAGAGACATCTTCAGGAGCAGAATCAGTAGGTACGACATGGAACTGCAAGTCAAAGGCGACAGGAGTTGAATCCGTCAAGGCAGGAGGAGCCAATACAGTGGAATCGACAACAACATCAGCAATAGTAAAAGGCATCTCATCCTCTTGAGAGGAGCCAACCGAATCAAAATCAGCAGCACTGATGGTCAAGTGATCATTAGTAGCATCCTTCCACCAAGTAGCAACACCTTTGTGGCATGAAATAGAGCAGTCTGAAGCAAGATGACCCGTAGAGAAGCATTTCCGACAACAAAAGGGGAGGCCCTCAAAAACCAGCGGTTGTGTCCAAGGCCGATCCCCAACCATGAGAACCACATCTCCCAGGAGAGGCAAAGAGATGTCATATCAACTAGGATAGGAGCAAAGGTAGTGTGGCCCATTGAAAACGTTGCATCATCAACCTTTAAGAAACGACCAATGGAGTTACCAATAGCCTCATAGCAAGAATGCTCCCAAAAATGGAGAGGGAGATTCGGAAGGCGAACCCAAACTAGACGCACATTAAACAATTCAGTGAGAGGGTTGAAAGAAGTTGTCCAAGGCTTAATAGAGAGAGAGTGAACTCCCCAAGCCCACAACTTGCCCAGAACCAAATCCTGATCAACCGAAGATGTAAAAGAAGCAATGAAAAAGCCTTTAGCACGAAGAAAAAGTTCAATATTATGAGCTACCTAAGGCCTCCAAGAGTCACTCACCCAACGATGGAGGTCCAAAAGTGAAGGCCAAAGCTTAGAGAATTTGCACAGTAAAGCACAACATTGGTAGATCCCAATGTTGTCCACAACATCCTGCCCACAAACCACCACAGGGGAGGATTTGGCACAGGGGAGAGGATGAACCCCCTTGGAGGGTTGCGCAACAGATCTAGCCACACAAGCAAAGTTGTGCCTGCCAGCAAAGGAAGACCTAGGCGGGGCCTTAGTACCCATAGCATCAATAGTAGCCGATTGAGAAGCATCACCAAAAGCCAGAGAGTCCACAACAGCAACACGCACCGGAAGGGCATCCACGTGTGGCAAGGCACGGGTAGAGGTACCCACAACACCCACAGCCGAGGGCAAGACCCCACCGGGACGAGACCCAGCAGCAGTCGTGTGGGAGCCGAACACGGCAGGAGCATTAGCCCCCACGTGAGGGGGAAGGGGAGGGAACGCAGAGAGCGAAAGCCCTGCAGAGACAGCAGACCGAGCATCGTTCAAACCAGGGCGGGCGGGAACAACAGAAGCGACGGCCATAGAAGCAACTGTCGACAGAGCTGCACCACTGACAACCAGGGCATAGGCACCTACAGTCACCACGCAAAGGGAAAGGGAGGGATCGTCCGTTGCAGCACCCATAGCAGCAAGGGCAGAGTTCGAGCATTGGGTGGGAGGAGCCGTTGCAGGAGCCATTTCAGACATGTAGGTAACCATATTAGATCGGTATCGTCCGTTGCAGCACCCGTAGCAGAAAGGGCAGAGTTTGAGCATTATAAATAACCAGCTGTTATTAGCACAAGAAGTAATTACTTTAAAATAGATTAACTGAAATTATTCGCTGCCAAGTATATTCATGGGCTACAGGAAGTCTGTTCTCTCCTCCAATTGCATGTTATAAGATTTATTTTCCAAAGCTAAAATGATAAAAAATATTAGGTAAATATAATCTAAAAACTATATTAAATATCCCTTATATATGTTCAACCATGTGCAACAAAAATATTAAAAAGGCTACGATATGATAAAGAAATAGAACAGAAAATGTAAAGATTATGGTGTATGAAAGAGACTAAAATATGAGATAAAAATGGAACATAATGGCTCTCATCATTAATCTCAAGCTACTAAAAATTTAAAATGTCAGGTTAAAAGAAATTAGAAATAAGAAAATCAACTTAAACCTCACACATTAGCTTAACCAATATATGAAATTTTTTGGTCTGGAGCAAATTTGATATTAAACTACTGATTTGGACTCAATTTTGCATGTTACTCCACAAAGAATCCTCTCCATGTGGTGGTGCATGTAGTCGGTATAGTTATTCATCATTTGGGCTTGCATTTGCTAGCAACTTATACATTTAAAGCACTCAGTATGATATTGTTATTGTGATGTTCTCATTATAACTAATATTGAAATTTAACATTATTATTGTTGAAAAACTGCATGGCCAAGGTGTGTTCAGTTACAACTTTACCAGTAATACCATCTCTTACAGACTCTAAAAAGAGAATGGACATTCCAATGAGCAAAAATTCTAGTTCAGTTAAACCCTCTGCAAGGGCACATTGGCTATTGAAGAAGATGCATTTGACAGTAAATTAAAATCTTATCCAATAATATGATGGCAAACAATAGCAAGCACTGTCTACCATGAAAAGTCTATAGATGAACATCATTCCCTTTTTCAAACCCTTGGATTATATAACGATATGTATAACAAGCTATCACTTTCCCATAACGATTGAATGGGAATCCTCTGTGTGCTAAACACAGCAAAAATCTAATGGCTTCATTCAGATATGCAAGTCCAAGAAACTTGTCTTCCTAAGTAGTGCATTCTATCCCCTTAAGATATTACCATCCAGAAAAAGCATATAGATTGAATAGCATGCAAAAACATATATATACAAATGTAATAACTTGCTGTTCCACAAAACATACCCTGTAATCAGTTTCTGTTTAACTTTGTCATTCCAACTTATCATGGCTCGTCAGTACTCCCCATGCCTCCAACAACCAAAGGACAAGAAGAATATTGTGAAAATCAGCTCAAACATAACAACAGCATTATTTCTAAGATTAACGTGAGTCATGTGAACTAATAAAATAAAAGGATATCAAATTCTACAAGAAACTAAATCTCCCTCAGGAATGAAGAACAAAAGATTGTCAACATGGATGTTCCATCATAAAATTGTATCAAATTGTGCAGAAGGATTAATAAATTTTATCCAAACAAATTGTCAACATTCACCATAATACATTATGATGTCTTCATCATTTCTAGGCATATAAAGTACTAGAGCAGTGCCTTATCACAAAACAGATCGCTAGCCCATGATAAAACAAAGGATCTGTATCACCTTGAAATTCTAAAGATAAAAACTCTACCTTGTAACAACAATATTGGATTTTACTTCTGAAATACCAACTGGGCATTGACCTTTCTCATCATATTCCACAAAATCCCCTTCTAAAAAGTTTATGTCATTATACTTTGTTCCAGAAATCTGCAGAATAAATGTGTAAGAGATCATCAGAAATCAAAACAAATGTCTCCATGTCAACATGGTAATCAAGTTGCAAAGCTTATGCTTTCACTAGCTGCCCTTCATTCAAATCTAGCTGAAATAACTTCCTATATTGTTATGCAGACAAACTTCATTAGAATTTATTAAATACATGCATGAGATACCTACAGCCTATAAGCTACATAGTTTTGACTCATTTCTAGCATTAGCATCATATAGTCCCTTATTGAACTTTATTTTCTTAAAATAAATATTCAATTTTCACCCCCAAACTCACAAAGAAAGGAGCTATTTCCATCTAGTTGGTACAAAATTCCAGTTTTTATGAAATGAAATTGGCTTCTCAAACCAAACGATACATATGGTCCAGGATCCCTTAATGATCCTTACCAGTGATCCTTCATTTACAACAGGCAACAACTTAAGTATAAAAATTTAGCAGATGATTTTTTTGCAATGGCATATAAAATGTTGGAAGGGCAATACTGACCATAATAACAGATTGTCATGTGTCTTTATTGAAGATCATGGAGATAAAAACTCTAGGCTTGTCATGAGAGATGCCAATGAAGATGATGGTACTCAGAAATGAGGGAAAGATTTTGGAGATGAAACACCAGCTGCTGCTCAATCAGTCATGGCCAATTTACATTCAGATGTGCTCTCCCTAGAAGAAGTTATTAGTACACTATACTAGAGTTGCTTTGTTAATGCACAACTGAAATAGGAGATCTTTTGTTACCTCTCATGTGGAAGGTAAAGTGGTGACTATTGTGGTCATTGCTTCAACGATCACATCTCATAATTTTGAATAAGGAAATACACTTTGGCCAGTCGTTGGATGGCAATTATGCTAATCAAAAACTGTGGTTTTTGTGCCGCACATGGTCCCCATGGTTCCCTTATTAGTGGGATTAAACTTTAGTGTTGGATAGCCCAAAAGCTAGCTAATACTGTGTGGGTCCTTGGAGCTGATTCACAATGCTGAGTTGGGATGTTGACCGTGGAGGGTAGGATACAGTCCTTCACTTTGGCAAGGAAATCATGGAACAAGTCTAAAAGGATCCTCGGTGTGACAAATGTTGCATTGGGCCAAACACCTCTTGAACCAACATGGCACTACACATGATCCAAAAGATAAGGAACAAAACAAATCCAAGTGAAGCTTGATAAATTCTATGCAGATTCACATGGAATAACTTTCACCTCCAATAGAAAGATCTGTGTGTAGGCTTTGTCCATTAGAGAATCACATCAATATTACTTTTTTACTCATAATAATTGTAAATAAGTTTTTGTAAGTTGGATCGTCAATGTGTTCAAACTAAATGTTTCTCCTCGAGTCAAACTGGTGGCAAAGGGCCGTCAAAACAATATGGCATTCAATTCCCCTCACCCACTTCCTAAAGGGCAATAACAGTTCAACCTTACAATATAAAGCTGTTAATCATACAACAAAGTTTCTTAAAGTATGGGATATAATCACAAAAGCAGGAATGGGAAAAGAAAATCAGGTTCAATTCCAGCTTCTCCAAGCTAGAAAAGTCATGGAGATGGACTCTTTGAATGAGTTGAATCAAATGTCGGCAGTTAGTTTGATCTACAGCTCAGGATGTTTAAGGCAAGGAAAGCTAGAATCAAAAAGTGTATGCAATGGATAGATGAATGGAATGCATCCTCAGAATTCTTCTTCCAATACGTAAAGAGTTTTAAAAAAATGAGTGAATTTTAGCAATTCAGGAACCAATGCAAATCTCATATGGATGAGTGCAAATTTGCCATATCTTCCAAGAGGATTTACAAAATATTTTCACTTTCATGGGCTCTGATTCTTTCTGTGACACTTTTATGTAGTCTGTCAAACTGGTTGTGCATTGAAAGGTTGACACTTATGTTAGGGTTTATGTTCCCAAGGAAATAAAAAAAAATTAAAGCATTGGTGGATGCCATGAAGAAGCCTAAGAAATCTCAAGGCCCAAATGGAATTCCATTGAGTTGTAGAAGAAAATTTGGCATTCTGTAGGTATGTCAGTAATGAAGTAGACATATAAATATGGGGGAGCTCGTTAATGCAGGACTTACAAAGCTCGTCCCTAAATGTGCCAAAAGGTAATTAGTGGGAGGATGGCATCATGTAGCCGTGCCTTTTTTGCAAGACTAGCAAAAGCATTGGTCAGGCATATAATTGCTTGTCGCCCAAATGATAAGAAAGGACCAGAAGACTTTATTGGAGGGATATAATTTTCCGTTAGTTTTTAAAAGCTTTGTGAGCTTGATTGCATGTGTTAGTCTGGTCAAAAGGATGAAAATAGATTTTAATAAAGCTTAAGACAGAATACAATAGGGATTTAATTTTGAATAGTTGAATTGGTTACGATTTGTCCCCTTTTTCAATAGATTAGTAGAGAATCTGTTCTCAAGATTTTTGCAAAAGCTGGTGTTGACAAAGTTTTTCACAGATTAATCATTTACAAAGATTTGTTCGACAATGTTGTGTTTGTACCTTTTCCTGTGTGACTGTAGTAGATTCTCTTTCTTGTTTGTTGAAGGAAATTAGATTGTAAACAGAAATCAGAGGTGTCTCATCACCAGAGTTAGGCATCAATTTAATGTTGATGTTCGGCCATAAATCTTGAACTGACTCAAAAATTTGTGTACAGCATTGTTTTTTCAGATCAGACACATTTGCAGATGCTCTTAGAGTGGTGTTTAGAGAGGAGAAAAGATAGAAAGTAGAAACTTAATGATTGGTCCAAATGAGCATCCAAATTGACTGAACCAAAGATGAAAGCCCATAAAGCAAGAGGAAATCACCACTATGTAACCACTTGTGTGTTGTTGATCAATGAAAGTGAATAATCACAAGATTTGAGAAGATTCAAGTTTGGAGTAGCCTTGATCTCCATCTTAACAGAAACGTTAAAATTGCAGATAAAATCTCAGCAACGAAGCACAGGGAAACAAGTCTTTCGTTCAAACTTTTATAATACATTTCGCAGTGACACATCTAGATTCCATTCACCTTACATGACCACAATCACTAGTGACAGACAATCCTAACTCTATCGTGTATGCAAAAGACAATATTACGAAAAGCTTTTCAAGCTAGCCTGTAGTTATGTATATCAGTTCTTTTCAGATATCATATAGATAGGATAGCCGATAGACACAGTGATGAAAGAGATGTAAAAAATGGTCACTATAAGGTTCACTTCCTAAATAGATAGTGGGGAACCCAGGTTTTGTAGAATTAGATTGAGTAACGGCATGTATCATTTTTTCAATCAGACTTTTCAGAATGTCTTTCTATTGAGCTAAAGAGTTTATTTTTTGGACTAAGAGCAATGAGCTCAAGATTTTATCTTGGGATAAGGGTAATGGATAAATCTGACAACAGGAATGATAAGTTTTACTTTGTTGAAACCCTATTCAAAATCATAATTGGCATGGACATTCTTTTGGCTTATGTGTTTTAAAATAGGAATGGGCCTCAAACACTTTTGTAAGTACTAGCTTCTTTTTCTTCTTGAGCCTCAGTAGGATTGGCAAGGCCAAAGACTTGCTCCGTAGGTGTTTTGCAAGTTTAGTTTGTTTGGTCTGTCTGTAATTAGTGTAAACGAATTTGTAATGTTTGGTTAGTTTGTGGAGCCAACTATTTTGTTTGTTAATTTCTCGGCTTCAGGTTAGTAGTTCATGTTCAGTTGTCACAGTTCCAAATGGCTTTGTTCTATGTGACAACCTTTAACCCCCCTTTATATTTAATAATCATAGATAGGGAAAGCATTTGATCTTGGCATGGAAGCATGGGCTTCCTTAATGTACATGTATGCAAGCAAACTCTATTGAATAAGGCTTCTATTGTGTTATATTATGTTGCTCTATTTGGTAAGCTCTATTAGTTTCTATTATTGTAGTATGCAATTGATAATAGTAAACATTGGCATCGTTTCCCATACAAAGGCAAGTCAGATTCTTCAAAAATCAATGTTGGTCAAAATAATAACTGATGATAGTGGAAAGACAAACCACTAGATATAAATGAAGAGCAGAAGAACAATTGCACATTTGATTTTCAATATCTCTAGGGTGTTCTAGTACGAGAAGTTAGAAGTTAGAACACATGTGAAAAAGCAATCCCAACTACTTACCAAAGCGCCACATCAACAAAATGCAGCAGGATGAAGATGGGAGTTGTTGAGAGAATAAGAATGAAGTGAGAGCCATCCCACCAAAACCCAGAAAATTAATGTCATTAAGCTTGAACAAAGGTGGAAAGACCACAAATTGATCAAAGGGTAGACTACTAGATTAGACAATCTCTAAGACTGGTGCAACAAAGAGAATGATGAAGAAGAATATAGGAAGTAGTTGAAGAGAATCTATCAACACGATTTCAAAGGCAAAGTAGGAGTCAAGCTCAAAGCAAAAGCTAGGGTTGAAGGCATAAGTCAGAGTTGTAGTCAACAATGAAGACATCAGAACACTCAGTCAACTATGAACAGCTACCTACAACATACAAAGGAAGAGTGGGTCAAGATAGCTAGACATTTTCCCCTTCCAAAGAAGGGTGTGTGGATCTTGTAGACCAAGTTTAGTATGAATAATTGACACAAACTCCTCTAACAAGGAAAGTTTTCATTCTGAGATAGAGTTTGAGGAGTTCTTCACAAATGAAGAGAGGTGAGCATACAAAAGCAATCTTCATGGGATCAAATAGTTGTTGATCAAAGAGGAAATCAAACCAAAAAAACCAAGGCAAAGGATTGTAGTGGAGAAAAGAGAACCTAAGGGTGGTGCTAGTGTGTGGAACACTAAAGTATATGGAAGAGGCCCAACGAAAGGACTTGCAACCTAAAGATTCCATTTGGGAGCTGAACAGCATTCTATCCAAGTTTTCTCATATCAAGCTTTGAGAACAATTTTTTTTCAAGGAGGTGGCAATGTAAAGGAACATCCATTGTAATATATGTTTTAGGTATTAGTTAATATTATATTGGGTGCATATGCTTTGTAAGTTGCCCTTATGGTAAATTAGACTATATGTTTTTATCCCACATGCATGGGATAGTAGTAGTTGTCTTTAGCAAAGACTTTATGCACTGTAAATAGCACTTGCATCAAAAGGAGTGCAATAGTTACAATCTTACACCGATAGAAAATTATAGGTAAGCTAATACGTTAGAGAGTACTAAGCTAATCTGTTAGCAAATTCTATTTTTGTGACAATCAGAGTTGCATTAAACTGTCATGACCCCGATCATGTCATGTCCCCAACTTGACAATTAAAACCTTAATAAAGAAAATTGTCTTTTAAAAAAGACTTCACAATTTTCTGAATCAAACTCAGGAAAACAATAACGTAGACAAACAAGGAGGATGCACCAATCAGCTTTACTAATGATTCTCCAAGAAAAAACGACTATTCTCATTATACTAACAACAGCTATTAATGTTGAGGAACAATGGGCCCATTAATTTAAAAGGTAAACAACACAAAAGCAGCAATAACTAGTTAATTACACCAGCAATGGAAATATATTTAAAGATATAGTTAAGTGAATAAGAAAAGTTAGCACTTGGATTTGAAAGGGCATGTCTATTTCCTAAAGAGCAAGGAATGTCTCTCTTCATAGAGACATCAAGATATAAATGGAGAAGCCACAATGCGATAAGAGGGATGGCAACCATTTGGAAAAGAACAATCAATCCAGATCTGAATTTATATCAAGTGATCAGCATCGAACAGCCGACGGAGAACAATCGATCTAGAAGAAGCAAGTAGCTTCAGATTTGATGATGATAATTGGCAGGTTCATATACGTTTACAAATATTTAATATGATGCATAAAGCATAGACAATGATCTTACTGACTTGTCATCTTGGCTTTCATGTAGGAATGAATGTAATGAACACATTATATTTATATACTTCTATCCTTGCTACTATGATATTAGGTGTAATAAGTTATAGTGTAGATTCCTAATACTTCATCCACCCAACCATCTCATCATGGAAGGTAGAATAGAATACATATAAGGGATGCAAGTAGCACAAGGTTCCATTCAAGTAGAGCAACCCCAAGTGGGGCTAGGAGGCCGAATGGCGGGTGTCATTCCATGCTCTTGGGCTTGATGGAAAAGAATAAGCTCAAGGCGCCTTAAATAATGTTCCAAGGGACTCCATAATGAGGATAAGTTGTAAGGAAAGTATTATTGAATCCCAAATGCTCTCAATCATAAGAGGATGAATAAGGAAACATGGTAAGGCATGCAGATACAAGCGTTCCACTAGGTCCAGGCTGGATGTCTAGTGTGCCTACCACTTGGAGCCAAGAGGGTGAGCGTCTGCTCTTGGGCTTAGTGTGAAGATTGCTTCAGGCCAATCCTATCATGCTCCTTCATTCAAACTCTAATGTGATTAAATCTACCTAATATATTAGGATAATTATATGTAATGTCCCCTTTTGGGATTGCCCTAATCTTGCCCTTGTAAATATCAAAGTCTGCTATTTTTCACCCTTATTAATTCTGATATTAGATATTGATCCATTGACTTTCTTTTCTTCTTTGATCTTATGGATGGTTCCTCCAATTCCGCCTTCTCAATTGAATTAATCTCTTCTTTATATCTTCATTTGTGGGAAGTCACACCTCTTCATAAGAAATGAATCATCACTCTTCATTGCTGCCCTTTGAGAATAATAAATTATTCTTCAAATTGATCTCCCTTATTTTATCTTCTCAAATGAAAACTTATCCCCTCTATATCCTCCAATGTGAGGGAGAGTCACACGTCTTCATAATGGTCACAACCTAACACAATTACCACCCTTTGTAAGGTTCACAACCCTTCATCATTGCTGCCCCTTTGAATGCGTCACTTCCTTATCTGCTTCCCATTAATGCTTCCTTAATTCCTTTGCTCCTTTCTTCCTTCATCCCCTTTCTCCTCAAATGAAGTTCTATTATCACCCTTTTATATCTCATGTTTGAGGGAGTAACAACTTTTCATTTCATGCTATTTGACCATTCATTAAATTTAAGTAAATTTTAATTATATTAAATTTTACTTTTATTAATTTATATTTTAATTTATTATTATTATTATTTATTAATAAATCTTATTTCAACAAAGGAACATTACAGTCCACCCTTCCCAAAATTGCTTGTCCTCAAGCAATGTAGGTTTCTAAGAACTAAATAAATCAACCCTTGGAGATTGGCATTTCTTCTTTAATTTGGTTGACCCAACACTTGCACCATACTATGGATATCTCTTTGCGTTAAACCATGGGTGATCTTAACATATTTTAAGATGAGGATTAGAAGCATGGCACATATCTATTACCCTCAATAAGTTCATATCTTTTTATGTTTACTCTTGTTATTCTCATATTCTAGATCAATCCAAGGCAATAATCATAGAGATTCATGTAATAGACATGTTGGGAACGCATCAGACCTGAACTAAACACAGAGTATACACATAAAAACACAGAGCATACACATGAAAACATGGAGCATACACATGAATATATGTAGACATAGTGAACAGGCAGATTACAATAAACATTATGACTAGCTAATCAACCTCTTAACCAATCATTGCTTAGTTCGGTAGGAACTCGACACGGTGCCAATAAACTGCCCAACTTAACTAAGCCTTGTTGACGTGTTTTTTATGACAGTGTCTAACACATAATAAAGTTGCCCAACAGTCACTTTACTCTCTCTTGATCAAAGTTCAATCGTATGCTAAGATTGCAGTAAGTTCAGACGATTGACTCCAAGGTTCCGGTTATGCAGTGGACATGACTCAGTTGGCTTGATGTGATATGTTGGTAATCCAAGGGGACTTACGTTTGAATCATTCTTTCACTTCTTTGTTGTGGCTAGAACTTCATCATCCAGTATAGCAATTCTATGATGCTCCTGCTTCAAACAAACTAAACTAGAATGGACTAAAATTAAAGGAGAAAGGGTTAGAAGGATCTAGATCTACTCTAAGGGCAGTGATATCAATAGATAATGCTCTAATGGACGAATTCCAAATAAACCAAATTCTGCTTCGCCAAGATTAACTACAACTCCGCAAGAACCGGTGCAATCTTCTGAGGATGTTGAAAGATTTTCACATTGAGAAAAGTGCATTTGAATACCCAACACGGTGCAATCCAAACGACTATTCACAATCGAACTTAGCACAAATTTAGTGGCTCAGGCTAACTTTACAATGCAACTTATAATCAACAAGATGCAAAAAGTATGAACCATGGAAATTCATCAAACACCATTGCATTCTCCATTGAAATCAAAGCTCTACTCTACTTCTACTCTAAGTGAGGAAGGTGAAACCATGCAAGTTTTGAAAAATAACTTAAGTGGACACCATCAAAGAACAATGTTTCACTGTTATTATCTCAAAAAACTTATCGCAACAATTTCATATCAATCTCCCTCCCTTTACAAATGAGGGGATCACCCCTTAGGCCCCAAGCCATGATTACATGCAAAACCCTAATTAGGGTTTGCCCTAAAAGATTCCCCACACATATGCAACAAGGTGGGAATATTCATTAAATGCCCATTATACCCATTAACAATTAATTCTTGCATGCCCAAAATGGTGTCCACTTGTGCCTTAAATGCACCATTTTCCATCAAATTTGCCCAATACATCGTAAATGCAACAAATATTCCTCCATGCAAAATCGCCCATGATGCCATAAATGCACCATCATCTCCCGAACGCAACAGCTACATGCAAAATATGCTCCACCACCTCGCCATGCATTGTGACTTAGCTACCATTTGGTCAAATATTCCGGCAATGAATGCGCCACCATGATGCCATGCGTTCAATAGATTCTTGCCATGCAAATGGACCCTATCATCATTTATAATTTTCCTGGTTGTGCTTCATTAATACGGAATATCCTCTTTGCATGTCGCCAACTCATCCTTCACGAGAATCTTTCCATTCTGGGCCCACAAAAGACATTTTGGAAGATTTTCCTACCTTGGAAGAATTTTAACAAAATAAATCTGCTCCTACAGGAATCCTGCACATTTGGAATACTTGGAGAGAGAAAAATCTTGAAGAGAGAATTTTGTACTTAAGGAAAAATTTTGTGCACACTTTGTCCTGAAGGAAGATTTTCTTGACCATTGACCATTTCCCATGCTTAAGGAATTTTGTCTTGTTCTGAGCTCTAGAGAGAAAATCTTCTTACTTAGCCAATTTTCCTTGTGCCTTGAAATTCTTCACCTTGGGCACATTTCTTCCCTAAGGAAGAAATTTCTTCAATCCTTAGCCAAATTTCACATTTTCCAAGAATTTTGCCTTGAAGGAAGGAAATTCCAACACCTGGTCAATTTTTCACTTTCCTAGAATTTTGTCCTGAAGGAAGGAATTTCCAACACTTAGTCAATTTTTCACTTTCTTGGAATTTCTTCACCTTGGGTGTAATTTTCTCTTTGAGGAAGGAATTTTTTGAATTCTTGAAGTTTTATTCCTGAACCTTGATTTTCACATCTTGCTTCCAACCTTGGGCACATTTTGGAACTAGAGAAGAAATTTTGGAAATTTGTTCCTTGAGGAAGGATTTTTTGTGCTTTTTAAATTCATCATGTCCTGAGGGAGATTCTTGATCAATTTTTCACTTTTCCTATTTTTTAGGAATTTTTTCAAATTTAAGTTCCAGCATTTAGGAGAGAGAAAATTCTCTAACTTGGTCAATTTTGTCATCACCTTGAAATTTCAACTTTTGAAAAAATCCATGCCTGAGAAAGGATTTTTGAATCTTTTTCCTAAGGGGATTTTCCTTTCTTCCTCTTGGGCACCAATTCCACCTTGCTTTGGAATTCAACTTTCAATTCGTCCTTGGCGGAATTTTCATGTTATGGAGGAATTCATCTTTGGAAGGAAAAATTCCTTTCCTTCCTACTTTTGGCGCTCCAAAACATGTTTGGACGTGAAAATTACCATGTGGAGGAATTCTTGCTTGAGGATGGAATTCCTTAACACCCCCTCTCCAGCGCTCTGCCTTGACCTTGGGCACTAATTGCATGTAGTGGAGGAATTTTGGCTGTGGAGGAAAATTCCTCCACAACCCCATTCTAGCACTCCTTCCTTGACATGAGCGCCAAAACTACCTCATGGACGATTTTCATGCCTTAGAAAATTCCATCACCCCCTCTGTCTAGCGCTTTGTCCTGATGCCTGGGCACAAATACCATGCAGTGGAGGAATGTTGACTTCGTTGACTTTTCCTTAACACCCCTATTTTGGCGCCCAACTTCCTGTCCGAGCAGAATTTTGGCATGATGGAGGAAAAAGTTGTGTGGAGGAAAATTCATCCATACCCTTGCTTGAGCGCTCTACCTGACTCTTGGGCACGAAACACACCTTGTCAAGGAATTTTGGGGGTGGAGGAAAATTCCTCCACTACCCCATTCCAGCACCCATCACTCCTCATGAGCACCAATCTGACCTTGTGCTGGAAAATTCGCCATGGAGGGCATCATTTTGGCGTCCACTTGCATTTGGATGTATTCTTCTGGTGAGGGATTCTTGCTTGGTTAATTTATCCACACTTAGCCATTTTTGCACTTTCTAGATCGGGATGCCATCTTGGGAATGAAGTGGTTTCTCTTGCCTTAGGAGGATTTTCAACGCCATTCCACTTTGAACGATTTCCACACTTAGCCATTTTTCGATCAATTGCCTACTTTTTCAAACTTTACGGATTTAGAAATGTTCAAGAATGCTCAGTCTTCAATGCTAGGAGCCTTGCTTGTTGATGAACCTGCCAAGAATAGACTTACTATAAATAGTAAGTACTTGAATGTTAAGATTAGGGCAAAATGGAACGAGACGACACTTACTAAAAATAGAAACTGCTAAAAATAGTAAGTTTGATTTTTGGAAAAATTAGACCAATCTGAGAGGGTAGTGAAATCCCTAAAAAATTAGGAACTTTCTAAAAATAGAAAGTTGCTCAGAATTCACTCAAATTTCACTAGTACGTTCCTTGAAGGGTCCTAATTCCACTGCAATGTTCTGTTTTTCCAAAACCCTAAAGGAGAGGCCTCAAATCCAAGTCTGAAGGGCAAAACCCTAAAATGGACAAAACAAGCTCCAGACTTAGCTAAATTTACTCAAACGAATTGCAAACTTGATCAAATTGACCCCCAAATGCTTGCAAACCGAGGAGATCGATGAGACAGCTGCGAAGAGACCCAACAAACCAAAGCCAAAAGATTGAGAGGGTCTAAAAAGTAGGAGGTCCCCATTTAGAATGGGGTGATGTGTGAAAACGTCACAACAAGCCCGAGAGTGCATCATATCCAAATCATAGCCATTCGCCTCTCAACCCACAAGTGATAGGAACATCCAACTTTGACCGGTTCCATCCCTTGGGGTAATCAATTCATCACTTGGCCCACAAGAGGTAGGAATGCCCAACTATGACCAATTCCATCCCTTGGGGTAATCAATTCATCATTTGGCCCACAAGAGGTAGGAATGTCCAACTATGACCAGTTCCATCCCTTGGGGTAATCAATTCATCATTTGAACCACAAGAGGCAAGAAAGTCCAACTATGACCAATTCCATCCCTTGGGGTAATCAATTCATCATTTGGCCCACAAGAGGCAAGAACGTCCAACTATGACTAGTTCCATCCCTTGGGGTAATCAAATCAATACTTGGCCCACAAAAGGCAGGAACGTCCAACTATGACTAGTTTCATCCCTTGAAGTAATAAATTCATCACTTGGTCCACAAGAGGCAGGAAGGTCCAACTATGACCAATTTCATCCCTTCGAGTAATCAATTAATCACTTGACCCACAAGAGCCAGGAACGCCCAACTATGACTAGTTCCATCCCTTGGGCTAATCAATTCATTATTTGGCCCACAAGAGACAGGAACGTCCAACTATTGACCAGTTCCATCCCTTGGGCTAATCAATTCATCATTTGGCCCACAAGAGGCAGGAACGTCCAACTATGACAGGAACGTCCAACTATGACCAGTTCCATCCCTTGGGGTAATCATTATTCCACAATTCACAATAAATCTCTTCCACAAATCTGCTATAAAGTCTTCCACAAATCTGTTGTAGAGTCTTCTATACTCTGATCATAAGACTGTCATAAAGTATCCACAATCTCTTCTCAAAAGCCTGTTACTAACTCTTCATATACTTCACCTTAGATCTTCATATAATATTCTCTCTTAATCTGATGTATATAATTATATTATATACTTGATTGTCTTCTTCATCACACACAATACACGTATGTTCAACAATCTCTCATATTGTCTTGCCATTGTCATTTAGTTGTTGCCATATTTTTGGACTGAGTTAATATATCCCTTCTCATTGATTAGAATGCATAATCGATTTATCCTTACCCTGCAAGCTGGCAAGATCTTGCTCCGATACCATTTGTAATGTCCCCTTTTGGAATTGCCCTGAATCTTGCCCTTGTAAATATCAAAGTCTGCTATTTTTCACCCTTATTAATTCTGATATTAGATATTGATCCATTGACTTTCTTGTCTTCTTTGGTCTTATGGATGGTTCCTCCAATTCCCCTTTCTCAATTGAATTAATCTCTTCTTTATATCTTCATTTGTGGGTAGTCACACCTCTTCATAAGAAATGAGTCATCACTCTTCATTGCTGCCCTTTGAGAATAATAAATTATTCTTCAAATTGATCTCCCTTTTTTTATCTTCTCCTCAAATGAAAACTTCTCCCCTCTATATCCTCCAATGTGAGGGAGAGTCACGTGTCTTTATAATGGTTACAACCTTTCACAATTACCACCTTTCACAATTACCACCCTTTGTAAGGGTCACAACCAGAGTATCAAAACTCGCCGCGAGTCAGGCGAGTTTCCCGAGTTGGCGAGTCGAGTGAAGCTCGGCGAGTTTTGGTAGCTCGTGACTCGGACTCGGCGAGTTTTTCGCATAACTCGCATGACTCGCGAGTCAGGTGAGTTATGGACAAACTCGCCGAGTCCAAGCTCCAAGACTCGCATCGCAGCAGGTCACATTTTGACTTGCAAAAAACAAAAAAAATGAGTTTTTTGACATGTTTTTTTTTTCGTATTTCTTTTTCATTTAACCCTAAAAGATCTTCTAATTGCTAGTTGTGAGAAGAAGAGAGGAAAAGTAAGAGAGAGGAAGGAAAACAAGAGGCCATAAGTTTGCAACCAGCAGAGAAGAAGAGCATCAAGGAGACCACAAATCACATTGTTTTTGTTTATAGTTACATATATGTTTGGGAATATTTGATGTCATGGATTTTATATACATTTGACAACATTTATAAATCTATATATCTATGTTTTCTATTTCCTTCAGCTACAATTTACATTTCTACGCATGTGATGGATGTATGTTTATGTATGTGATCAAATTAGCTTCTATTTGATGATGTTATAGTGTCTTTAAGCTTTATTCAATAATTGGTGCATGAAACAAGTTTTAAATCGTTAAAAATCTCTAAATTTCAAGAGTTTTTTCTATTTTGCCGAGTTCGAGCCGAGTCTGAGTTTGGGAACTTTGGTCACAACCCTTCATCATTGCTACCCCTTTGAATGCATCACTTCCTTATCTTCTTCCCATTAATGCTTCCTTAATTCCTTTTCTCCTTCTTTCTTCCTTCATCCCCTTTCTCCCCAAATGAAGTTCTATTCTCTCCCTTTTATATCTCATGTTTGAGGGAGTCGCAACTTTTCATTTCATGCCTTTTGACCATTCATTAAATTTAAGTAAATTTTATTTTTATTCTTTTATATTTTCATTTATTATTATTATTTATTAATTAATCCCATTTCAAACAAAGGAACATTACATTATATGTATTGGTACTCATATGTGTGATTACTAGCCCTAATGGAAATAACTGAGATTTATAAATTAAGTATATATATATATCTCCAATATTATTTAATATGGTTGCAGGACTTAAATGAGGGTTTATAATGTTAAAAGGGCATTTTAAATGGTAAAGTTATACCTCTAACGATCTTACATTTCTTATTTGAATAAAATTTCTGATTTAGGGCAAGATTTAAGGCACTCCCAAAAAGGGAACATTACAATCACATGCAGGCTTCCACATTGGCATGCCATAAATCAATATTGCATATGCCCACCCTGTTGGCATCTATCTTCACGCTTGCACCAAGCTTAACCATTCATCTATAACATCAGTAACACATTAAATTACAATCTGTACCTTAAAAGTGTTAGTTTTGGTTATTCGCATAGATGCATATATTTGTTGTTTCATTTTTAAAAAATCATTTATTCCAAAATTTATATTGATTGCTGTAATGCTTAATAATTAATTACACATGGCCACTTCTTAAACAGCAATTGCCACCTATCAATAGTCTTTCAATACTTGTCAACATTTTTCTTCAACATAACTGCTTCTTGTCAATTGTTTCTGCACTTGTAAAAACCTCCCTCTCCACCGCAGCATACATGTTGAGACTTTAACATTGTTCATTAGTTTCTTTTAGTTGGTTGCTGCATTATGTTACAAAGATGTATTTTGTCTTGTCTTTGGAGAGGTGATATTATGTAGAGGAAAATTCTCTCTTGGCTGCTGTACATTCTGTTCCAGCCGCTACTGTTACACTATGGGGCTGCAATTGTCATCAACCTTTCTTCAAACTATGATGACATTGGAGATGAATTTAAAACTCAAAATTCTAATAGCATATGAAAAGATAGGGAAAAATATGATAAAATGATCACTTCATCTGGAGTAAGAAAGCATTGAGGAGGGTAATGAAGGCAAAGAGGATGATAAATCAGCTAGCAGAGTTAACGAACTCCATGCACTTCTGCAATGTAAGAAAGAATAGAATCAGCTATCAGGAGAAGAATTTGAATATAAACTTTAAAGAGTGCATGCAAGTAATTGTGTAACTCGGTAGTAGTAATCAATACAGGTGTAAATAGTGAGACAAAACTGGTACAGGGCAGTATAAGATCAGATCACAGAAATAAAATAGGGAAACATAAGCATTGAGATAAAATAATGAGGAGGCTGACCTAGGTTAAATAATTTTAATTACCAGTGAATGGACACAGCAGGGCCGACTTAGATGCAAAGAAAATTAAATAAAAACAATTTATTCATGTTGGCTGACCTCAAGTTTGGCACCCTCTTTATCAGAAATAATTAAATCAAATTATATATTATTTTGAAGGGATATATCTTCTAATCAGTCACCTCTCTTCATAGAGGTATGATATGATATAAATAAGAGTCAAGATGGGAGCAAGAAAGGGGAATATCAATTGGGAATAGAAATGGAAAAAGAAGATATCAGAAAATAAAGAAAATAAGAGCAGAACCTAACATAATATTACCAGGTTGAAATTAGGAAGTTGAATAAGTGTTTTGATCCGGGTTAAGGTCTAAGTCTGATTATTGGATCAAATAGAATCAAATCTGATATTGATAACAGATTCAAGCATACAGAAAGTTAGTATTATAACTGTGATTTGGGCAAAAACAAGGCTATTTACCAAAGGGGACATTACAGTATATAGGAGCCCTTTGAGAAGGTATGAAACATCAAAGAACATAGCTAGGGCTTCACTTGCTTTAAACAAGCGGCGACTTCTCTCTTTAATTGCTAAGTTTGTTATGGACATAGTGTTAACATACAGCTTCACTTGCTTTACACAGGCTGCAACTTCTTTCTCTAAGTGCTACATGGGATATAGACCCTTCAACTGACTATGGGGCTCTCATATGTGTGCTATTCTTGATATTTATCAAACCTGACCTTTATACTTTGCTGGTAGTTTTCATCTTTGCACTGGTATTCCTCTTATTCCTATTGGCTGGCTTTTATGCTTTAGTTTTCCTGAGCTCTCTCCATATTAGGCTTCACCATTCATTATTTTGTTGCACCAGCCTCTGAGTTATCTCCAAATGAGCCTCACATCAAACAGGCTGCTCAAAACACGTCGCTATGCCAGCATCCAAACTTTGGCACTGGCCTTCATATTATCCACCTACATGAGGGGTTTTTATTTGTTTGGCTTGCTTTAAAGTTTAAACATAACACATAGTCAATATTGGCCATGGGCTTCAAACTTGATAAGATGAGTATCTGAGGCAGAGTAATTCCTAAATTGACATTATATATGTTGATGTGTTTTTTAAGACACTCCGAACACAGAATAAATACTAAGTATTCTATCTTCTCTTGAACAAGGAAACCTCATATGCTAAACTTTGTGATCAAATAAGGCAACCCCAAGGTTTACAATGCGAACAATTGGCTTTATGTTGTGGATAGACTAAGTGTATATAATGTGATTTTGCTGAACACAAAGGGACTTATGCTTTGCTGGAAAGTGCAAACTAAACTAACTTTCAAAAATAAAAGACAAAAGATGAAAGGTTAAGGAAATCTAAGCTAAGACCTATGAACAATGGTGACAACGGATAGTGGTAAGATAGATGGATTCCATAAGTTGCTTTGCCATGAGGAAACAACTATACAAAACAAATGCAATCTCCAAAGGTAACGAAGGAATTTTAATATTGTAAGCATTTATCAAATACCCAAGACTGGCGCAATCCAAATGAACATCCACGATCGAACTAGCACTAAATCAAGTTCAAACTAACTATACACTACAATTTGTAGTCAACTAATTCCAAATGGTATGAACTGGAATTCCATCAAACATATTCACATTTCTCCATTATAATCAATGAACTTCAACTAGCTTTGAGAAGTAACAAGAAACCATGCAAAATGTAGAAACACAACACAAAGATCCACCATAGCTTCAAGGAAAGTTATGTATTGATTTCAACATAGTCTTGCCAACAATCTCTAGCTTCCTCCTACTACTCTACTACTAACTGCTAACTATCAACTATTTTCTAATCTTCTATTAACCTTTACAAATGAGAAGGCAAAGCCTTATATAGACTTCTTGATTACAACTGAAGGGCCAAGATTGATTTGAAATCAAAGGCCAAGATTTGGACAACAAAACCCTAACGTGGTTAGTTATAACAGTCACCACCATACATTTAATATCGACCAATGAGATCATTACAACATCTTGGACACATGTCCTTCCTTGATTATGGACCAATGAGAAATGAGGTTAGGTACATTGAATAACATTTAATGTAGTGTCACATGTTAATTGCTCCTCCTTTGATGAGTCGGGTTCAATGCACCTAGACATGCTGACTTGGCACCACTTGATTGGTCGATGATGATCGGGTACCACCTTAGCTTGCATGTATCCTTAGCAATATATCTTGATACTCAACATCACCCAATTGCTTGATATGATAGTTCATATTCCCAAATTGCATAATTTTGATGATCAAGTTTTTGACTTTGATTAAATCTTCTAAAACTATCCACTTTCCTTGATCATCCTTTCACTTTCATGTCTTGGAATCCTTCAACTTGTGGTGTTTTGCATTTCATTCTCATGTTTGGGAATTTTCCTTCTTGTCTTGAACATCATCTTGCCTTCATTCCACATTGTTATCCTCAACTCCAAAATTTTGAACTACTTCTCTCCTTGATGGTCTTTGATCTTGAAATTCCTTGTCTTGGACTTGGATTCCTTGATGTAGTTCTTGACTTCATGTTGCATTTATCTTTCCTTTGAAATATCTTGAATGTCATCAAACATTGATCATCGTGTAGATCTTTATCTTTACTTTAGGACATATAGTTCCAGATTGAAGGATACAAACATGTAGACAAAAAATTCCTTGAGCGCACCTTCAATTGAGTTAGGAATTATTTCAACAACGGTAAAATTGCAAAGGATAATCCTAAACATTAAGGCGCTAGAGAGGGTGAGTGAAGGGCACCCAAGCACTAGAGACAAGGTGTCTTAGAATATGGGGTGCTAAAATCATAGTGCCATGGAATTCCAAATAGTGAGTAAGGTTTGCACAAGCGCCAAAATGAAAAAAATGCAAGGATAGTAGGGGTGAGCTTCACAAGGAATGTGAGGCATTAAAATCACTTGCACAAGGATAAAATGCTTTGCGAGGAAATTTTAAGTGAAATTTGTGGGTGTTCTAAGGAAAAATCAATTAATTTTGCAAATCCACAATGAGAGTTCGCCTTTGAATCTTGATTTTGAAATTTCACCCCTCACAAGGATTACACTTGCATTTTGTATTTTTGTCCAAGGATTTTTTACAAATTGTCCTTGTTTTCCCTTCTGTCATGTTTGGAAAATCCGACCTTGACAAGGAATATTCCTTGTCTGGGTTGAATTTAATCATATTACATCCTTAGCATTTCAAATATCCTAAGTCCTTTACATCTTGCTCGTGACAACAATTTTGCAACATTTTTGTATTTTTTGACAATTATGACAACATTGACTGTTTTTGACAACTTTTGCATTTTTTACCTTAATTCTCAATCTTGACACTCAATCATGGATTCTAAACTAAACATGAATTTTTGACTTGACCTCACCCTAACGACAAACTTTGCACTCTAAGTCACTGCAAAGGTTACTCAAAGCACTATTCCTAGACTACTAGTGTTTTGTTGTTGTTGAAGAGTTGCTTAAGGTAGCACAGACGTTAGGATTCTTACATGAAGCAACAATCAAAATTAGAAAACTTGAAGCGATTGATTGCTCGGAAGTGGACAATCTATTAGAATATTGTAATGTTTCTTTAATGGTCATCTTAGTCATCTTAGTCATCTTTAGTTAGTTTCTATTTTTCAGCTTATGTTTACAATTGTTTCTTTTAGAAACATCGTCTCTTGTAAATTCTTTATATAGAGCTCTCGCTCTATTGTTTAATAACATCGAACATTTTAACATGGTATCAAAGCAGGCCAATGGTATTTCATTTGGCAAATTTTTTGAGAAAAAATTCATAACCTCTTCTTATCTAGAATTTTTTTTCCAAAAATTTGTTTTTTTTATTTTTTATAAAATCGTTGGAGGTTTTGTTGAAATCTTTGCAGAATTTCATGGGCTCTTTTGGAGCAATAATTTGAAATTTTTGTGGGTTCATGGAACTGTGTTCGTGGGCAATTTGGGTGTTGCGTTTGAAGATCGTGGATGTTTTTCTTTTGTTTTTTCATGCCCATGGATTTCTGGTTTGTGTTCGCGACTGTGGTGTTTCAGATCTACAACCCGCATTTGTATTTTGTATCCTGTGACCTAGGGTTTCAAATCCTTTGTACCTGCGGTCTAGGGCTTCGTGGAGTCGGGCCTTGTTAGATGTCTTCATCTCCTTGTAACAATGCAACTAGGGCACACAATTTGCCTCTTTGAATGAAGGAATGGAAATATATGATTTTGAGGAATGAAGTAATCTCTCTTTCTCAATAGAGAGTGCCGAACCAAAAACTAAAAGGTGCAAAACGAATAATATACTAAAGAGAAACTACTTGCTTTCTTTTTCATATTTGACATGGAGATTAACGTTTTTAGGTTTTCCATCTACCTCCATGAGCCATTGGTCAGGATTGACTAAAGATTCCTAATTCTCCTTAGCTCCCGAGGCCTGAACTGAGATCAAAATGCTTATTGGATTGTTGGGTTTGGCCAATATGATGTTGTTGATGTAGTGTTGTGACCTTTTTCACACATCACCCCATTAAGAATGGGGACCCTCTCCTTTCCTTCTTTCTAGGGTTTTTGTAAGTGTCTCGTGGCCTTCCGCTTCAGTTTTGCTCAATTCTGTCAAGTTTTGAACGGTTTGAGAAGGATTGAAAGTTAGTTTTTGCAAGCCAAGTGATAACAAAGTCTAGACATCGTCAAAGTGCCTAGAAAGGCCAAAGGACGAAGAACACAATTGATTTGAACAAATTCGGACAACTTTCTATTTTTGGAAAGTTTGCTTTTTTGCTTTTTCCTATTTTTTAGGAAGTTTCATTTTTGGCATTTTTAGCTCAATCCTCGAGATGGCTATTTTTTAGAAAGTTTTACCTATTTTTAGGGATGTCTGTTTTTTGCTTTTTCGGAGTGGGGACCTAGGGTTTGCACTAGTAACACTACCTCGCATCGATCGCAATCAAAAAAATTCAAGTTTTGACCCAAAAAGCTAAGTTCCTACATTTTAGGGGTCATGGCACTTCGAATGGGTTACCTGAGTATGGATTTCAAATATCATGTTAATCTGGCTAAAATTGAAGAAGTTATCAAATTTTGAAGTTTTCCAAGTATTTCTCTAAGTCTAGCTAATCACGTTTGGTGTCAAATGTTATGTCAGGAACTCCCAAAAGTCCGCCCCATGATGGAGAGGGAGATTCACAAAGTCCGCCATGGAAGAGAGATGGAAAAAGTCCGCCCAAGGTGCAGGTGCAATAGTACCTCAAGCTTCACAAAGTCCGCCCTACTCTTGATAGCATTGGAGCATGAGTGATAAAGTCCGCCCAAGGTGAAGTATAAGTGTCATGCACTCCAAAAAGTCCACCCAAGCAATGTGGCATGAAGCTAATGAAGGCCACTCTCCAAGGTTTCTAAACCTTCTTAAAGTCCGCCCTAAGGTGAGATAAGAAGCAAGTAAATGGTGCATAAGTCTAACCAAGTCTGCCTTAAGGGAGATTTGAAGACCAAGTGCATAAGGCAAGGAAAGTCCGCCTAGGACTAGTTTGCATTGATGAATGAAAGGCATGAAGTCCGCCTTCCTAATTGGGAAGAGAACAAGTAAAGTCCGCCCTACAACTTATGGAAGTAACACTCAAGGAAAGTCTGCCTAGAGGTGTGTGAGCATGGTCAAGGTAACAAGCAAGTCCGCCCTCAAGGTGTGTGCCAAGGGTATCAAGTATTTCCAAGTCCGCCCTCACCTTGGTGCACAACCTAAGTGAAGTCCGCTCAAATGAAGAAGAATGGAAAGAACCAAGAAATCCGCTTTGAGGAGAGAGAAATTTGATTAAGTTTAAGGTGCACACATCAAACAATGTCCGCCTTAGGAAGAAAGAGGTTCCTAAGTGCTATAAAGTCCGCCTTATGCTCCTAAGTGTGAAGAACTCCGCCCAAGGTGATTAATGATGAAACAAACTCAACAAAGTCCGCCCTATCATGAAGAAAGATCAAGCAAAATCCGCCTTGGGTAATGGTGCTTAAGTATCTCAAAGTCCGCCCAAGAAGTGAGGGAAATAACAAAATTCAAGGATTCTCAAGTCAAGTAAAGTCCGCCCTCCTTCAAATCAAGGTGCATGACATCAATAAAGTCCGCTCAGCAATATGGAGTGGTGCATGAAATAGACAAAGTCCGCCCAACTCATAAGGAATGGTGCACACATCCCTCCAAGTCCGCCCTACCTCAAGTGCAAGAAGAAACAAATTTCCATACTTAGCCAATTTCTTCACACAAATTGGAGAATTCAGAAAAGGCATCCAACACGTTGAGGTGGCGCCTCGTCATCTTCCAACCGGTCAAATTGTTCCAAGTCAACTTGTCCAGGTTCAATGAACCTGACTTATCCAGAAGCTTCTAGAAGGGCACACTTCACAATGCAACAACCTTCTATTTTTATTGTTGGTTCATATTTAGCAAGAAGGACAAGTGTCCCCAAATGTAATTTTCTCATTGGTCGAGGGGTAGTTTGTTTTGGGAAACCCTAATTAGGGTTTCAATCTTTCAATATGGGCCCTTGTTCATTGTTCGATCTCGGTTGTTCAAAATTTCTTGACTCCTATATAAGGCTACCTCCTCTCATTTGGAGAGAGTGAGATTTTTGATATATTGTTGCGTGAAGGTCATTTTTCAAATAATACATTGCATGTGCGCTTTCTCTTAAGGCTTTGCAATCTCTGTTATTTGAGTGATTAGCATGGTTTCAATTTCCTCAACACATTAATTACAAGTTAATTTAGATTTGCTTTCAAAGTTGTTAGAGTTGAATGAAGGATTTGATAAGTATTGATTAACGATGTATCTCCGCTCATACTTTTGGTGAATCGATGATTTCCATTTCATTGTGTAAAAGTTAGTCTGAGCCTATCCCCTGTGTATGCCAAAACTTCGATCATAAGCACAACCCATTGAAGATTGCACCCGCTTTGTGTAGTTGTCCTTAATTTGGCGAAGTAAAGCGTGGTTTCATAAGAACACCTAGTTAATACTGTCTCCAGAATTTGTAGGTTTAGATCAGCTTTCTTAACCCTATCCCCTTTTCCCCTTTCTGAAAGCCTAAATCTCGAAAAAATTCAAAAAAACAAAGAGAGCCTAAAATTGGCAAATTTATCTAAGTCCAGAAGCTTGAAAGACATTTGTAAACGTAAGTCCCCCTTGAGATTTTCAGCATACACTACCCAAGTAGCTATCCCACTAAAGTCGTTTGTTCACACATATAGACCTTGGAATCGCCATATGATAAGCGGTGATTTTTCAAGAGAGGATAGAATACCTTTGGGTATCTTATTCTAATGTTCAGTATATGATAAAACGTACACCAACATGTAGTTGTGTAGCTAGTACATGGTGAATTTGTTATCCTTGCAAGGTCGGCATTTCACTCTATTTCTCTGCCCAATTGTTCCTATTCTTGCATCCTAGTGCTTTCTCTTTGCCTGTCTATCGAGACTTCCATTGTCTCGAGTAGATGCCTTAGGCAAGCACAAGTGCCCCTCAGTTGGTCCAATTCACATTGCAGTCATTTGTGTTCCCCCAGTCTAACTCTATTCTCATTCTGGCCTCCCCTATCTTTGTGACATAACCCGTAGCTCTTATTCAACACCGAGGTTGCTAGCTACCTTCTCTCGGTTGCTACTCGACCCAAGGAGCATATGAAGTTTCTTTCTTTGTCTAGATGCATACATGTTGTAGAAGGAACCCTGCACCACAAAACCTGGTAGCTACGGCATTGACTTGCTTGTGGTTCATTAGAGCCCTTAATTTCAAGTTTGTGCAATGAATTCTCCTGCCCATCTATGAATTTATCGTCTCCCCATGGCTCGTCAATCTTTCCTCCCATGATTTTTAGATTCACTCTCCATCCCCCTGCATGTGTCGCAACTTTCCCCCAGCCTTTCGATCATTTATTTCCACCTTTGTTGCATGCAAAGCTTGTCCCTATCTCCTTGATCTATGACATCCCAACTCTCCCATGCGCATCAACATTTACCTGCATTGTGTGTGCTCTAGCTCATCCTTCCACTCATGTAAGCAACACATTGACAATCCCCTCGCATTGAAATCCTTCCATGAGTGGGCCTTTTGTACTTGTTCGCGCCGTCATTACACCTATCCATCCAACTCTCTACCTCAATCCATCTATCTTCCACTTCACTAGTGATGTGTGGGGTGATAGGGTAATCTGATGTGTGACGTGTCATGGAATGTTTACAATAGGGTGATTCTCCGCTTTGTACCAAGTTGGAGAACTGGCAATTGATTCCTTTGTTTGCTTGATAATCCACTAGACTATTATGCTCTCTAAGCATGTGGAAAAACTCAATCTCCTCAAGATCTCTAGAGGCAACATCTATGGACTAGAACAGGACTTGGGAGATGTTAGTGTTTGGCTTGAGGTCGGGGGCACACAATCTTTTCTTACCACCATCGAATCTCCTATGACTAGCAATTTATAGATGCCCTTCTCTCTGGTAATTCTTAGCCCCTGAGAAACTGGCCTCAACCTGATTGTTAGTCTTGTCCCCTAGCCCCCAAGTGAGATTTTTTTCTATATTTCCTTCTGGATTGAGAGGGACCTCCCCCTCGACACCTCCCACCCTTGCCAACTTTTCAATTTTTGTCACTAGTCCAAGAGAAACAATTTCCACAAAAGTAAAGTAGGGATTGTGCTTTTTGCTTTTTCTGCCCTTTGTTTTTGTAATCACTAATGGGTTTCTTTTTCAGCAGGTCTCCAATATGGCATCAAGGAAACAAAGTAAGGCAATGATGGAAGCGGACATCCTCAAGCACCATGGAGCAATTACCTATTATTGGGGATACTGAATGCAGGATAGACCACATCACTTCCTACCAATGGGTCAGACTGTTCCAAATCTTCAACACTCAGGACTGGCTCAAACGGCAGCAGCGAAGAACGAATGCCATGTTTGTTATTGAATGACTGGGGCTAAAGAACGCAAATGACCTAGTACTAGTAAGAGTAACAGACGGGGCTCAAGATCAGCATAAAAAGGAATGCTTTCCCATTTTTGGTCACCTGGAGAGGTTCTGATGGGTTTTAATAAAAAATTCCCTTAAAAAATTTCTAATGGGTTTTTAATTATTTTTTCCTAAGTTACCGGTTCGGGTTCGGATTCGGGTACGGATTTGCGGGTTCGGCAATTTTTTTTTTCTTGGGTACGGGCATGGGTTCGTCCGTACATATATACATATATTAATTATAAATTTATATATATACACATATATTATATATATTTTCAATATATACAATCCATACAAAAATAATTTTTTATTGTTTTTTGACCCGTGGGCCCCGTTTTTGGGAACCTACGGGCCTAGGTTCACCCGGGTCCTCCTGGGTTCACCTAGGTCCTCCTGGATTCACCCGGGTCCTCCTGGGTTCGACCTGGGTTCCACCCAGGTCCTTCCCAGGTGGCCGGGTGGAAGGACCCGGGCGGAACCCAGGTCGAACCCGGGCCGGACTAGGACCGGGCACGAACCAGGACCTAGACCCAAGCCAAAACCACAAGAACCGGTAACTTAGATTTTTTCCCTTAAAAAATTCTAAGAGGGTTTTAATAATTTTTATCCTAAAAAAATTATTGTTTGGTTTATAATTTTTTCACTTAAAAATTATTTTGTAAGGTTTATATAATGTTCTCCTCAAAAATTATTGTAAGGGTTTTTCGATTTTTGCCTCAAAAATCGTGTTGAGTTTTGCCTGATTTTATCCTAAAAAATCATGACTAAAGGTGTTCGTCTTAGGGTTTTTACCGTTCTTTTCGAAAAAAACAATGCTTTGTAAACTTCAGTTTATGGGTTTGATGATTTTTTCCTCAAAAATCGTGGTTTCTTGTAGTCTGTTTTGGGGCGTCATGCTCATTTGCAAAATTTTGTGGACAATTTGTGTTATCCAGAAGTTCTCCAAATTCTATGAGGGTCAGTGGCAAGCCCATCTCAGTGACAGGGTCAGTGGTAGGCTCATGTCGTAGAACGTTCTGAGAAGAAGGGGGCAGCCTTCTTTGTTTTTCTCTAGGTAGTTGAACGATGACCATTAAGGGAGGAGGGTATAGGAATATTGTAATGTCTCTTTAATGGTCATCTTAGTCATCTTAGTCGTCTTTAGTTAGTTTCTATTTTTCAGCTTCTGTTTAGGATTGTTTCTTTTAGAAACATCATCTCTTGTAAATTCTTTATATAAAGCTCTCACTCTATTGTTTAATAACATCAAATATTTTATCACAATCACTCAATATTGTTGGGTCAGCCATGGTGTTATGCCAATAATCCAAGCATACAAACTATCATGCAATTATTTAACAAGGGGAACTATCATCATGGAAATAGACACTTGAGTCCTCCATCCATATCTTTGTATCCGCCATCCACACTAATCTATCCAAATACTTATCCTCCATCAAAAATAAAAAATAAAAACAAAAAAGCAAAAAAATAAAGAGTAAAAAAAATCGTCCTCTAGTGAAAATAAAAAATAAAAACAAAAAGGCCAAAAAAATAAAGAGAAAAATTATCCTCTGGTGAAAAGTACTCTTGTGGTACCTTGGATAAGTACCATGATGAAGATAAATTACCATGATGAAGACAAATACCATGATGAAAACTTGGCAAAGGCATTATGTGTAAATCATTCATCCACTAGCACCCTACACTTGATGCAGAAATTGCAAGGAAACATGATCTCTCACTGCTTGCCCCTTTTTTAAAAATTTTAAAGCTAACAATCACAGGTGTTGGAAAAAAAATTGCTCAAACAAAGTTTTTGACAATTTATTCGCACATTTTTTGCAAGTTTCTGACCAATTAAATCACTGAAAATCACATCCTGATTTTTGGTGTTAAATCTGTCTGTTCTACAATTTTTTCTTTTCTTTTCCAGAAATCCCAACCCTAACCCTGTTTTTTCCCAAATTTTTCCTGATTAAATCATGATTTTTCGAAAAAAAGAAAATTATCTTTTGGTTTGCCAACTTATTACTGAGAATATTTTTTGCTGCTATGATTTCTGCAAATTTCTGGAGTGTTGTTTTCATACCTCTTTTTTTAGTGAATGATGTGTTTAGTTGTAGAACTTAATTTCTATGTATTATAATAATCAACAAGTCATAAGATCACATCTGCCTTGGGTCTGTATGCCTATTCTTCCTGTATCTTTTTTGTTTTCTTTTCTCTCTTAATAATTTTACCATTCTAATGTCAACATAGGGGTAGACAGCCCAAAACTGGAAGTTGGTTCTTAAGGATCTCATCTTCTGAAGCTTCCCAACTGTTAGGACTAACTTGTAAGGCACAACAGAAGTAAACAGGACATTAGGCACATCATCGCATCCAGCTAAATTACTCAAGCATTTGTCAGTGTTTATATTTATGGCTCTAATACACTCCCAATTAATACAAATGTAAGAAGTAAATGCCATGAATTCTTCTGTAGCTAGTTCATAGCTTTGTAACCCTAGCTTATTTGAAAGCAACATACTTATACAGATATGTTGACAACAATAAAAATGTCACAATTAAGGACTAGTAGACAACAAAATAAGTTACCACTGATTATGTTTCAAAATGCCAATCATCAAGAACCACAACTATAGTAATCAAGTAATTATGTACTGAAGGAGAGTGAAATAATTCAAGGATGGACGCAAAACCTTATAAGATAATTCAAGGATAGGCACAAAGCCTTACTTATAAGCACCTTTGCCCGTGAAGTCTTTCTATGGACCCATAAATAATTTCAGCTATTCATATTACCCGTATATAAGAAAGCACCATCAAAAATTGCTGTTTCCTTGAGTTCACAAGATGTTTCTTCGATATTGCCAAGCAATCGCTAACTCTTTGTCCTTTCATTTTCATGTCTGCACTGTAATCTACATAACAATTTGAGAGCAGGGTCCAAACTCTGTCATGTTCTATCATTTTAAATGTGATTCCAGCCGTTCTAAGGTCTCCGGCAAGGGACAATACATATTGTCACCAAAAACAAAGCCATGGCTTTAGATTATAAAAACATTAATAAAAGGACCCAATATAGTTAAACCTATTTTTAAGTCATCCTATAGTAGAGGTGCAACCAGCGTATAAAACAAAATAATATTTCTTTGGCAGATTCATTAACCTGTATCGGAATTTAGTGATATTCCTCAGTAAATCTTTTATTCATTTTTGTTTAAACAATGTAAGTGTGTAAGCGTCATAACGATAAACAAACATTTTGAGTTTAATTTCAATCCTCTAAAAGAGATAAAGGATACGTAGGCTGAAGATTGACTCTAATGTTAATCGAGGTTAAGCCATTTGCACAAGACAACTCTAAGAAATATCTATAAGCATATGGTCAAATTTCTTTTAGATCACTCACAAATTACTGTAAGCAATAGAAGTGAAGTTCAAGCAGTTATAACAGAATCTTACAAAACAGTGGACAACATGCTTTTAAAAATTGAAGGATATAGCACTATTATCACTACAGTAAATGGACAATAAAAAAATGGCAATTACTTCAATATAAGGGTCCCAAGACAGTTTTCAACATGCAGCAACAGTCACAGTCCCATAGAATTGTGCCTTATCAGAACATGCAAGTTTCCATCTATTCCAGTTACATTGAATTATGAATGCAGTTTTTCTCTTTGTCAAAAATTTGTATTCTTATTTCTGAAATACAAAGAAAATTACATCACTTACTGATACTGCTTTCCATCCATCTTTAAAAACAAAATCCACAGGTTCGTATCCTCTAACATCGAATAGCATTATGGGCACAAATGCCTGATTCTCACTATCTTCAATAGTATATGGCCGGCCTCGGCCACCAATCATCAATACACTCCCTTCTCTGCTACAGAACTTGCACTGCGTTCCAAGGCAAATACAAAAAATCTTAAGTAGACTTATCCATTTTAAAGGAAGCACAAATTTGAAGAAAAATATTAAATACCCCTTATGAAATGTTTTTAGCTACTAATTGACACATAAAATATCTATATATATAGAATGCAACTTATAATCTCGTTCGAATAGATAGGGGCCGTAACCAAAAAACTACTCAAGTGTCTCCATCAAGTTGCACAATTTCCACCATGTTCATTAAAAGATGAAAAATGAATTATCGCACTACACCTATATATCAGTCCTTAGTTGAAAGCACAAATAGAGTAAAATATTTGAGCATCATTAGTTACCAAGGATTGCAATGAAAAGGCGTGATCTTTCACTTCGCATAGATATGAATTATAATTCATGCCCCTTGACTCCTACAGTACACTCATCTAAACATGGTATATTTCCAATAAATAATGCTTCAAACTCTATAGCTGCAGGCTGCAACGACTGAAGCCTTATGAACATATGGGATTTTGAGATCATCTTTCATAATTCAAACATGAAATTCAAAGATTTCTGGGCCATGAGTCCAATCAACTTCAGAACAGTATTTACCCTAAACCACTAAAAAATTCATTTCTCAGAAAACCCATGCAATGAGCTTCAATAAAAATACAAAAAATAAAAACAACAAACATACCTTCTGAACAAGATGGGCTGAGCCTCTGCCTTTCGGGAGCTCCACCATTTCTGAAAGGGTAACGCAAGTTTCTTTCTGGCTCACTTCTCCACAGTTTCCACATTTTAGCTAATGAAAGAGAAAGAGAAATGACATAAATACAATCTCTTCATCGCAAATCATTGTTAACAGGTAGTCAAGCAAACCATGATTTATATATCATACAGTCACTTAAAAAATCTCAGAACAGAACTTGGAGGAAACCAACCTTGAAATAGTATGAGAAATCGGGATCATTACAGCCACCCTGAGGTTCAAAATTGGTGAGATTCTCCAACTCCGCTTTAATTTCCAACAAAAATTGCACCATTGCTTTCTGATTCCTCAATGCCTGCAATACCATATATCGCGAGGTGTAAATCTGATACAATTTAGACAGAACATCGACATTCAAAATACTATTAAACAACAATATCAAATAATAAATCTGCAAAATATCAGTTATTAACGGCTGTACCCTTATCAGCAAGGAAAATTAGCGTAAAAGGAGAAAAATGGTGTAGATTTCTAAGAGAGTTCAGAGGATCATACCAAGGCGTTTCAGTTGTGATTTATCACTATTAAATATCAATTGACCTCTAAAAAACCTTATATGAATTTTATTTATTTATTTTTTATTTTATTTGGAGGAGGGGTTGGGAAGTTATTTAAAAAGGTTGAGAGTATGAATAATAATTGTTGGTTTAAAAGGAGATTCGAATTTGTAAGAAGAATGGGGCAAAATAACAATTGGAACAAATGGGGCATCAATTTGTAAGAATATCTTAACATCAATGAAAGAAAAAGATATGTGACTCAAAATTTTAGAAATGTCGTGTAGACAAAGTAGATTGGACAGAAAAAAGCATACTACATTAAAGAGTTTAATCTAGCTAAGGACCATGGTGAAAAAACATATTTAGAGGTTGTTATTAAAAGGAAAGTGAGGTTGTTAGTTGCATAATTAAGGATGGAATCACATCATCTTAGGTGTGAGATTAGTAGGTGGAAGATACACAAGGAAACATGGAAATAAATAACTTGCATATTTTGCAATAAGGGAGTGGTAGAAACATAATGGCATTTTATCGTGGAATGCATAGCTTATGAGGATATATGTACTAGTTATATGAGGAAGAAAAGCTTAACTTTATGACCAACTTCTTTATCAAAATTAATAGTAGGGTGTCCAACATGAAAAATAGCATGAACATAAATTAAGAATGCTTTTCTTGGTCTCATAGGTTGTCTAGTCTCGTGGATGTCATTAAAATATTTCATTCATTTGTTTACTCATTCTTTATATTTACTCATATGAAGTGAGGTTTGTTACATATATAGCAAAATATAGAAGTACAATTATTGAAGAATAATTAATTGTATTTCATAACAATTGTTAAATTTGGGAATGTAAATAAAAATAAATATATTTAGATATGTAATTGAGGGATTTATAAAGAATATTGAAGATTTGAATTTAATGTATGAGAGGGATTTTTCTTTTCAACAATGGCAATCTAGAGGTATATAGCTTGGTGTTAGTAATTTGTTTAGACATTAGTTGGGTAGTTCATAGCCCATACAATTTTAAGTCATAAGACTCTGTTATTCTTATGCCCAATTAGAACATACTAATTGATACTCAACATAGAGTCCACAAATAGTTGGTGGTTAGGGAAGAATTATTTTTACCCATTTATAAGTAAATAATATATAATTGGTGTTTGTGGATCAATTCATAGTCCTTGTCCTACTTGACTAGTTGATATTTTTGGATATTTCTATGTATTGTGTATATTTTATGTTATTGACACTATTATTGGATTAAATATCATTATAATTTGTATATTATGGAGACATTGATTTTATTTATGATTATTAGGATAATCATGCGAATGATTAGTTTGAGCAATTGATTAATCTAATGACTTTTAGCTACAAGATGTTGATTTGAGGAATGGTCTATGGATATACTAAAGTAAGCATAATTTAATATTATTACTTTCATCTTCATAGTTATAAGTCATCAAATGTGACTAGTTTTCTCTATGCTCTTAACCACGTGAATGAAAAGGGTTGTTTAGATCTACAAGTGCCTTATAAGCACTATAAATTAAGATGTATTAGATATTCATTTTATGGTATTTGTATAATAGGTGTTGGATCTTTTCTTGGCTATATGCTTTTGTATGTAGCTTGTAGTTGCTCCATATAATGTTCTCCATGTGATTGCATGTTGGAGTATATTATTTGTGGGAATAATAAGATCCTAATTTGTTGGTTGTTATCCCATGTGTATGATCCATAGTCTTTGTGGTGATTTAATTTCTATAATTGAACTTATTCTAAAAGATAAGATTTATTAATGTTAGCACATATGCATTGAATGAATCATTGTATACTCTTTGGATGAATGACACATTAGAATTTGAGAAAGAGTGTGTGTTTTGATCATATGCATGTAATTTATTAGGGTTATTTTTAACATTAATTGCTAACCTTGAGGTTCTTACTGTGTATGGTGAAAATGGATAGTGAAAACAATAATAGTGAAAGATTAACAAGGATCCAACCACAAAACCCTAGCCTATCAATTAAAATGATCCACCATACACAAATGAAGGTACCTAAGACCGTGCAAATAAACAAAATAAAACAAGATATACCATTCACATGTCTAGTAGGGTTTTAATCTCCATTTCTTCCTATCTCCATTGATCTTGTTTGATGTAGTTGCTCTCAGATTTTATGTGTGCATAAGAGCTCAACAAGGAACGGAAATGTGGCTGATAGTTTGGTTGTAAGAAGGGTTGATTGTATAAGATTGATTAGACGATTGATTAGGTGATTAGGCACATTGATTAGACGATTAGGGTTGAAAAGGAAGAGGTCATCCTCTTATATAAAGAACATTGTAGCAAATGGAGGGATAAGATTAAAAGGTGTAAAGATAAATGATTGGCTAGGATTAAAGGGTAGGTAGAGGAAATAATTAAATGATAAAAGGGGTAGGTAAGAGAAGAATTAAGAGATTAATGACACGTGTCATGGGTAGAAAAGGCTAATGAATTAATTAAATAAATAAAGATTTATTTAATTAATACAAGAAGTGGGATCAATTAAATAAATAAAATATTTATTTAATTTAGGAAAGGGACAATTTAAATAAATAAAAGTATTTATTTAAATGAGGAAAGGCTTAGAAGAGGACTAATGAATTAAACAAATAAATAAAGATTTATTTAATTAATAGAAGACTTAGGATAAAATAATTAAATAAATAAAAATATTTATTTAATTAGATAAGACAATTTTAGGTGTCTACATTTTGGCCCTCTTTGAGACACTGTAGCTTATCGCGTTGGCTCAAAGAAGATAAGATAAACTGATACAAAGTTGCCCCAAGACAGGAATGATATGCCCCCTCGAGAGATTGGATGAAAAGATTGAAAGGGTTGTAGACAATCTCTCGATAAGATAGAAAGACTAGGACGGACTGACAAGATAGGGTGACAAGGTCATGCAGGAAGAAGAGACTGACATGGGAGACTAGGGATAAGTAGCCTATATGATAGGGCCACAAGGAAAACATCCTCATTTGCATCCACACACCTAAGAGATCAGAGTGCAGAGAGAGAGCTTAGAGTAGTCAGAGCAGTTAGCGACGATGGATAGAGTTCACAGATTCAATCGAGTTGGGCGATATCAGAGACCAAACGAAATGGGTGAATTGGTAAGTACCTACCTCAAAGCCTCTTTGTATGTTTTTGCATTTATTGTTGTCATTAATGTGTTTTAAGGTAGATAAACAAAAATGCGAAATCGGTATTATGCACTACAAATGCGTCTAGGTCAGTGCCAGGCATGTCTAGGTAGGATAAATGCGTTTAGGTTTGGTTTGATCACGTTTGCGAATGTAATCATGTCTAGGTTTGATAGGGACACGTCTATGTGAAGAGAGCACGTCTATGTCATAAAGGTGTGTTTATGCAGGATAGTGGCACATATGCGATGTACATGCACGTCTAGGGCAAGCAAGCACGTGTGGGGTGATGAAAACCATGTCTACATTGTAAAAACATGTTTGTGTCTAAGTAGGCTCAAATCGACACTTTTGTGATGAACATACGCTATCGATTGGATAAGCTGCTGAGAGGATACACTCAAGCAGGTGCCCTAGGGAGACAAACTGAGAGATAGGCTAGAATTGAAAATTATGTGATGAACATACATTGTCAATGGATAAGTTGTTGAGAGGATTCACTCAAGCAGAGCCTCTAAATAGGATCAAGTACAATGTGATGAACATATACACTAGGATGCAACACCATACATGATAAACATAAGCACTAGGATAGAAGTAGCACTATGTGATAGACATGAGTACCACTAGGATTGACATGATTGGTTTGATTGGATGCAAGAGTACTTACCCTGGATAAAGTTTAGAGAGAGATTCCCTGTGACACAGAGGTTACAACCAAAGTTGACCCTTGAGGAGCGAGCAGCTATCGAGGGTAAGGGATTGAAACATATCATGTATCTGCCTAAGATTTGGGCGATCAGAGGATTGTTGACTGCTCTAGCAGAGAGATGCTACTTTTAAACCTGATCATTTCATTTGCCAACTGGCGAGATGTCGATCACCTTAGAGAATGTTTATAAGATTTTGAGGATACCGATCCATAGTGAGTTGGTGTCGTATGATAGAGAGGGCGACATGGATGCACTGAGACAAGTCTTTGGTGACCTAGAGCTAGAGATGAGATCGGGTCATGTCAAATAGGATGTTATGCTAGCTACTGGACGTAGACTATCGGCAGTAGTTGGAGGAGTGATTAGTGGTTACCTTTGTCCAGACAGGGCGACACGAGGTATGGTTGTTGGTTGGGGGAGGACTCTAGAGATGTTGGTGACACAACACACTAGATATGCATGGGGTCCATGTGTATTAGCACATTTATATCATTAGTTGCACCAGTTTGTATATCTCAGTGGTTGCAGGTTAGGGTGTGAGATGACTCTATTACAGGTGTGGTCATATGAACACATTGCAGTGACTAGACAGGTTCACTTCAGAGGGAGAGGGCATGGACAGTCCTACGCACACTTGTGCAGTATGATCACTTCCTAGCCATTGATTGGGAAGGTGGACTATTGGAGACGGGTGATAGATGACATAGATAGTGTCATATGGAGATCCTATCTTGACTGTGAGGATTGGGAGGAGGATGCTACAAAGCTTCCATATGTTTTCAGGAGCAGGTATTTGATTGGGCAGATGCCCTATATATTGGACAGACATCTCATTGATAGGGTATGCAAGCAATTTGGGCGATGTTGGAGAGGGCAGTTACACAGTGCGAGAAGACGGTTCCTATGTCGTGTGATCTAGTGAGTGATGTGGTCGATGTAGGTACAGATGCAGAGTATGATGCCTATTTTACAGCACATCCAATACTGAGGTTGACAGATCTAGATGAGCTTGTGGTAGAGGAGGATGATGGTGATGAGGATGATGAGGATGATGAGGATAGGAGTGGAGGGGGACAAAGGAGAGGAGCAACGAGGAGGGTGGTGAGGGGCAGGGGTGGACAGAGGGATGTTGGAGAGAGGGTTGAGGAGAGACAAGATCCATAGGGAAGGAGGCCACCGAGACCACCGAGGGGTAGAGGAGGATAGGTCTTATAGGTTGGTGAACAGATACAGTGACAGGTACTAGGGAGAGATGCATAGGGATAGGCCAAGTAGGAGGAGGGTGCCCAGGGTGGAGATGAGGAGGAGGATGAGCTGCTAGCATTGCGAGAGATTGCAACAAGATAGTCCGATGAGATCGAGGATCTCGAGAGAGATGTGACTTGATTGAGGCGATAGTTAACAGAGATGCAGAGGGAGAGGGATCAGGCCATCCAGAGTTACATTGAGGCTAAGGAGGCACTAGGGTAGGCAGGAGAGTAGTTGAGGACACAGGGGTTGAATATGCATATTTCCTATGGGCAGGAGAGGAGATAACCTATTGGAGAGATCTGTACTATGCAATTGTTCCTCCAGAGCTGAGGGCTAGGACCTTCAGGAGAGCTTCTAGATGAGTACCATAGGGGGGAGAGACAGATGATAGGCATCCAGTGGCGGGGTGATGGGTCCACCCGCACCACTAGGAGGAGGAGACAGAGGAGGTGATCTCAGAGCAAGGACTATGAGAGCTTAGATTCCTTCGAGGCCAACTGGCTCCGAGGGAGGGAGTTCATCATAGCTCTCTTAGATCCAGTTTTTTGTATCAATATTTTGTATGATGATGTAGACACCTTCGGGTGGTTTTGTAGCCTTGTGAGATATTGACATCATTGTATCATGACACATTATTTTTTGATATATCTATGCATGTGTTTCTATGTCATGTTCTATATGTTGATGCAATTTATGTATGCAATGCCATGATTCTATGATGCTTATGATGGTGTTATGATACTTATGGATGCAAAATATATACATGATGATATGCAATATGTTTTTGCTTTTTTTCTATTTTATATGCTTATGCAAATGTGGATGGATGTATGATTATTAACATGTTATAATTATTTACATAATGAGGATGGAAATGTATATATGATATGCTAATCAGTGGTGTGTGTAGAATGTGATGTGATTGTGATTTCTATATGTATGTATGAAATAAGAGATACTAACATGTGATGATGCAGGTGCAAACTACATGAAATGCAAATGTTTTTGACGTGTCATTATATTCAGTCATGTGATAGCGGGCTAAACGAACTCAAGAAGGACAATGGAGGTCAATCAAGAAAGGGTATGGAAGATAGAAGATATGGAAGTGAAAGAGCTTCTTGTGCTTTATCATCATTGAGCTTTATTATGGCAAATAGGTTGATGAGTCTAAATAATGGCTCTATTTTGATAGATTTTTGTCATAATATTCTTGCCTAGGTCTTGTGTTTAGATGATATTTGGATCAGGATACTCTCCTAGATAATGCCTTTTAAGTGTTTTTGGAACTTATTTGTCTGATACTTAAGGTTGTCATATAATGGTTTCTAAATGGTTTATCTATGCAAAATATCTAAATCAATCTTAAGTATGGTTTAATTTATGTCATGTTAACTTTAGTATATACACATGCTTGTTGTGTACGTTAACATCATGATGCAGGGTCAGCTAAGAAGAAGGAAAGACTAAGCTGGCAGTTTAGAGGAACACCAAGCATGCCGCCACGATGTAGACCCACTCAAAGAAAAGCAGCATTGAAGAAGACTGAAGCCACTTGACCATTTCTTCAACAAAATGGTTTATGAGACATTTATAACTGTTCTTAGTGGAGCTTAGAAATAGGAAGAAAGTCATGCTATATCTTCTCAGCTGCAGGACAGATGTTGTTATGTTTTCCTACGCTGACTTCTTCTTTAGTATAATAAAACATGTTCGCCTATTTCATTGGAATGTGGGTTGATCAGTTAGGAATCTGTTATAAGTTTCCATATAAATAAAAGGTCTCTATCTCCTTTCGCCAAGAGGAGAACAACCATAGAATTTGTAATACACATCTTTTAGACTTATGTATTTTCACAGTCAATTTGGAATAAAGATATCAATGTTATTTTGAGCTGAACAGTTGCAATCTAAGAGTTCTAGATATAATCACTTAAGGGGGCCCACTTGGTGAGTAGTCCTTTGTGTTTTTCATTTAATTTCCATCTTGCAATAGTTGTTGTTTCGGCATTTGACTGTTCCTATAGCCACTGGAAACAGTTCTTGTGTCTATTCCTGCAACCACATCGGCAGAGTAGTTTCTACCTGCTTACCAGAACATTAACATTTGGTAGAAGTTGCTTAAGTTATTTTCAGTTGTGAGTTCTGATTAAATATTAGTGCATTATTTTTTTGCACATTTACTTCAGGAGAATTTCCTTTCCTACAATAGGATAGAATGGTTGTGATATGAACTTAGTGCACATATAGTGCTGGCTCGTTTCAAGTTTACGTCCCTGGTTGATAAGTAAATGAGCCTTTGCTGCTGGAAAGCTAGTTGTTCAGCAAGGATGTCCAATCCTTGAATTGGGTTTTTATTACCTAGTTGCCATTCCAGTTGTGAGGACCAACATTTTTGGCGTCGTTGCCAGGGATGGTGCCAAACTAAGGACCTGTTGTCACCATTAGTTTTAAGCTTTCTTAGTTAGTTCTTTGAATTTATTCATTAAATTTGTATGCATAGAAGGAGAAGAGATGCATTAGGAATATTTCTTCCCTCGCATTCCACTCGAGACAAAAGATCAGATCAAGCACTAGAAGTAAACCCTTTTGCAGAAACTTTTGTGCGAAATAGAGGTGTTTTTTATTTGTTAGAAGGAGACCTAGACTTCTTAAACAAACCCCCTGAGCAAAACATTTTACCTTTGGTTCTTTATTAGGGACCAATGGCAACAAATCCTCCACCTCTGCCTACAAACCCAACATTTGAGTTTCCTATTCCTGACCAGCATGATAATGCAAACTTGAAGAATATATCAGCCTATTCTCTTCCAAAATTTCATGGCTTGGTGACAGAAGATCCGGATACCTTTCTGTTTGAATTTGACATCCTCTGTAGAAGTTATGACTATACCATTGATGCCCATAAACTCAAGTTATTCCCTTCTACTCTGAAAGAAGCTGCTCTGAGATGGTTTATGAGTCTAGGTAGAGATGTAATCTCTACCTAGGATGAAATGAAGACAAACTTCTTGGATAAGTACAAAGATTATGCAGGGGAATGGACCGACATGGTGATGATATCTTTCGGATGACACAAAAAGAAGATGAGAGTCTGGAAGATTATCTGGAGAGGTTTTTGTTTAGTGTTAGAAAATCCAAGCATAACACCTTGAGTGAAGAATCCATGAAGTTGATTTTTCTAAGGGGAATCAATGAAGACCGTGTTGACTCATTAGACCTCATGGGAGGAGGAGACATTACTCAAGTTCATTGGGATGACATCAGGAAAATTTATCAAAAATATTCTAGAGCCTCAGCCAAGAAGGGAAGACACTATAGGCCTGATTCTTCAATTGCAAAGGTATCTACAACAGTTTCAAGGATGGAGATAACTCATTTGTTAAAGGATTTTAAAGAGGATATTATTAACAATATGGCTACTCAGTTGGATACACTTCAAGCAAGAAAGAAGCATGAGGAAACAAAGGCCATGCTTGTTGAGTTTTGTCATCACTGACGGCAAAAGAAGAGGGACTGCAAATGTAAAATCCTAGCTAAAATTGATAGCCAACAGGCTTCCCCAGATTTCAAGCCAGTATATGGAGATGTTGAACAACTCTTTTATGTTGCAGAATGAAGGCCTTGGCCTCCAAGACAAGGTATGCTACAAGATCTATTGTCTTTTTCTAATCCTTATATGAACTTCAATGCACAAAATAATCAGTGGCAACCTCCATACTCCCAAAATTTTGGAAATTATACTCCTCAATCTTGGAATAACTCTCAAAACCCTTGGCCCAATTATCAGAGTCCTTCCTCTTAGTGGTAGCAGCCACAAGAGAATTGGTCACCACCTCAAGGTAACTAGCAATAGTCACCGCAATGGAGGGGAGGTCAGAAATGGGCAAACCAATCAACAGGTTTCCTGCAGCCACAACAACAGTCCCAACAACCGGCTTTAATGCCACCAGCTCCTAATGCTACTCCACCCAAGCCAAATCAACTACCAACACAACCTATACCAAATCCAAATAACAAACCTCAGCAACAACAACAAGTTTTTTCAACTAATCCTAATCAGTATCCTACATATTCTCTCGATATAAGTGATATTCACTTACGGTCATGAACAAATCTACCTACCCCATCTCCTCCAATTATAATAGAATTACCATCTGAGGAGATTGCTCAGGATACTACACCTGATCAACCTAGAAACCTTGAGTAGGTACATCAGTTTGAGACTCCAGGCACACCTGTTAGAACTCCCCTATTTCCTCAAAGATTATAGGTAGACATGTCTAGGCAGCAGGATGACATAGCTTTTGATCTTATTGATTAATTAAAACATATGTGTGTAAATATTCCACTGTTTCAAGCTATTAAGGATATTCCCATATATGGAAAAGTTATTAAAGAGGCATGTCTAAAAAAACTTGGACGCAAGAAAAAGGACCCCAAAACAATACATGTAGTAGGGCAATTGGCTGAAATTATGTTAGGAAAAGTTGTTGTCCCTAAATATTCTGACCCAGGTAGTCCTATAGTGAAGGTAGTTATTAATAGAACTCAAATTAAAAATGCCTTGAGTAGACTTAGGAGCAGCCATAAATGTGATGACCAAGGATGTCATGCAACAACTCAGTATTACTAGTCTTATATCTACCCCAATGGTCGTGTAACTTGCTGATAGCTCTATTATCTGGCTTGAAAGGATGGTTGAAGATATTGTTGTCACACTAGATTCTTGGGAATATCCGGCTGATTTTATAATACTCTCTCCTAAGGCAACATTGGGTGGATTTCCAATCATTTTGGGAAGACCTTGGCTTGCTACAACTGATGCATAAATAGGTTGCAGATCAGGGGATGTGACCATTTCAGATGGTATCACTACTAAAACCCTTGCACTTTATTCTCCAACACAACCACAACTTGATCAAGAGCAAGTAGTATGGCCATATATAGGAGAAGAAACAAAGGAAATTAATTTTGTTCAGCAACTAATGATGTTAACTAGGGAACCATTCATATAACTCCAAGAAGATGATAAGGTACTCTCTAACATCATAGAAAATCATTATGGAGCAGCTCAACAGTCATCTGATATACCAGCAAGTCCTTTGCATACTCTTCTTCCATCTGCAAGTTCTTTAGGTTCTCCTGCAACCACAAACATATTTCATACCTTATGACCGCAAGAAATCCAAACCTCTTGTTTATCTGAAATATCTAATGCTGAGTCAGTCACTCAAGTAGAGGTTGCTCCAGGAAGGAATATGAATGTCAATAGTCAACTTACAACAGACCAAAGGTTGTCATTAATAGAATTACTCAAAGCCCAAAAACAAGCCTTTGCATGGGATTATCATGACATGAAGGGATTAAATCCTACATTGTGTACCCATAGAATTTATATCAGAGAAGATTGTAAACCAATTAGACAACCTCAGTGAAGGATTAATCCTGTACTAAGAGAAATAGTTAAGGAGGAACTACAAAAGTTGCTTAATGCAAGGTTCATTTACCCTATTTCAGACAGTCAATGGGTTTCTCCCTTGGTTATAGTTCTAAAGAAAGGAGGAAAATGGAGAGTTTGTGTGGACTATAAGGAGATCAACGCTGCTACCAAAAAGGACCACTTTCCACTTCCATTCATAGATCAAGTATTAGATTCTCTAGCAGGTAAGCAATACTTTTCATTCTTGGATGGGCTTAGTGGTTATAATCAGATCAAAATAGCTCCCGAAGACTAGGAAAAGACCACCTTCACTTTCCCTTGGGGAACATATACCTATTTAGTTCTCCCTTTTGGTCTATGCAATTAATCTTTCAAAGGGTTGTCCTCAAGTATATTCTCAGATATATCCCATGATTGTATGGAAATTTACATGGATGATTTTACTACTTATGGAGCCACCTTTAAGGAAGCATTGCAAAATCTTGCCAAAGTGTTGTAGCGGTGTGAGGATCATAATTTGTCCCTAAACAATGAAAAATGTTTCAAGATGATGCAAGAAGGAATAGTGTTAGGGCATCGTATTTCTCCATCAGGTATTCAAGTTGATCCAACCAAAATTGAGGTAATACTTGATCTTCCTGCCCCTGCAAAACAAAAGGATGTAAGAAGTTTTTTAGGCCATGCAGGGTACTATAGGAGATTTATTAAGGACTTTAGTAAGATGGCAGGACCTCTGTATTCTCTCTTAACAAAAGATGTTGAGTTTGAATGGACACCAACATGTGAAGAGGCATTTTCTAAACTTAAAGGAGGCTTAACCCAGGCCCTTGTGCTTAAAGGACCTGATTGATCTCTTCCTTTTCACATTCATACAAATGCATCAGATTTTGCAATAGGATCAGTTTTGGGGCAGAAGAAAGGAGTTTTGGAGAATGCAATTTACTATATCAGCAAAAATTTGCAAGGACCTGAGCTAAATTATACTGTCACTGAAAAGGAAATGTTAGTTGTTATCTATGCCCTCAATAAGTTCAGACACTATATCACTGGTTATCAAATTTCTATGCATACTGATCATGCAGCCATCGGGTACTTTATGAATAAAAGTTCCATTACAGGTAGGTTGGCAAGATGGTTGTTGTTAATGCAGGAATTTGACCTCACTATCATAGACAAGCCAGGTAAAGTAGATGCAGTGGCATATTTTTTGTCCAGAATTCAAACACCAAATAGTCCTGAAGCCATTGATGATTCTTTTCCAGATGAGCATTTGTTTTCAATTAATGTGAACATTTCATGGTATGCTGACATAGCTAATTACTTACCAGCTAACAAGATCCCTCCTCATTTCTCGCCAAAGGAAAGAAGATTGTTGGTTGAAAAGAGTTTCAACTTTTCATGGATAGCAGATTGCTTATTCTATACAGGGCCAGATCAAGTTATGAGGCGATGTGTTAGAGAAGATGAAACTTTTGATATCCTTCATGCCTATCATGATGAGCCTTATGGATGTCACTTTGCTGCCAAGAGAACATGTGAGGCCCTACCCCGAGCTGACATAGCATTTCTGTTATTTTCATGTTGGACCTATTTTGGATACTATATTTTGATGCATTATGGACCCGAATTTTATATGATCTCGTGTTGTGGATAACATTGATATGATTATGTCATTTACTTTGATTTGCAGTACTTTGTTTTGATGTTTGAAATTATAGATGCATGCTCTATAAATTATTTAATTCCATGTTTATGATGATGATGCCATTTAGTAGATTGTTGTATGTGAATGTTATCAGATAATTGGATACTTGATTTTTATAATTGAAGTTTTATGCGATGTCTGAATTGTATTCTTTTTGATAATATTATATGTGATTTTTGGAATTACTAATGTGCAAGTGAGATGTGCAGGAAAATTATTCCATGTGACCATGGAAACTATTCGGAGAATCAAGCCTAGGCCTATGTGCGATTGTGAAACCAAAGGTTGTCTATTTGGAGAGACAACACCTTGTTTGTAAATGTGTTTTAATTTGTAAATGTTATCCTTGAATGTATGTTTAATTTGGAAATTGTTTAAATCAATTCCAAAAAAAGAGACATTTGCCATGTGTAATTTAGTCTTGTGTAATTCTTTTTGTCGTGTCACTTGACACATGTGTTGTAGGATGAGTTGGCATTGACATGTCTCTTTTAAGGAAATTTATTTTATCAATGCATATATTTTCAATTCTCCTAAAATGGTCCCAAGTAAACCTTGGATAGGGAGCCATTAGAAAGGTCAACTCAGGGTTGACCCGTAGGTAAACTTTGGGTGGACTTCTAGGGGGTTAAACTAACTCCTAGGGTCAAGTTAGGAGCATTTTTAGTGGACCATATGATGTACCTTTGGATGAAGGCCAAATTTAGCCATGTGTCCACTCCCTAGGGCCTGTTTAACCTCCCCAAAAATTGAGTTTCCCAAGTTGGCCAAATTTCATCTTTAGAAGAGCTTTCTTAGGTTAGATAAACCTTCTCATGAGTGGCATTGCTCTTTCCCATTCCTTTTACTTTTTTTGAGGTGTCTTGGCTAGAGAGTTTGTAAGGTATTAGGAAGACCAACCAATGAACATCCTTCACCCTTCCCAAGTGGATTGGAAAGAGTGAGAAGTGTCTTCATAGGGAATAGTTTGGGAGGGAGAAGTTTGATCACCCACTCTCCATTTTTGGAGATTTTTGAGTAATTTTTGGCAAGTTTTGGTAGAGTATTTTGGCTAAGTCTTGAAGGAGGAAGATAGGGGATTTGGGCAGCTCTTCTCCAAAGGATTCATCACCCTTTTGTTGGTAGATTTGAGGTTGTTTATTTTCTAATTCTTGTATGTCTTTGTGTTGTTGAAAGTTTTTGTTATAAGGCGATTTCAATGTTGGTTTCTTTGTGTGTGGGAAGATTGTTGAAGTTCTTCCCTATGAGTTTTTCCTTCTTTTTGGTTATTATGTTTCCTTGAGTTTTTATGTTATTGTTTTGGGAGTTTTCAAGGCCAAACTCACCCTTGGGAGGGTAGAGTGGCCTTGGGGTGAAGGGTTGTTTGACAGCCTATGAGTGAGAGGCTCTCTTTGGAAGAGAGTGAATCACAAGGGATTTTGTGACCCTTGCTGCATAGTGATTTGTTTATACAATGGGGGTCATAAGGGGAGTTTTGTTGGCTTGTATGCTTTGGGGGACATAAGGACAAGTTTGGAACTTGTGGATGTGTTTATTTGCAGCCTTGTTTTGGCATTATGTTCTCTACTTGCAGAATTCTCCTCGAGGTACTTAGTCCACCTTCACCCCACTTGAAAAGTCACATAAGTGACATTGTTTAATCCTTGGGTTGGGAGTGTCTTTTGTTGTTATGATTTTTCTGCTTGTATGTGTGTTTGAATGTGTGTTTCCCATCTAGCCTTGATTCTCCTAGCTCGGGGGTGGCTTCTAGTAAGCCTAGGTTGGGAGGTGAGCCTCCATGGTCACAACCTTCAAGTTTTATTGCAGGTTTTGCTTGGGAAAAGATTGGAAGGAAAAGCTTTGAGTGGATCCTATCATTATTTGTATTAAGAAAATATATGTATTTGGGAAGCCCTCATTTAGTAGAAATGAGAGGCTAGGTTTTGTATCTACCTATTTGTAAAAGAATTTCTTATTGTATTTTAGTAGCAGCAAATAAAAGAAAAAGAAATGTCTCATTGTATTTAGTTGCAGAAAAGTAAATGAACTATTGGAATAGATTTTTCCATGTAAAAAAAAAGATGTATTTTAAATTTGAAGTATTATTATATTTTTGCAATAAAGAAAAGGGAATTACATTTGTTGAATATTTTTGTGTTGATATAGTTGCTGGAAAAGAAAGATTTAGAATGCTATTATATTTTGTCTTTAAGTGTTTAAAGAAAAAAAAATGCATTAGATCTTGCAGCTTATTGTATTAAATGTTCTTTTTTTATAATAATAGTTGCAGCTGTAAATAAATTAAATTCTGCTAATCTTCTTGTATTATGTAATAGAATGTTAGTGAACAGAATATAAATCTAGTTATAGAGTTATTAAATCAAAAGAAAATTTACTATTCTACCATTTACTATTTTGTTTGAAAAAAAAAAGAGAAAAATAGTTTATCTACTCTGTACAAATAATCTGTAACAATTATACATTCAGGATTAAATAAATCAGAATAAAATACGTTGTGCATGGGTGAAGGCACATCGAATATATATATATATATATATATATATATAAGAAATGTACATATAAGCTGGAAATGAAATATACATGTAATCTGTCATTTTAATTTTTCTGATTTTATTTACTGAAATCTTGCATGACAGATTACATGTATATTTCATTTCCATCTTATATGTACATTTCTTATATATATATATATATATATATATATATATATATATATATATATATATATATATATATATATATATATATATATATCTATGTATGTATGTATGTATGTATGTATGTATGTATTTTAAACTTGTATCTATATGTAAGAAAAAAATATAAAATAAAACAAAAACAAAAATAACCTTAGATCAGGATGGGGGAGCCGAGGGCTCTACCCAACCCTGCCCCCTCACGGCTTACCGCAGTGCGGTGCGGCTGCCACTACGGATTAAACTGTAGTGGATGGCTCGGACACCACTGCGGGTTAAGCCACAGTGGACGGCTTGACCACCACTGCGGGTTAACCGCAGTGGATGGTTCGGCCGCCACTTCGGTGACCCTGTTCGACCCCACCACCCCCTTTGAAGACTTTTCAGCCTCCCTTCTCCCTCATCGCCGCCATGAAACCTACAACACACACACACACACACACACACACACACACACACACACACACACACACACACCAAAGGCAACAAAATAAAATAAAATAATAAGATATGTTAAAATAAGCAACCTTAACCCATTTTTGGGTTAGGGTTAGCATTTTAAAAAAAATGTTAAGATATGCAACCCTAACCCGAAAGTTAGCATTTGGAAAGAAAGAAAAGAATAAGTTAGGTTATAGGGAATAACCCAACCCTAATTAGGGTTCAAAATTTTAAATTGACTAAGTTGAAGAAGGGGGAGGGGGGGGCTCTTTTAAATTTGTAATGGGTAAAACCCATTTACAATTGAATTAATTAAATAGGATAGTTAATTTAAAACCCGTTTACATTTTAATTAATTAAATAGGAAAGTTTTTCCTACATTAGTTTTTGAGGGATTAATTTTTATATGGTAAATATTATTCACATAATTGATTTTATTTTATTAACAAGGTTTTTTTTTTGGATTAGATATCATATAAACATTACATATCATCAAGGATGTCTGATTTTAGCAGTATCAAGGCACCAAAGGAAGGCGCATACACAAAAAATATATAGTTGACGAGCACATCCACTTGTGGGAAGATGATTACATTAGATACATCTTAATTATAACAGCAAAAAAACAAAATAGACAGTTCTAGAGGACTAGGAAAATGAGATTTCAGATTCTGGTGCAGAGTTGGCTCCCAATGGAGGGATCCATGCCACCCAACCCAGGCTTCCATCCTGCCATACTTCCACTCGGCCATCAAGTATGTCCTATTTGTGGGGGTGTGAGGTGTGCTCATGGAACAAGTCAACTTCCTCCCGAGAGATCTCCATGTGTAGGTGTCTACGATCCATTTGTCTCATGAAGGCCATGAGTGCTTGTTCAAATGTGGCCTTTCCCAGTTCATCTCTCTCCCACGTGAAGTCGTGAGACAACTCTTGGATGTATACAGTGGTAACACCTTCCTTTATCCATCTATCAAACTTGTTTGAATCCATCTTTATTACCACAGTGACCTGCATCAAGATGCCTGGTGCTGTTATTAAAGACATCATCATTGCGATACTTCCAAATAAGCCAAAGAACTTCTAAAGAAAAAAAAGACCAGAAGATATTTGCAGTTTTCCTATAGCCCTTAATGTAGCCTAAAACAACATTTATGATTTCAACAAAATTAGATTCCAGACTAAGGCTGAACAAACTCCATATTTCTTTTGCAAAGTGACATTAAAAAAAAAATGTTTCACAGTTTTAGGTACTATACATATTTTGCAGTTTAGGTAGTTACCCTCCTTATCTTTTATGGGGAGTTTATTTAACAGCAGGCACCAGCCAAATAATTATTTTTTTGGTTCATTTTGAGCCATCCAGAACTTACCCAACCTATCTTTCCATTCCTTTGGTTCTCATTTTAGATCCCAACATCTGTTTAGGTGAAGAAAAATGGTATCAACATCAATAAGTGAAGCATATATGCATTTAGCTTTAAGGGAGGAGAGAGGTGTGCCATCAGCCCAGTAGAGTGCAGAGATGGGGGAGTGAGGGAGAGGAGGGTGAGAGGGCGGGAAACATAAACTAAGGCCATTTTAAGGATGTTATAGGTTCTGCTCTGGGAAACTGGGATAGAGAAGGTAAGTTTCAACTCCTCCCACGTTCTCATTTGGCCATTCTCCAATATCTGATCAAAACATTTAATACCCATATTGTGTCATTTTAGTGCAAAGCAGCCTTGAAGAGCTGCTAATGGTTTCCCATTATGAAATAGATTCCACCATATTGATCTGTTACTGGCAATCTGCCCCTGTATACTTCCATTTACTTTGAAGTGTACCAAGTGTTTCACTTGCTCCCAAGCTTTCCATATGGACTTAAAGACCTCAGACCTAGCTGGGGACACCTCTATCTGTCCAAGAAGAAAGTCAATCATGGGGAGATCCTTCCATTTCTTGGCTTTCTTAGGGATTGAGGATGAAATATTATTTCTTATTAGAATTTTCCATGGCTCATCCCCATCCATGGCCTTGAGAATCCATTTGGAGGCGAGGGCAATGACCTGAAGTTTGAGATCTTTTAGGCCCATCCCACCATAAAGCTTATGCATAGTGCACCACTCCCATTTCATTGCATGTTGCTTCCTGGTGTGTGTGTGAAAAAGTGAACCTATAGCTGCAAGCACAACACTTCAATTAAGTCATTATATGCATGGTTAGTAATCAATAATCAATAAGAAATAAACCATAGCAAAGCGACCAATTGCCTTCTAAAAGATGCGAGTATAAGATTGCTCTCAGATTTTTATAAGCAATACCAGTGACTAGACTACACCAAGATGAAGGATTTAATCTATATGATATTAAGTTATATGGATGCAAGATGGATGAATAATTCAAGCAATAATAATCAATTCCAGCAACAATGGATGCAAGCAATAATGGATGTAAAATGGATGCAAATAATCTAAAAAGCACAATAATCTTTAATGACTCCAGAGCAAAATTAGTGTGATAATAATCTCCAAGTGTGTTCTCAAAAATCTCTAGGGTGAATTGGAATGAGAGCTGAAGACTGAATTTATAGAGAATCACAAGAGAAAAAGCTCAATTTAGGATTAATTGAAACAATTGAGAAATCAGATTCAGTTAACCTTGAGATAGATTCCAATTATAGTTTAATTGAAATGCATTCAAATTAGAAGTCCAAGTTGCATTGGAAAACAATAATAAATTAATTCCATGCATATAGGATAAAAATAGATAATTCTTTAATTTGTTCAAGAAAAGGGTCTTTTCAATGCAACTGAACTTCTTTTTTGTTTTTGTTTTGAAAAGCTTTAAGTTCCAATTTTAGAGAACAATTCAATAATTCAATTAAATTGCTTTTCTGATTTCAAGTTCTAAATTTAGAAAAAGAAATAATATCTCAAGTTTGATTTCTCTCTCAATTCAATTCTTTTTTTTGTTTTATTTTCAATTCAACTCTTTGTAATAAATTAATTCATCTTTTGTAATAAATTAATCCTTTTTGCATGATTGAATGGCAAATTTATTAATTAATTAAATATGCAAGGATATATATTTTTTATATTATAAATCGAGAGACCAAAAAAGATGTTTATATAGATGAGTTCAGGGGAGGCAGGGCCTCAACAGTGAAACCAAAAAGAACTAGACGAGTGTCATATACAATGCACTAAAAGAAAGCTCCAAAATAAAGTTGTGCTTGTTGCCATAAGGAACTAGAGGAGGATTTCATCCTGGTCTTCTAGCCATGTGGTCCATCTGTGTGGTCCTTCCATCCAGATCACCTTCTTCCTTTCCATGATTTGTATGCACATGTCAACCCTGTTGAAGGGGGGAGCTCTAGTATCTTGGAGTTCTTTAATCAATTTCTTAACTGCACTCTCGAAGGCAGTTTGACTTTCTGTGATCCTTGCCCATTCATAACCATCTTGCATCTCATATATAAACATGGTGGCTTGGCCTTCTTTGAGGAACCGTAGGAGTTTGTTTCGTTCAACATTCATCAGGAAGCAAACCTATACAACAATTTTATAATGTGTGAGTTTTTTTTAAAAATCAGTAAGTTCCCTAGCATTACCTTCGAACTTCTCCTCATTTCTGAGTTTCCAAATAAACCAAAGGATAAAAGAAGACAAAATTTGCCAAATTAAGTTAGCATCATTTTTAAGATTATGGACGAAACCAGTAACTATATCATAAGTGAAGACATGCTCAATAATGGATATTCCAAACATTAACCAGATCTCCCTAGCAAAAGGGCAATCAAGGAAGATGTGCCGAGTGGACTCAGGTTTATTGCAGAAAGAACAAAGATCATATGCAGCTAGATTATTCCTAATAGGCAATCTATCCAGTAAGAGTTGTCATTTGAAACACTTGATCTTAGGGGGGATGGGAGATTTCCAAAGGTTCTCAAAGATTTTATACCAAGTGGTAGGGCTGTGGTGGACATTCCATAGGGTGTTGACATGGTCGATCACAAAGGTGTCCTGGTTAAGCAGGTTGTAGATAACTTTGGATTTAATTTTTGGGAGGGGGGAGCCATCCTACCAAAGGAATTAGAGGTACCTGTGGGTGTCAACATGAGTGTTCTTAGGGAGATTGAGGGTGTTACAGGCATTCCTAATCATATTGTAGGTCCGCTTATGCAAAGCAGGGAGATTAAATTTACTACTATGTTCTTCCCAAGTGATGAGGTTGTCATTTTCTAGGATATCCATAAGATACTTGATCCCCTTGTTATGCCAAAATCTAGCAGAACAGCCTTGGGTTAATGCCAGTGGCTTAGAGTTGTGGTGGAGGTTCCACCATATCGACCTTTCACCATGTATAGTGTTGTCACAATCAATGCTAGAGTTGTAGATAAGTCTACGCACATGCTCCCAGGCTTTCCAGATGGACTTAAAGACCCAGGTGCCTTGGACAGACACCAAGAAACTTCTAGCAAGTAGATCACTGAGTGGGAGGAGTTTCCATGATTTGGCAGCCTTGGGGAATCCATTTTGAATGTTGTTTCTGATAAGAATCTTCCAAGGTTCTTGCCCATCTAGTGCATGAAATATCCATTTGGCGGCAAGGGAGATTCCTTGCAGCTTAAGATCCTTAAGGCCCAAACCTCCAAGTTTTTTGTCTAAGTGGCACCAGGCCCATTTTACCGCATGGGCCTTTCTTTTGCCCTTACCATCAGACCAGAGAAAGAGTCTGATAGCCTTTTGAATTTCATAAATTTGATAATTGTTGAACATCCAAACCGAAGAGTAGTAGATACTATATGAGGAGAGGATTTTTTGACATACTTGAACCCTACCTGCTAGGGAGAGGATCCTATTATCCCACTTGTTGACCTTCTTATCAATTTTCCCCTTAACCCAGGTCCACATGTCCCAAAGAGGGGGAAATAGAGAAGGGGATACCGAGATACTTGACAATCATGTTGGGTCCTCCCCATGAGTACTCGTCTTGTTGTAGCCAGTCTGGACGTTCATCCTTCTAGCCAAGTAAAATAGATTTGGAGCTGGAGATCCTGGCTCCAGAGGCTTTACTAAAGGTGTCAATTTTTAGGTTGAGGGAATCGATGTTTTGCCTAGAGAGCTCTAGGAAAAGAGAGGTATCATCAGCAAATTGGATATTCAGCAATTCAGATTCATCCGACAACACGATGCCATGGACTCTAGGAGATAGAGTATCATCTCTAAGGAGATAAAAGAGGGCATCTGAGGCGATAACAAACAAAGCAGGGGCAAGAGGGCAGCCCTGCCTTATGGATCTAGAGAGAGGAATAGGCTGGGATAGGGTTCCATTAACTTCAATCATGGCGGAAGCATCTTTGAGGAGAATTCGGACATAGTCACATAACTCATTAGGGAAGCCAAAAGCTCGGAGCATCATGAGGATGAAATCCCACTCGACTCTGTCATAGGCTTTTTCAAAGTCCACAAGGAACATGGCAGCGTCCTAGTTAGAGGTTTTGGCCCATTCCATGGATTCCCAGCTAGTGACAAGGTTTTCCAATATGTACCTGCCTTTAATGAATCCAGTTTGGGTAGAGCAAATGAATTTTGGAAGAATCTTTTCAAGGCGGGTAGCTAAGGCTTTGGCAAGGATTTTATAGGAGACGTTGAGGAGGGTGATTGGCCTCCAGTTCTTAATGAGCGCTTTGTCTCCTTCTTTAGGGATGAGTTTAACAATACCTTTATTTATGAATTCCCCCAGAGTGCCATTGTCAAGAGCTTCATTGTATATGTCATAGAGGTCATGCGTGACCCATTCAATATTGGCTTTGTAGAACTCTGCAGGGAGACCATCGGGGCCTGGGGCCTTATTATCCTTGAGGGATTTAATGGCATCGATAATTTCTTGTATAGAGATCCTAGCTTTGAGGAGGAGAGCATCATCTTCAGAGATCCTTTTAGGGATGATGGTACTACATTTGTGTCGAGCCTCTTTCGAGGCCTCATTATCTTCTGAGGTAAAGAGAGTTCTATAGAACATTTCGAAGGCCTCTTTGATATCATTGAGATCCAGGAGTTCCTTGTTGTCTATAATTATTCTATCAATTTTTTCTCTATTTTGTTTCTGCTTAAGGAGGTTAAAGAAAATTTTGGAGCCTTTATCTCCAAATTGGAGCTAGTGGTTGCAAGCTCTAATGAAGGCTCCTCAGATTTTGACCTGTTGGTGCTTTCTGAGGATGTCTCTAGCTTTAGAGACATGCTTGGCCAGGGTGGGGGAGGAGGGGTTAGTCTGAATATCCTGCTCTAGGGAATGGGGGTGATGGGTGAGTGTTTTTTCTAAGGCTCTAGAGTCCTTGGCTCTCTTTTGGCCAATGGTTTGGAGTACTTTCTGCCAGGAGGAGACATTCCTTATCCACCTAAGAGTGCAAGATTGGGGGGGCTGAGGCTGAAGGTTGAAGAGCCTGACCACCTTAAGGGCACCTAGAACATCTTGGTCTTTGAGGAGGGAGGTGTTGAGAATAAATTTCTTACTACATGGGCTGCTGATGGGGATAGTGTTTCTAGTGTTAATGACCACAAGGATAGGGAAATGGTCAGAAAGGGTAACTGGGAGGACAACAATCGCACTCCCCAAGTGGTTAGGGGAGAAGGAGAAGAAGTCGTTGTTAACATAAAATCTATCCAGTCTGGAGTAAATATGATTGGAGCCTTGTTGAAAGTTGCACCAACTGTACCATAGGTTAGAAGCAGTAGTTTTAGTGCCCTCGAGGGGGTCAAATAACTGGAGTTTTTGTTTAAGTATGTCCCAGTGAGGTTTTTCTACATTTTTCCATTCAAAAGGAAGTCCCCCAGCCTTGTCATCTTGATGCTCAATCATATTGAAGTCACCAGCCACTATCCAGGGGATACTTGGGAGGGAAGTCAGCCAGATCCAAAGGGACACTCTTTCCTTGTAGTCATTAGGTGTGTAGATAGAGCAAACACCAAAGCTGGAGCCCCTAATATCTAGGGTAGCCCAAACTACTCTGTTGCAAGGGGAGATCCCTTTATCCCTAATGTTGCTTGCCCACTTAGGGGAGATAAGAAGGCCAACTCCTCCCTTTCCTTTCGAGTGGTTGGTGCAAATTTTGATTGCATCTCTCCAGATAAAGTCAAGTGAGTTGTCAAGATGGAAACCCACAGATTTAAGTTCTTGTAGCATTAAGAAATCTATGTTCTTGTGGTGGCTCAGAGAGCTTTTGATGACAAACTTCCTATCAGGCGACTCAAGGCCTCTAATATTCCAAGAGATGTATTTCATTAGAGAGGAGGGTTAAGAGGTTCAACTAGGGAGACCGCAAGGATCTCCAACCTTCTTTTTATTCTTGGAGCCCATAGGCCTACCTTTTTTTTTAGTCAAGGAGGATCCTTTTATAAGGTCGTCCTCATCTTCACTAACTTCAGATGGTTCATTCCTAGTAGCTGCAATTCCTCCTATGTCGGACCCAGACATTTGGGAGTCTGGAAAGCCAAGGAGCACTGTGCTAGACCTAATTTCTTCAAGACCCTTATTGGTGTAGATTACTTCAATAACATGATTATCTTCTAACTCTTTGAGCATAGAGGTTGTCGAAGGGTTGGTGATGTTAACTTCAGGGGTAAGCCCTATAGGTGATGAGGAGTCCAAATTCTTGGGGGTTTCAGATCTAATCATCACACTTGTAGGGTTATCATTGGAGTTAGCAACATCAGCACTTCGACTAGGGTTCTCAAGTTTCTTAACCATTTTTTTTACCATAGAGTTCGTCGGGGTTCAAGCGGGAGCAGGTGAGCTATTATTTATAGGGAGGGGGTAATTGTAGATGCCCATTACTTGGCTGATAGTTGGGAAAGAAGGATGGCTTTGGTTTGGGGCATTTAGGTTGCTAGTTTTCCTCCTACGCTTTCTAGAAGTGACCAACTGAAAACAGTTAGAGGGCGATTCTGGAGGACCAAATGATGGGTCAGAGGCTGGACCGAGGTGATCAGAGACAAGGGGCGAGTGATCAATGTGCATGGGTTTTAATTCTGAAGAATTGGTGGTGGGAATAGCGGCTTCTTTGTTAATAGGGGGCGGGGTGGATGAGTGTTGAGAAATCTTGGTTCTAGGGTTCGTGGAGGCATCAGTTGAGTTGCTATTGGGTTTATGATTTCTGTGATTAATGATTGGGCAATTTTTCTGAAGATGCCCTTCTTTTTTGCAAAGAAAGCATGCATTTAATCCTCCAAGCATTTCAATAGGGCAGACAAAGGTTTCTTCATTGACGTTTAGGGATAAAGATGGTGGGATATCAATCCCTGGCTTAATCGATACAAGCATTCTGGCATCCAGGTTGGGGACAAGGCGGGTCGTTTCATCAATACGGATCATTTTTCCAAAAGGTTCCATTAACTGTGGAAGAAAACACCAAAGGAAGGGGGGACATCCTTGAGGATGACCCACCTAGGGGAGGATAGTGCGAGAACCTCATCACAGATTGCCTCTGGAGACCAAGCTAGGGCACGAAAGGAAGTATTTCCAACTGTCTAGTATTGACGCTTTAGTGCCTCCCTTTGAGCCTCGTGAGAATTAAAGAAAATAAGGTAGAGACCCTTTTGAATTTGTTTGCAAAATGATATTTTAAGCCCTAATTTTAAATTCCAGAGGTTATGAAACCAGTCGTCTAAAAATTTCCTAGGTGGGCATTTCTCGACATCAACACATGCAAAGAAAATGGTCGTATTACTTAACCTAGTCTTTTCCGAGGCAATTTCATTCAACATTTCTAGATTGGGCGAAATGCAAAAGGAACCTGAGATAGTGCTAGGGCACTTACCTTCCTCACTGGATCTTTCTTTGCCAGGAGCCTTAGAAAATCGCGCATTAGGGTTGACTCCATTTGCAGGCGGGGAGACGGTTTCGGCAAAAGATTTCTTTGGTAGAGATTTAGATTGATTTGCGGATTTAGGGTCATTAATGGCACCACCATCTGATTCTGACTCCATAGGAAGCCAAAGGTTAAGCCGCACAAGTGACCAGGTAGGTGGGGGGAGTTGCGAATTAAATGAAGTGCAGTATTAAATTTGCAAACAAAAGGAAAGAAAAGAACAGAAAAAAAAAATAGCAGTGGAGAGGAGTTTCAAACCAGGCGGAGGAGAATTAACCCCTCCACAAAGATGTCGAGGTGTCCATGTCACCACAGTTTCCTTGAACAACTTGTAGACAACCAGACTTACTACTCGCAGGCCCTGAGGTTCGCAGATGTCAGATTCGCAATCGCCGAGTTTGCAGACCCCGTCTTTTTTGCAAACCTCAGTTTGGTGCGCAGAGTTTGATGCCAATTTTTGCCCTAATTTCTGGCCTGCTCCCTATCCATTTTGTATTTTGTTGTGTCTATATCTAATGGTTTTGCTTTGAATGTTTTTCCTTCTGTCTCTTGGTGATTGAAATTTTCCACTAAATCTCCTCGCAGATCCTTTTCGTTATCGCAGTTGTATATCAAACCAAATTTGTCGCTGCACGCTATCTTTGTGATCGGAATTGAAGTCTGTGTGTGCTACTACAGACGCTGACAGCCTCGCCTTTGTTGCATTGACAACCTCGCCTTTGCTGCTACAGACGCTGGTCTTCGCAATGACTTTTTTATGAATAGTCCTTTCTTTCGCTAGTTGTGGATTAAAATGCAGAATACTGGAGTTGTTGCTTCTCAATTCAAATTTGTGCTGAAATCCTGAAACTATGTTTGTAAGTTGTGCCTCTCTATGATAAATCAATGGTATTTGATGTCTATAATAGAAGACCTGGACCCTGAATTTACCTCTGAAACTATGTCAGTCTTCAAAATCCTTGATGGGCAGACATCGATGGAGTGAGAAGATCCAGAAGCCTGTCCACTGCTGTCTCCTATTTATTTCTGCTAGCAGACTCGATTCTCCGAAACAATAATATTGATCATTCCGCCACAGACCGTGATTCTCTCACATCCCCTATGCAAGGATATTTAATAAATTAAAATAGGATAATTGATCAAAATGATATTCTTGGAAATGATTCAATTAATTAAATAAATATTTAATTAATATTGAGTAATTGATTTACCATGTGATTTTTGATAATTAAAGAATTAATAATGTGCTCAAGATTAATTTAATTGCCTTTGGTTAGGACCTTGGTGATGTTGTCGAGATTAGGGGCCCATGGTTTAGATGACCAATTTTAGGGTATTACATTTGCCCCTTTTTGAATTAATGTGCGAGCAGCGCGTTGGTTCAAAGAATGTGTGATGTCTAGGAGATGCCAGTTCTGAACTTGATTGATCACGAACTAGATAAAAAGCAAGGTGTTTAGCTTAACTCGAAGTGACAAAGCTGAATGAAGTCTGATTAAAGTGATATCAATCCTGAACTTGATTGAACTGAGGAACGATAGAAAACAAAGATACCAAACTTGAACTTGATTGATCAAGAAGTGGATCTTACTGATCTAGAACTTGATTGATCTTAGATGCAGTGAGTGATGATAAAAATCGATCTTGAACTTGATTGATCAAGACACAATGAGCAAAGAATGAACCGTCTAGCTTGATCAAGAAACAAACACTGAACACCTGCTTATATTAAGTGTGATCAAAGATACTCTTGAAACTTTTGATTGAGCTTTAAATGAATAATCAGTTTGATTTGAAGCAATGGAATTGATTAACGTTAAGAGATTAATTCAGCTGAAAGACAAATATCAGCTTGATGTGAAGCGATGAAACTGATATGCCCCTAGTGATTGATTCGATTTAGATGATCGAGAGATCTCAACTTGATGTGAAGCGATGAAGCTGAGATGCCCCTTAGCAATAAGAATTGATTTTCTTTAATTGAAAATATTTTGCTCGACTTTTGATGAAGATTTGAAAAATTATCTCAACATTAAAGATGTAAGGTCATAAGGTCACTTGAATGCCCCCTCGGGAGCGAAATCGAAAGATAGCGAGAGATTTTAGGCAATTTTGAGCAATGATAAGTTATGTGAGCACAAATTGATTTTGAAGAATTTTGAAGATTGAATTGATTGCAAAATTGATTCGTAAATTTGAAATTGAGATTCAATGTTGAAATTGAGAAATTGAGCGCAAATCGAAGAAAAAATGAGCATTTGATGAAAAGAGCGCTAAGGGGTCCAAATTCTGAAATTGACTAGCAAGATGATCTCAAATTTCAATTTCGATCCCGAAAATGGAATCAGAGCAAGCACATTAGCTAAGGGTACAATTTTGGTGACCATCGGAGTAAGTTGAAAAATTAGGTCTTTGGCTATATATGGGATAAAAGTGCCATTTTCAATTCATTTAACCCTCCAAGTTTGAAAATTTGAAAAACCCTTCTGCGAAGAAAATGGTGGTCCCTACTCGTCAACATCGATTTGAGCGCCAGAGACGTCATAATCGACCCCAAAACTACGAGCCAGCGGTAAGTGATCGATCTTAAGCCTCTCTATGTTTCCAATTTTGAATTATTTTGTTCATTTTTCATGTTTTTCACGGGTTTTGGGTCGGGTGTCACGGCAAATTTTATTTTGTCATTTGAAGCCATTAGATTTGTTGTATGGGATTCACCCTTGTGTCGTACGACAAGTCGGTTAGAAGACCATTTTGTCGTACGATGTGTAAAAGTTTGTTGTTCGAGACTGTTTTCTCGTACAAGAGCCATTCCTGACTCGTACGATATGTTGCTTGATTGTGTTTTGTCTTTCGAAAGACAATGATCATTTTTGAAATTGTAAACATGAATTTTTGCTTTTGCATTTGACTTATTTGGATTTGCGTGATGTTTAACTTCTCTTGTAGGCTCATTTGGAATGTTTTCTGATGATCGTTGTTGGGTTTTTTTGCAGGTGTGCTTACCTCCTGTGCTCTTTAGATGTTTATATCCTCCCACTATGGCTTTAGTTTGTGATTTGTCTGAGGTTGAGCAGGCTCATGTTGATATGTGTCTCTTGACTCACCTGATGAGATTACCTGATATCTGTGTGAACCACGGGATGCTCACAACGTTGGTAGAGCGGTTTCATTCAGAGCATAATACCTTTCATTTGCCAGTTGGGGAGTTAACTATCACTCCTGAGGATGTGTATAGGATCCTTCGTATCCCTTTTGTTGGGGATAAGGTGGATTATGATACTGCATTGTTACCTGGACTACAAGCTCTTAGGAACATATTCAGGGATCCCGATATCTTGACTTGTTCCATGAGTTGGGATATATTGATGAGCAGGTACAGTGTGGAGTATCCGCTGGCATGTGTCCTAGCAAGTTTCATTGGTTGCTTTTTGATGCTAGACAGAGGGCAACAGGGTTTCTAGAGCAGATGGGGCCGTATGCTAGAGAGGTTGATAGAGACCCCTCAGAGACTTGGCTGGGGCTCTTGTTTGTTGGCCCACATGCATCAGGAGATGCATGAGATTGTTTACAGAGATGGGCGGAGCATGGCGATAGGGGTGTATATTTTACAGGTGTGGGCTTGGGAGCACCTTCCCGTTTGTCGATCAATTGTAGATGACAGTAGAGAGCTAGGGCAGTCGATTATTTACAGATATGTCAGATATATTACGCAGCCCCATCTGGGCAAGACAGACTTCTGGTGACGACAACTCGATGATCTGATAGCTGTCGTGTGGAGACCATACAAGGGGTTGGAGTTGTGGGATGATTGGCGGGTGATTCGCAAGGACCTTTTTGTTACACGCCCATTGATTGGAAGGTCACAGACTATTGTGGAGCAATTTGTCATTTCACGAGTGATGAGGCAGTACGACCGGCCTCAAGGGATCTCTCGGGGGTATATAGCGTATGCTCGATATGCCGATGAGGAGAGACAGGGATGGTCACCTAGGCTATCCTATGCTTTAGCGATGCAGGAGCTGACAGGTTTACACCGCCTGAGGTGGGATTACCTAGATGATATAGCAGATGCGGGGGTATTGCCCCAGTATAGAGATTATTTTCAGCAGCATTCTTTCCCACGGTTTACAGATCCAGGAGAGCAGGCTCCTCATATTGAGGATCTGGAGGATGATGTCCCTGCACCAGCACAGGGACAAGGCCAGAGGCAAGGCCATAGAGATTAGAGGCTCCACGATGGACTGGTGGTGATCCTGGTGCTAGTAGCAGCGGGGTGCGAGCTGATGTTGGACAACAGAGGGGTGAGGGTGGATCCCTTGGGAGAGTAGACGTGAGGTTGGGTGGTGGAGAGGAGCAAGCAGGTCCGACAATGGCAGGATGAGCAGGGTGGAGATGGCGGTGGAGATGGTGGCAGAGAGCCTGCAAGAGAGCAGGGGGCTGACATGGGATGGTCGATGAGAGCACATCTTGCAGAGCTGCAGTCACAGTTGACAGTGGCTCAGACTCAGCTAGCGGAGCAAGACAAACAACTGGTCAAGGTTAGGGCTGAGCGTGATCGCCAGATCACAACATTGAGAGCAGAGTCGAGAGCAGAGATAGAGTCTCTATGACAGGAGGTGCTTCTCCAGAGCAGTAGGGCTGCATATTATGTGGTGGCATATAGTGTCGCAGTTCCTATTGCACAGCAGGGGCAACCCTATTCGCAATATATGGCTAGATCAGAGGGAGCACGAGCACCTCGACAAGATCCTGGGCATCAGGCTCCTCCTCCTCCACTAGGCGATGAGGGAGAGGGCACCAGCTAGATGATTCTTTTTGTAGCTGGGATATTTTTTGTAGACACACCCATTTTTTGTAGCCGATACGATTCTTGCTCCGATGGGATTTTGTACATGTCACATCATTTTGTACCCTTAGACTTGATATGATATATATATGAGATCCGTTTTTGATGTCATTGTACTTGTGTCAATCGACATGAGATGTTTCTATATGCTTTATTCTATATGTATGCATTTATTTTCAGGTTGAATGTATGTAATGCAAATGAATATGGATGTCTATGTTTTGGTTTCTTTTTATAAATAAATGAATGAAAATGAGTAAAGAGTAATGAGTAATGAGTAATACAATTTTTTTGTTTTTTTAATGCGATAAGATCAATGTAAATGAATAATAATGAAATAAATGAATCTATATAATATGTTATGTATGTAGCTAAACATCTCAAAACACAAGTACTCAATCAGAGAAATAATGATAAATAGACCACTTAGCGTAAGAAATGATGATGCTTTCAGCTCTCATTCAGAAGATAAAGAGATTATTACTATATTGAAATCACTCTAGATTCACAAAAATGAAAAATGAAATGCGAAATGATACCTAAACCTAGTCACTGGATTTAAAATACTTAAGATTCATCATTGAACATAATGAACACAACAGGCAGGTTAGAGTTCCTTTCTTTTTCAATGTGCAATTTTAATTATCTTGTCCGTAATGACCCTTTTTTCGTTCATATCCTTGGATAGATTTCGCAGGGACCCGAATTGCATCATAAAGAAATTCCCTCAAAACAAACAAAGAAATGATATGGACCTCCCTGTAGCATACAAATAAGTGGAGTCGAGGTATGTGAGGCGATTTCACCTTAATGTGAAGGCTCTTATCACAGACACCCAGCTAATTTATATGTTTCCAGATCATTGGGATCATTCCTACAAGCAAAAAAAAAGAAAATGTTATGCCCCCAATCCTTGCACCTCTTAGTCACAATAGACTTCCTCGAATTACTCAGAGGGATAATAATCGAAAATCAATATAAAAGACAACATACAAAGAAAATTTTCATTCATAGCTCAAACTGTTTAGTGATTGTTTTCCATTATGTTGTTTTGCTTGTGAACTCAGTGATAAACTCTTTGGTAGTTAGGAGACAGGTAACTGACTCAGAGTGGACGACCAGGTTTCACTGACGGAAGAATGACTTGGTTGACACTACTTAGGATATGTAATGTGCTCTGTTGAGTAACCTAAGACTAGAACATTGATCAGTTTCAAGTCATGAGGGTTCCAATGAACCAGGATGTCACAAAAGTGACTAAAAATATGTACAAGCGAAAGCAAAAGATGCTTGAAAGCGGGAAATGCCAACATTGCATTGATAGATGGAGCGCTTGAGTACAAGAGGCGCCTATTTGCCAGGTTTTCACCTGCTTGGCAGAGATTCATTTTTTTTTTACCAAGGTGCCTGTTTACTAGGTTTTCACCAGGGCAATTTCTCTCTTTTTATATTTTTTTCTTTCTTTTCTCTTTTTTTTTTTTTTGATTTCTTCAGGACTTTTTCTGATTTTTAGGATTTTTTTCAGGACTTTTTCCATTTTTAAATTTTTTTTTCAAGACTTTTTCCAACTGCACAAGTTTGCTGGAGCAGAGAGTGCTAAGCGAAGAATTTATTCAAGTGGATGGTATTAATCGGTTCACAGAGTTGAGTTGTTCTCCTTCCAAGTTTGAGAGTTGATAGGCACCAAAGCCGAATACTGCAGTAAGAATGTAGGGACCCAACCAGTTGGGTTCAAACTTCCCTTTATTATCTCGAAATTGTTGATTTTTTGGATTCTCTCTCAGAACTAGGTCACCAACTTGAAATTCTTTTTGTCGAATTTTCTTGTTATACCCTCTGGACATTCTGTTCTGATACACTCTACGATGATCAAATGCCACTTGCCGACGCTCATCCAGCAATTCGAGTTCTTGCAATCTGGATATTCTATGATCTTCATCAGTGACAAGGCCTTGCAAAGAAACTCTGAGAGATGGTATTTCTACTTCAATAGGTAATACTGCTTCGGACCCATACACCAAAGAAAAAGGTGTAGCCCCAGTAGGTGTTCTGATACTGGTTCTGTAAGCCCATAGTGCAAGATTGAGCTACAGATGCCAATCCTTCCCCGACTTGTTCACTGTTCTATGCAAAATAGTTAGTAGGTTTTTGTTAGATGCCTCAGATTGTCCATTACCTTGAGGGTAATATACTGATGACCAGTGTTGCTTTATTTTGAATTTCTCACAAAGCTCGTCCAAATCTTTATTCTCGAATTGTCCTCCATTATCAGTCACGGTGGACAAAGGTATCCCATACCTGTAAATTATATAGTTTAGGATGAATAAGATGACTTGTTTACCAGTTGCTTTGATGAGCGAAACTGCCTCTACCCACTTGGTGAAATACTTAGTGGCAGTTATGATAAATTTATGTCCGTTGGATGAAGCTGGATATATCTGACCAATGAGATCAAAGGCCCATTGCTGAAAAAGCCAGTGTGTTATAAATGGTATGAGGTCCCTTGCCGGGGCATGTGAGATTTCCATGAAGCTGACATTTCTCACAAGTCTCAGCAAATTTAATGGCATCTTTTTCCATATCTAGCCAGTAGTAGCTAGCCCGTAATAGTTTCTGAGCTAAAGTAAAACCATTCGAATGAGATCCACAAATACCTTCATGGACTTCTGATAATGCACATTTAGATTCTTCAGTTTCTAGACATCTAAGCAATGTACCATCCAAACCTCATCTAAATAAATCGTTAGCTATGATAACAAACCGTGAAGCGTTTCGAGTTAGGTTTCTTTTCTCATTACGAGTAAGGTTTTCAGGGATAATTTGATCGCATAGATAGGAATAAATGTGGCTGTATCGGGATGAGTCATGTCCAATAATAGAATAGACTATTTGGGTCTCAGGAGAATCATAAGTAGAGTAATATAACTCTTCCACCAGGAAATCAAAGCAAAAATTGGACTCCTGTAGCTCAGGTATAGATGCCAAGGTAGCCATAGAATCTGTTGCTCTGTTCACTGATCTAGGAATCTGTTGGAATGATACAAAAGCAAAGTATTTCTTGAGATCGTCCACCATCCTCTTGTAAGGCATCAATTTCTCATCTTGAGTCTGATATGTATCGTTGATTTGATTGATGACCAGCTGAGAATCTCCATAGATATGTAATTCAACAACCTTCCATTCAATAACTAGTTTTATTCCATTCATCAAAGCTTCATATTTTGCAATATTGTTTGTGCAGGGAAACAAAATCTTATAAGACTTTGGAATTGAATACTTCTGAAGAGTAATGAATAGTCTACCAGCACCTGAACCATTTTGAGTAAAGGAACCATCGAAGAACATCTTCCAGGGTTGTTGAGTAAGATGCATTATTGATTCATCTGGGAACTCGATGTGTAGTGGTTGAGTATCCTCAAGTGGAGCTTCAGCAAGTTGATCAACAATTACCTGTCCTTTTATGACTTTGCGTTCCACATATTCAATGTCAAACTTTGTAAGGATCATTATCCACTTTGCCAATCTTCCGGTGAGTGTTGCTTTATTAAGAAGATACCTGAGTGGATCGATTTTGGCCACCAACTTGATTGAATGTGCTAGCATATAGTGCCTCACTTTCTGTGATGCAAAGACTAATGCCAAGCATGCTTTTTCTATTATACTGTAGCTCATTTCATAAGACACTAATGTCTTGCTGATGTAATAAATAGCTCGTTCTTTTTTGTTGTCATCTTGTTGCGCCAGAAGTGCCCCCATTGATGAATCAGTTGCTGATATATATAAGATTAGTGGCTCACCCTAAATAGGTGGCATCAATATCGATGGATTAGACAGGTACTCTTTTATCTGCTAAAGATGTTGTTCACACTGTTGATCCCAGTTGTATATTATGCCCTTTCTCAATACTTTTGTAAAAGGTTGAGCCTTATCTGCTAGCTGAGAAATGAATCTTCTAATGGATTGGAGACGTCCATGTACACTTCTCATTTGACTAATGTTCTTTGGAGGCAGCATTTCCATTATAGCTTGGACCTTCTCAGGATCAACCTTGATTCCCTTCTTTGAAATGATGTAGCCAAGTAGTTTACCAGATGTCACTCCGAATGCACACTTCTTTGGATTTAATCGGAGCTTAAATTTTTCCATTCTGACAAGTATAGGACCTAACTCTTGAATATGCGTTGATCTTTTCATAGTCTTCACTAAGGTATCATCAACATAATCTTCCATATTCTTATGCATCATGTCATGAAAGATAGTTGTAACTCCTCTTTGATAGGTCACCCCTGCATTCTTTAACCCAAATGGCATAACATTCCAGCAAAAGGTTCCCCATGCACAAGTGAAAGCTATCTTTTCTTGATCTCCAGGAGAAATTTTAATCTGATTGTACCCAAAAAATCCATCCATTAGTGAGTACATCTCATACCCAGCCGTCATGTCGACTATCATATTAATATTTGGCAATGGAAAGTTGTCTTTCGAACATGCTTTGTTGAGATCTCTAAAATCTATACAAACTCTGATAGATTTATCTGCCTTCGACATAGCCACTATGTTGGAAATCCATTCAGCATAATCTATTGCTCTGATAAATCCAGCTTTGAGCAGTTTCTCTAGTTCATCTTTGACCAATAGTGCTACATGCGAGTGCATCTTACGGAGTTTTTGTTTAACTGGTTTTACCCCTGGTGTGATTGAGATATGGTGCATAATGAGATCAGGATCCAAGCCTGGCATATCAGAGTACGTCCATGCAAAGTTTATTTTCATTTCTAAGAATAGCTGAGTGAAATCCTTCAATTCCTCTGCTGATAGTGATTGAGCTATGTGAATAATTTGTGGTGTCTCTTGATTCTCGATATTCACTGGTTGAGTTGGCTCGATCAATATGGAAGACCACTCCTGAAAATGACTGGGCAGTATACCAAGTATCTCACCTTCAGGTGCCTCAAAGAGGTTTTCACCTTTAGGTATGTCCTTTATTTTCTCTTTTTTAGATTCTGACACCGCCACAATATGGTTTTTGCCATCAGATCTTTTATCTTTATTTTTCTTGTTTTTGCGACTAAGATACTTGATATGCTCTTCAGTCATATTTTCACTTTGTTCACTGGTGGAAGAGTTTATAGGTTCGACTGCATTGAGATAATAGGATAATGTATAGTCATTGGCAAAAGTAGGTATATCCATGGGTTGATTCGCTAAAGTACAGTCAATCAATTCGGGATGTACTAAGGACAAATTTTGGATAGGTTCAAGAGCGTTCACGGTATTGTTATCACAACTGCGGATCGAAAACTCAAGTTCCAGAATGATACCTTGCGTAAGTATCTCGAGACCAGGAAGAGTCAGATCATGATTATTAAAGTTCACATTAATATTTAATCGATCTAATCCAATAGACATACTTGTAACGTCATTTACTATGTCAGACTAGACATCATATCGTGGTTTAACAACAATAAGACTAGTAGGAAACTTTTCATTGTTTGTATCAGACGATTCAGAATTTGAGGCTGAGTGGGTATCATCATGAATAGGACTGTCATCAGAGTCATCAGATGAAGTTTCCAAGTCTCTTTCAGGTGATTTAGTAAGCATATGTATGGTATCAATACTAACATCTTTAATGTTACAAGTTCCTTCATATTGTGGTTCATTTGCCATTTGTATCTGACACACCTGTTGACATGATCTCATTGTTTTTGTGATTTTTTGTCGTCTACTCCATTCAGCTTCTTCTGGACTGATGACTGGTTCTTGTTCTATAGCTTCTAACTCTTCCTGTGTAGTGCTATAACTTATTTGTTCTGTTTTAGGATAAGGGCACATAGATGAGAAGCTTTCTGGTATTGTTCCTTCTTTCAATCCTTGTTCATAATTTGCTTGCCTCTTTTGTCTAATTTCTTGTATTTCCTTCTCTAGTTTTATGCGCATCAGCTCTTGAGTATCATATATGACACCACTAGATTCTTCTGGAGTTTCTGTAGTGGATGTGTCTGAAAGATAGTCAGGACCCCATTCATACTCGTTTGAATCAGTCTTCAAATCATCTACTTGTTGCCTACCAGTAAATGTGACTGGAACTTTTAATGGTGCAAACAATTCTCCGATTCTTACGACTTCATCTCTTATATCCTCAAGAACCTCAACTTCTTGTATTATCATAGCTGATACCATCAAAGCTTGAGCACTGACTATTTCTTCTTTCTTGACTGTTGATTCCTCTTTCTCTTGTCTACACTCTACTTTTGTTTGTTTAGTGTCTGCTTCATGTAATGTTAAAGGCGATATCTTTTTCAAGCACTTAGACTTAGAAACATGTTTTTGGTCTGATGTCTTTTTTAGATTGTATCCCAGTCCAACCTTATCATGTGTGGATTTGGTTTGTAGCTGAATTGGTTCAGTAATACCTTCTTTTTGTTTGCCCAAAGGACCAGTACCTGTGTACCCCATGCGCTGAATCATTTTGTAACCACAACCATATTAGTTTGAGGAAATCTCACAATGTCATACCTCCTCATTTTGACTATCCTCCTTAAAGAGCTAGTTAAGAACATCATCCTCTTCTATTTCATCCACCAAGGAGGTAGAAGACTGTACAAAGAGACCATCATATATAGTATTCAGAGCTGAAGTTTGTATTCTCATTGCCTTTGATGGTTTACCCAACTATTTTGGTGATGGAGGGAGAGAAACTAATGATAGTACCAGTTCTATCTGGTAGCCATCCATGCCGGTATTTGTAATCTTCAATCTCTTTTCTAAGTCTTTCATCAGTGCTTCTGGATCTTCATTTGGAGAGGTTGCCCTATTATGTGGCACAAAAGTATCTGCACCTTTTGTCAATGCATTACAGACAACTTTTGTATCAGCGAGAATACTGACTTCAGCCCCGTTATAAGGAAACTTTAAGCATTGGTGATATGTTGATGGTACTGCCTTCATTTCATGAATCCACGCCCTGCCCAGTAAAATATTGTATGACAATGGAATATCAAGAACCTGGAAAAGGACATCTCTCTCTATTGGTCCCACTCTGATTGGTAATGATACTAGACCTTTGGAGGTCCTTTCTTCCTCATCATAGGCTTTTATTGTTATTTTCTTGCTGGGATCAATAACGTTTTTAGAGAATCCTAGTTGTGTAAGCAGATGATAAGTACAGATATTCAACCCTGCGCCTCCATCTATCAAAACATGTTTAACTATGTGTTTGTGGATCATGGCCTCAATATGCAATGGCTGGTTATGTGGATGATTTGATGAATTGTCATCTTCTTCAGAGAAGGTCAAATAGTGAGGTGAAGTCAGATGACCCACCATAGACTAAAACCGACCAATGTCTAAATCTTTTGGAACATTGGTAGTGAGCAATGCTTTGTCTAGGATTTCCTTGTGAGCAGATGAGAGTTGTAGCAATTCAAAAATTGAAATTTGAGCATTTGTCCTTTTTAACTATTCAACCACGTTGTATCTAGAGGATGATGATGAGGTTAACCTTTTAAATTTGTCCAAGGTTGATTCCTTTTGTTTGTTTGGCAAGGCTGTTGGATTTGATGTTTCTTGAGCCGGGTTGGAAGAACTAGCTCCTTGGAGGGTAACTTTCTTTTGAGATTGGGTCAAAGCTCTTGCATATCGTGATTCATTTGGTTTATCTTGAACTATAATCACATTGCAATATTCCGAGTATGAAGGCTCAATCATGTTGATAACGTTGTCCTGGCTAGCATAAGTATAATTTACCTTGGCACCTCCTTTGGTGTTTGAGGAATCACCTTGTTTGTAAGCAGGCAAAGGGTCTTTAAATGCTTTATGATCAACATTGGTTGGATGATTCCCAACAACAACTTTACCAGCGTCTATGAGATGTTGAATCTCATGTTTTAGCTTCATGCAATTGTTTATGTTATGACCCTTATTCCGATGGAAGTCACAATATTCATTTTCTCTCCACCATCTTGGTTTGACATCTGGATCATATGGTCTAGAGTTATCTAGTAGTGCTATCAAGTTGTTTGCCAATAAAGTTTTGAAAGCGGATTCATATGATTCTTCAAGAGGAGTAAAATCACGCTTAGGTTTGGAAAGCCAAGGCTTTTCTTTGAACCATTCCTTTGTTTTCTTTGGCGGATTCTCTATTGCAATCTCAACAGCTTTAAGTGCTTGTGTACCACTAGCCAAGTTGAATATTGTGGATTTTGAGTTGGTTTTGATAGTGTCTACTACTCCATCATTAACAACATTCTTGTTGTTGTCTTTGGCAAATTTCCAATACTTGTTCTTCTCTTTAGAGCTAGATCCTAGTTGTGTTTCTTTCCAAGGTGTGATATCCCCCTTCTTTATGAGCACATCTTCCATGCAAATGGCATTATCTACCATTTTGTTAAATGATGGGTGTACTTGCATTTGTACGCTATATTTCAGTTCGGGTACCAAGTTATTGACAAATATATCCATTTTCTCAGAGTCTGGAATAGGTCGTGGGTACCTAGAGAACATCTTTCTCTAGCGTTGGAGAAAAGTAAGAAGAGGTTCCCTTGTTTTCTATTGAGTATTACAAAGATCGATCATAGTTACAGGATGTCGAATGTTGTATGACTATTGTTATAAAAATAGTTGGATTAGTTCTTCGAATGTTTTTATTCCTTTGGGTAGACTTGAGAACCATTCCATTGCTTGACCCCCTAAACTCCTTGGGAAGAGATGCATGAGGTAGGTTTGATCATGCATGAATTCCATATAAGCAACACTAAATTCCCTAACATGATCTTGAGGATCTGAGCTACCATCATATTTGTCAAATTTTGGGATTTCTACTCGTGAAGGAAATGGAGGCATGGGTAGATTCTTGTCAAATGGAAAGGGACATATTGTTTCCAAAGAATATTGTTTCAGGGACTTATCCTTATTCTTCAGTTCTATGACCTCCATCCACAAAGCTTGTAATTGTTTGTGTACCATGAGTATAGGTGAGTCTTCCCTTATAGTAACAAGTGTCTGAACATCATATCCAATAGGAAGTTTGGCACCTTGTTTTGCTAGTTCTAAGAAATAGTCTTCCTTCTCTTAGGTCATGATAGTTTTCATCATTTTTCTAAAGTCTTTGTCCTTTTGACAGTCAAGGATTTCTTTTTTTGGAGGTTCAGTGTCTTCATCAGTCTCACTTGATGATGTGGAGTCATTATGATTTTCGGGAATATTATGGTAGTTTTTGTTTCCATCATTGTATTTTGTCTCATGTATAGTGGGAGATTTCGGTTCATCAAAATTGGTCCGCCAGATGACGATGGCATGTCAATGAGTGGATCCTTCACGTAGAATGGATTATCTTGATAGGTGAAGGCTTGTTTTTTGCCTTTGGCTTGTTTCTTATGAGAACTCCTAGTTTGAATAGACATTTTTATGGATTAGTGTGACCTAAAGTCATTTTGTGATGCAGAGGTCAAGATCAATTTCAGAGCTAGTTGTTCTATTTAGAGTATTGTTTGGGAGAGACAATTGAGATTTAGTCTGATTTCAAGAACGATCTATCTTGTCTAAGACGTTATCTAAGTTGATTCTAAGCGTAGTGTAAGATTCAATCTGGTTTCAGGAATGATCTATCTTGTATAAGACTTTATCTAAGTGATTAAAATTTTATAGGTAGTTGATTGAACTAGCTGAAAGGTGATCAACCAAATCGTGCAATGCAAATGCTAGAGGTACACTATCTTTATCTGTTTATGTTCAAGAAAATGATAACCCATATTATGTTTGTTGTAAGCTATTTCTAGGCAAGTTTGACTGTTCTATTCTGACAAAACCAAAGACTCGTACGACAGGATTTTTTGGACTGGACGACAATTTAGCAGCTACAGGACGACAATAGTTCTAATTCGTACGAGTTGCTGCCTCGTACCGTATGATGAATGGGTATGTGCAAGATGAAAAAAGACTCAGAGCAGTTCTGTTTCGTACGACACAGGATACAGAGTCAGATGATAGAATAAAATGACTCGTACGACACAAGATTAGGTCTAGGATGACAAACCAGAAGACTCATACGACACAGGATGTGATACAGGATGATGAATTATCAGACTCGTACGACTGTTCACAGGATAGAGCCTAGAAATTTCGAGTTTTTACGATTGCTGAGTATGATAACTGAGTATGACCAATTCTGAGATGGACTGATTTTTGACCAGGATAAACTAGTTTCTGACTCGGATAGATTTCCGACTTAAAAATGGACTAGTTTCTGACACGGACGAAGTTTCAACTCAGGACGGACTAGTTTCTGACACGGATAGAGTTTTGACTTAGGATGGACTAGTTTATGACACGGACAGAGTTTCAACTTAGGATGGACTAGTTTCTGACACGAACACAGTTTCAACTCACTGAGTTGTTTCTGGTCTTCACTGATTTTTGGTATTTCAGTTTTTGTTTCAGGGATGAAAAACAAAGAGAACAAGTGGTATGTATAGTGACTCCAATCACAACATGCAAACCCTAAGGAATTTGGTGAGGAAAGAAAACCTTTGCTTGTAGACTCAGGTACGCACCCAATAGCTAATTAGAATACGGCCACTGAGTCTCACTTAATGGATTCTCAATGCCATATTATCCGACTCCAAACGCTAATGGGGGCACGAAATGACAAGTATCTTGGGAGAGTCACTATCTCTCTTGCACAAAGATTATCCCCCTTTCGGAGATGAATCGGGTAGCTTCTAATTTTAAATTGGATTTAGTCAGGGATCCATTCGGTGCATCGAGGTATAAACTCAATTAAGAGGTCTCCCAGCCTTGAAAACCAAGGTTTAATATACCTGAAGGTACAAAGGAGAGCTATTCCCGAGCACTGCCGTTGACTTGATTTTCATCAAATCACGTTTATTTTATAGTGGGTTGGAGTACTTGGCATCTAGTCGTTCCCACTTAGGTCCTTCCCCTCACACCGGTCGTAACGGCTTTAAGAGTTTTTCAACCACTCGAGAGAGCTGGCCTGCTAAAGATGTACAAATCTCAAACAAAGAAAAAGCTTCAAGGGTTTGGATTTCTGATTGTCTAGAAAAAGACAAGAGCATACTCTCCTACCTCTCAGAATCTTCTAAAAGCACAAAAGACATATTTGTTCTTTAACCAGATAGCAAGTTAGGTTCCTAAAAATGAATTTAAAGAATACACGATGTTTAGTCGATTCTCCTTAGGCAACCTGCAAAGACAACAAATCAATAGTCATATTGTCTTTGGGTGACAAACATATTCTTCAACAAATGTTCTGCAAAAACTAGTTAGGCTGTGAAAAATTCTGAGATAGACAGATAAATAGTCATGGTCAGTCGTCAGAATAATCAATCAGAAATGAGAAAATTATGAAATTTGCCTTTTTTTACCAGAAAATACAGAATCGTACGACAGACACTTGACTCGTACGAGATAGGATGCAATATCGTACAAAATAATATTGTTGATGGTGTTTGCTCATACGATAGAGGATTTCTACTCGTACAACAGAGGATCTACTCGTACAATAGAGGATCTGCTCGTACGATAGGATATTTGTAATTCGTGTGACACCTGCAGTTTGTCATTTCAGCTTGTAAAAGTTGTCGTACGAGATGTACGGACGAAAAACCGAAAAATCTGAAACCTGGAAAATAACAAAAAATAAAGCAGTCAGTCTTGGAGGCCAAAAAAATGTAGTCTTCCGGCCCCACGGTGGGTGCCAGAGATGTGTGTGTGAAAAAGTGAACCTGTAGCTGCAAGCACAACACTTCAATTAAGTCATTATATGCATGGTTAGTAATCAATAATCAATAAGAAATAAACCATAGCAAAGTGACCAATTGCCTTCTAAAAGATGCGAGTATAAGATTGCTCTTAGATTTTTATAAGCAATACCAGTGACTAGACTACACCAAGACGAAGGATTTAATCTATATGATATTAAGCTATATGGATAAATAATTCAAGCAATAATAATCAATTCAAGCAACAATGGATGCAAGCAAGAATGGATGTAAAATGGATGCAAATAATCTAAAAAGCACAATAATCTTCAATGACTCCAGAGCGAAATTAGCATGATAATAATCTCCAAGCGTGTTCTGAAAAATCTCTGGGGTGAATTGGAATGAGAGCTGAAGACTGAATTTATAGAGAATCACAAGAGAAAAAGCTCAATTTAGGATTAATTGAAACAATTGAGAAATCAGATTCAGTTAACCTTGAGATAGATTCCAATTATAGTTTAATTGAAATGCATTCAAATTAGAAGTCCAAGTTGCATTGGAAAATAATAATAAATTAATTCCATACATATAGGATAAAAATAGATAATTCTTTAATTTGTTCAAGAAAAGGGTCTTTTCAATGCAATTGAACTTCTTTTTTGTTTTTGTTTTGAAAAGCTTTAAGTTCCAATTTTAGAGAATAATTCAATAATTCAATTAAATTGCTTTTCTGATTTCAAGTTCTAAATTTAGAAAAAGAACTCAAGTTTGATTTCTCTCTCAATTCAATTCTTTATTTTATTTTATTTTCAATTCAACTCTTTGTAATAAATTAATTCATCTTTTGTAATAAATTAATCCTTTTTACATGATCGAATGGCAAATTTATTAATTAATTAAATATGCAAGGATATTTAATAAATTAAAATGGGATAATTGATCAAAATGATACTCTTGGAAATGATTCAATTAATTAAATAAATATTTAATTAATATTGAGTAATTGATTTACCATGTGATTTTTGATAATTAAAGAATTAATAATTTGCTCAAGATTAATTTAATTGCCTTTGGTTAGGACCTTGGTGATGTTGTCGAGATTAGGGGCCCATGGTTTAGATGACCAATTTTAAGGTATTACACCCAGTACCTTTTCCATCTGACCATAGGAATTCCCTAATCTATTTTTGGATATGATTGAATTGGTAGTTTTTGAAGAGCCAAGCAGAGGAGAAGTAGATGTTATATGATACCAAAATCTTTTGACAGACCTGAAATCTTCCAGCCAAAGACCAACAAGGGTTATTAATGAGAGATTTTATATAGTTAGTTTTCATATTTAAATAAATATGAATGTTTGGGTTAAAATTCCTTTGGGGGAATTTATTAATGAAATCTATTAATTGTTTAATGTAAAATTTTAGCCTATGAGGTCATTATTGGCCGAACATTTAATAGTTTAGAATTCAAATGTCTTAGGGGATTTAAATTTGACTTTAATATAAAATATATTATATGGCAAATATAATAATTGATTTGGTTAACTTTATTAAGTTATATTTAAAAGTGTAATCGCGTACATTCAATTAATTATTTTTAATATGAGTTAACATTATTTTTATTTAGCCTTGAGTATTTTAAATACTATTGAGATAATTAATATCTCTTGATTTTTGTTGGAGAATTCTAATTAGAGGAAATTAATTAGTTTAATTAGATTAATTAATTAAGTGGTGGCGGCCCTTTTTAGGGGACAATTAGTCTACTCTTTAGATTAATGCTAAAATGATAGAGTTGAATTAAACCAACTTAGTAAACTATTCTATTTAACCAAGAGTTAACCCTTGGCTAAGACAAAACTTATTTAATTCCATTTTAAATGTAGATTATTTAATGTATTTATGTTGTTAAAAAAATAAAAATAAAAAAAATTGTTGTTCCGTTTTTGCCCAAAAGTTTGGGCATGACAGAACAACTCTGAAGATACTGACTACAGGGTATTATTGGCCAACATTGCACAAGGATGCAGTCAAATATACCAGGAAATGTGACAGATGTTAGCGAATGGGAAGACCAACTCGGTCTGATGAAATGCCTATACATCCACAAGTGGTTGTTACATCATTTGACAAATGGGGGTTAGACTTTGTTGGGCCAATTGATCCATCATCAAATGGGCGGTCATACATTCTTATATGTACCGACTATGTCACAAAGTGGGTAGAGGTAAAAGCATTCAAGCATGCCAGGGATAATAAGGTAGCAAAATTTTTATATGAAGAGACCTTACTCGGTATGGAGTTCCCAGAGAGATTGTGACAGATCAAGGGGCACAATTCATATCCACTTTGATCACCGCCTCAGTTAATGAATATAATATAAGGCATAGAAATTCCACTCCCAACCATCCTCAGGCGAACGGACAAGCAAAAATCACTAATAGGGAACTTGAATCTATATTGACCAAGACAATAGCTCTTAACTGTAAGGATTGGTCTAGGAGGTTATTTGAAGCAGTATGGGCTTATCGAACCACTTGGAAAACCACAACATGGTTTACACTCTTAGAAATGGTGTATGGGACAAAAGCTATGATGCCTGTGTAATTTGAGCATAAAACCCTAAGAACAACCATTCCCTTGGATATGACTCTTTCTGCAACACAACAGGAAAGGCTCTTGCAGCTTAATGCTTTAGATGAAATCAAAAAGTAAGCCTTGCAACACGGAAACAATTCAGAATCAATGCATGAAGTGGCATGATTGCTATATAAAAGGCAAAACATTCAAGCTAGGTGATTAGGCCCTTTTCTATGATTCAAGGTATAAAGACAACTTGGGAAAATTGCAAACACACGGGTTAGGGCCTTATGAGGTAATTGAAACATTCTCTAATGGTGTTGTACAATTATCCACAATCGATCCTGTCAAATTCAAATTGTTAGTAAATGGTCATTGTCTATGCCTCTACCACAAGCCTCTTAACAAGGACGAATTCAAATAGAAGTTCTACACACCAGAAAATCCTGAGATTCTTGCAGCAACAGGTGGTGACTTTGTCGTTACCTCTTCATCCTATATCTTTGATGCATGTTCATAATAAATACTTCCATATTTGGTGGAAGTACATTTCTGTGCAATAAATATTTTATTTCTGCATTCACTCATTTCCTTCCACTTCCCTCACTCATTTCCACCTTGCTTTCTATGCATGACGGCTCAATGTCCTATATAATAAATTTCTTCAGTTGTAGTCATTATCGCACAATGTCAAGTACGCTCGTGTGTATTTATTTTTGTTACATGTATATAATTAAACCATATTTCCTATCATTATGATATTTGCATAGTGTCCTTTTTAGTCCTCCTCTGCATGTGTGGACACCTGTTAAACCTTAGGTTGGGGGGAAGTACAATGTGAATTATTCTAGCAGATAATTCTTATGTCATCACAGATTGAGTTTAAATTTTTTAATTTTTTGGTTTGAGGTGATATTTTGTACACTGTCCTTTTGTCCGCCTTGAGTTATTTTAGAATTGCAGCTGGGTTCTGACCAAATAAGAGCATATTAAGTATATTTCAGATGCAGAATTGGGAAAATTTACGCCATTGGTGAGTTGAGAGTATTATTGCTACAATGGGTGGTCCACTTGTTCGTCATGAACTGACAGTTCATGAAATCCTTCTTCAAGACCAAGATTGTGAGCCAATATTTCGCAATAGTGGGTGGCTGGATTATTTTTTGAAGCCGACTGAGTTTAACGAGGAAATTGCAAGGGAATTTACTTGCACATTTGTAGATGGAGAAGCCCAGGTAAAGGGGTTGAGATTTGTGGTGACAGAGGAACGGATTGCGGAAGTAACTAGGTTGCCAACAAATGGAGAAAAATACCCTGAATCTAAGGACTTACGTAGTGTGAGAGCAAAGTTTACACGATAGGGAGACCCACCTTTGGTAATAGATAGACAGGGAGCTAGATGAGAATATCTTCCACCTGAATGGAGAGCAGTAGCATTGTATGTCTTGAAGTATTTAACTTGTGAAGGAAGATTCTCGTGTCTACATTCCCATCATTTCAAGCTTCTGAGTCATCTACGCCATGGTAGAAGGATGAATGTTCTGAACATATTGTATAATCTTCTTTCCATAAGCATAGTAGAAACCCAAAAAGTTAGGCCTCCCTCTCTTTCTCCTCATCATCTGATTAATTTGTTGGTTGAAAGATCTTTAAGAGATGTCTCTCTAATGTCTTGGAATGAATTTTTGGAAATTAGAAGATTTAGGGTAGATAATGTGGGTCCAGTGGAACCGCTTCCGTCTCAAGAGTGGGAAAATTTTGAAAATCTTGAAAAACCTAGTTCCCCTATTAAACCCTCATCCTCCAAGGTATCGCCAGAGAAAAATGTTCCTGAACCAGAGGAACCCTTACAAGAAAAAGCCTCAGCAGGGGTTCCTTCACAAAGCCTAATGAAAACTAGGGTTGCTGCACAAAAGGAAAAAGGCAAAGGGAAACAAATTGACATAGAAAAGAAGGAGGAGAAAAGTAAAAGTGGGGATTTACCCTCTCCTGTTGCCAAGAAAAGGAAAGTCGCAAAAACAATTTCTCCTACAACCACTAAAGTAGTTGAGGAATTAGCTACAGGAAGCAGTCTTGTAGCCACTAAAGAAAAAACTCGGAGAACAAGTGGTAGGCTTCAGAGAAAGCTTAAAGATGAGGAACAATCAGAGGAGACGAATGTCACCATTCTAGTTGATTCTCTAGAACAAGAGCCACACAATCCACCCTAGAATGATGTTCCTTTTTCTCCACCTAAGGAACTCCAAAGGGAAGAAGAAAAAGATAAAGAAGAAGAGCTGTAGAACCTTCATAAGTAGTTGCAGGAAGAAGTAGGTTTTGATAGGCTTAATAGTTTAGCATCCACCGCAGAACAAGTTATTGAAGTAGGAAGTAGAGTTGAAAAGATGAAGCCTAGGGTACCTATTCATAGACCACCAACTTCTCTTACCAGTCATGCAGTGGCACTTGCCCTTTACCACGAATGGGAATTGGAAAAAGAAGACATGTAGAGGATAATTAACCAGGAAAAGAAGATCATTGAACAAAAAGATGAGGAGATTGCTTAGCTTAAAAATAAGGTGGAAATAGTAGCCACTATGGTACCTCATCTAATGCAATGTCGAGCACCTCCTTAGGTTTACTCTTTGTATTTAAAGGAATAACATATTTGTTTCCAGATGATGAGAATTGTCACGGATCTAAGTCCCTCGTTGTAGACACCTGAGGAATTATATCATATTTATCAAACATCTCCTACAACCATTAAGAATCAACTTTATGAATTTTATTTACATAATTACGCTGTTCCTGATGATGTTGATTGGAACCTTCTCCTCTACATTGGAGACATCCAACTGAGAGCTCTCATGTCATGGGTGCAAAATGAAATTGCAAGAGGAGAGCAATTCCAGATACATAGAAAGGAAGAACTTGACCTTTCACTGCCATTAAGGGTTGGATCAAGAGAGCTAAGAAGACTTTATTTTGACTGGCAAAAGATTGTATATCAGCTAGATTTCAGGAAAGACATTATGCCCTTAAGAGAAGAAGTATATAAGGAATATGAGAAAATGGCTACAAGAGAAGGACAGGTAGTAATAGGACATTTGGTCCAACATTGGAATAGCCTGTCAGATGAGTTGAAGCAATTTGAGCCACACTCCTTACAAAACTATCATGCAGTACTGAAGAGAGTACCCAAATATATACACTTGGGAAGAACGAAAGGAAGACATTGGTTGCCTCTCAGTTTTCAGTCTCCAATCCTCCTATGGCTACTAATGGGATACAAGGATAGGGATCCACCATATAATGAAGCAACAAAATGCACTAGGTGGACGCGATTGGAAAATATGAAAGGATTCTACTGGAGTTTATCTGCAGGAGGTTCTGGGTAGGTTACCCTTGGCAGTTTCAAAATCAATGCCAGAATTTGGAATTTTCCTATTGTTGGAGGATCAACAAGAAGTTAGGTTAGGGGGAGATGATGAGCCTAAATAATGGCTCTATTTTGATAGATTTTTGTCATAGTATTCCTACCTAGGTCTTGTGTTTAGATTATATTTGGATCAGGATACTCTCCTAGATAATGCCTTTTAAGTGTTTCTGGAACTGATTTGTTTGATACTTAAGGTTGTCATATAATGGTTTCTAAATGGTTATCTATGAAAAATATCTAAATCAATCTTAAGTATGTTTTAATTTATGTCATGTTAACATTAGTATATACACATGCTTGTTGTGCACGTTAACATCATGATCCAGGGTCGGCTAAGAAGAAGGAAAGACTAAGTTGGCAGTTTAGAGGAACACCAAGCATGTCGCCACGATGTAGACCCAGTCAAAGAAAATAAGCATTGAAGAAGATCGAAGCCACTTTACTATTTCTTCAGCAGAATGGTTTATGAGACATTTATAACTATTCTCAGTGGAGCTTAGATCTAGGAAGCAAGTCATGCTATATCTTCTCGATTGCATGATAGAAGTTGTTATGTTTTCCTACGCTAACTTCTTCTTTAGTATAATAAAATATGTTCGCCTATTTCATTGGAATGTGGGTTGATCAGTTAGGAATTTGTTATAAGCTTCCATATAAATAAAAGGTCTCTATCTCCTCTCGCCAAGAGGAGAACAACCATAGAATTTGTAATACACATCTTTTAGACTTATGTATTTTCACAGTCAATTTGGAATAAAGAGATCAATGTTATTTTGAGCTTAACAGTTGCAATTTAAGATTTCTGGATATACTCACTCAAGAGGGCCCACTTGGTGAGTAGTCCTTTGTGTTTTTCAGTTAATTTCCATCTTGCAATAGTTGTTGTTTTGGCATTTGACTGTTCCTGCAGCCATTGGAAACAGTTCCAGTGTCTGTTCCTGCAACCATAGCGGCAGAGTAGGTACTACCCACTTGCTAGAACATTAACATTTGGTAGAAGTTGCTTAATTTATTTTTCAGTTGTGAATTTTGATTAAACATTAGTTCATTATATTTTTGCACATTTACTTTAGAGAATTTCCTTTCCCGCAGTAGGATAGAATGGTTGTGATATGAACTTAGTGCACATACAGTGCTGGCCTGTCTCGTTGATAAGTAAATGAGCCTTTGCTACAAGAAAGCTAGCTATTCAACAAGGATGTCCAATCCATGAATTGTGTTTTTATTATCTAGTTGTCATTCCAGTTGTGGGGACCAACATAGGTTATAACAATCGAGGTATAGGCTCAACCTAGAAAGTCATTGTACCTGTTTGCATAGAGATCAGACAATCGCAAACAAGGAATGCCCCAATTCACACTAGACTCATAATGTCCTCATATCCTTGGACAAGTCATAGCATTACCAAGAGACAATCCACAAACAACAAAACAATAGTAGGTGAATGATATCCCATTCTCGCCTTTCTAGTCAAAGACATCTTGGAGATATAATCTCTAGTCAGAGACATCCCAGAAAAGCTAAAACACATGTCACCAAAAAGATGAAATCAAAAGAAAACGAAGACTTGACACCAACACAATGAAATCCTCAAGTTATTAGTGTTCCTTGCCACATATGTTAACATGTTTGATTTGGTCACAATGTTGTTATCCTGACAAAGGACAGATAATGTTGAAAAACATGTTGTTGCCAAAGTCTGTTGAAAGATTTGATTTGTTGAAAGCCCACTGCTAATTGCGTCTCATCTAAAACTGTCTGAATCCATGAAATTGATACTTTATTGCAAAGAAGAACCAAACTTTATTTTGGATCGGTGATGCAAGTGACTTCTTTTATTACATATTGTGCATGAAAAGAAGGAGGAATGAAAAGAGGATGCTCCTCAAAACATGTTATGCTTAGGGTAGCACTTCCACCACTAGATTTAGGATTTTTGCCCTAGTTGTAGATTGGACTTGATTTATTATGGAAGGAAAGGGGTGAAAAGGGAAGGGTTTATTATGAATGGCTAACCAATCTTAGGTAGATCAATAACAAGCCATGATGGGAATAGGTAAATTTATTATGGATGTATAGGTTGTGAGTGTGTGCAAAGTGAAAGGATAATCCTGAAGGAGGGAGGGGCAATGTCTCTACACATGGTGTCAGTAACCCGGTTTTCACCGTGGTACTTGCCCAGGGTGCCACCGAAGTGGTTTTCACTATGGGATGAATTTATTTCTCTTTACTTTTTTTGATTTTTTCACAAAATAAAAATTGTGTCACAAGGCACTTGTTTGCCAGGTTTTCACCAACTAACGATTTTTTTGCATTTTTTATATTTTTTTATTTTTTTGTACTTTTATATTAAGATATTCTAAAGAGATATGTGTAAAACCTACAAAGGTTCATGTTGTTGATAGGATCCTCCAAAGGTTCTCCATCTAGTGTTGAGAGCTGAATTCAGCTGATATGCACTTGATCCATAGATTGTTGTGATGATGTAAGGACCAAGCCAATTGGGCTCAAATTTTCCTTTCTTTTCTTGGTCCTGCTGATTTTTAGGATTCTCTCTCAATACTAAGTCACCTACCTCAAATGTACGAGGCTTTACCTTATGATTGTAGCTATATTTTTCCTTTATTGAATGATATGTTTCTCCCTTCATTGTCTTCCTTGATGAAGGAACTAAGGTAGAATTACTAATGTGTGGACTACATTCGCCCATATCTGTGTCACCTAAAGAAGTTTGGGCATCCCTGACAACAAAGTACTTTGAGGAAGTTCCATTAAAGGTCCATTGATGTAATGTATCGCCAAAAGAGGATGGATGTGTGGAACAATTGGATGAGGAATGAAGGCTTACGATTGGGAAAATAAATGAAAGTAGAATGGCATGATGTAGACTTAGGATCAACAAGCATTCTTTTTGACTTGAAATTTTAGAACTTTTGCCCCTAGATATTTTGATATTAGGGGAGATCAACTCTTATTCTTTTTCTTTCATAGGATTTTTATCCTTGATTTTAATTTTTGGAGAGTCCAATAGCTTTAGATTTTTATTTGGACCGAAGGACTTCTCTTTATTTTTGGCTTTTAGATTTTTCTTTTCAAAGCTTGATTTTTGATCCCCAATAAGTAAGGGCTTTTGTAATTCTTGTTGATCCAAGTATAAGAGTGGAGTGGATGAAATGGTAAGGCTATAGGAGTTCTCAAGAGGGTTGGCAATATATTCAATAGATTCTTTGTTGGCACCACTCTTAGGGCTATTGATGTCAAGAGTTGCTTGCACCACTAGAGGAGATTTGCTTTCAGACTTAGTAGCCACAACACTAGGTGGTTCACACCCAATTCCTTGATATTGCAAATTGTTTGTAGGTTGTTCATGTCGACTAAATGTCTTAGGAGATGATACAATAGTAAGTAAAATGCTCATAACTCTTGAACTTTAGTATTCTATTAAAGTATCAACAATCCAAGAACTTAGATCTATTGCAAAGATCTATTGAACTTTAGTGTGGGAGTTGATCAACATGAAAGATATACTCACCACATCCCATGTCTTTAACCTTGAATTTTTCTTTTAGCTCTGCTTGTTTTGATGTGGAAGGTTTTAATGATTCTAGATCTACATATGCTGATGATGGAGTTGCTTCTCTATTAATTGGTGAAGATGTTGAGAAAGTACAACTTCTGAGATTCCAAGAGCATCTGTATGCAAGAATACCTATCACAAGAGAAGATTGGAGACATAACACAAAAAGGCTCTGAAAAAGAGATCATCATTCAAAGAGGGGATGAAAAAGAAAAGTTACAATACAATCCTTATGATAGGAGAATAGAAACCCTAAAGATGTACAACCCTAAAGAAACCCTAAAGGGATAAAGAGTATTTAATAATTAGAATAATTATTAAATACCTACAATATTATTAAATGCCTAAGTTTAGCTTAAGCATAGAGTATAATAGACTAATAATTAAATAAATAATTATTAGCTAATACAAGTAAACTCTAACACCCCCCCTTAAGATGAACTTAGGGAGTAGCTAAAAACTAAATGCAGGAAAGTAAAAATGCAACTACAGGAAGAAGGCAAAATTTGGGTCCCGGCAATAAGGCCTGATGAGGTACCCAATCACAACTAAATCTCTATGAAATAGAGAAATAGAGAAAACCACATGGGAAAAACTCTACTCCAAAAAGAGATGGGAAAAAGCATGCAAAGAAAAACATTGAGGAAGGAAGGCCTCAAGGAGACCCCCCTAGGACAACTTCCTTCACCCCAAGCATAGAGCGCAATTGAAGATAGCACGAAGATGCAAAAGGTTTAGTGAAGATGTTAGCAACCTGCTCCTTTGTAGGAATGTCTCCAAGATGAGAAAGCCATCCTGAATCAACTATCTGATGAAGTGCATGTGAAGCTCATTGTGTTTAGAGCTCAGGTGCTCCACTGGGTTGCAGGAAAGGTGAATGGAACTCTGATTGTTACACCAAAGAATAGTGGGACTATCAGGAGGGAACCCAAACTCAGTCATCAACTACCGAAGCCATAAAACCTCCTGACTAGCTAACACCGCTGCTCAGTACTCAACCTCTATAGATGATAATACAATAGCAGACTACTTCTTGCAAGACCACATGATAGGACCAGAACCAAGGCAAAAAATAAAGCCAGAAGTAGACTTCTGATCTTGAGCATCACCAGCCCAATATGAGTCAGTGAAGTCAACAATGTGAGGGGATCCTGAAGTATAGTGAATGCCAAACTATGTAGTGTCTCGAATGTACCTCAAAATACGTTTGGCTACTTGCCAATGGCTCTCATGAGGATCATGGGAGAACTGAGAGACAAGACCAACTGCAAAAGAAAGATCCGGGAGGGTATGGGTCAGGTACAACAAACTACCAACCAACTGCCTATATAAGGTAGAATCCACAGAAGGTGTAGAAAAAGTGGTAGAAAAAACAACACCTGACTGAAATGGTGTGGGTACAGGCTTGCAAGTAAGCATGTCAAATCTATGAAGCATATCCAGAGCATACTTCTGCTAAAATATGGAAATCCCATCAGAAGACTGAATAACCTATATGCCCAAAAAATAGTGTAGAAGGCCAAGATCTATCATCTCAAACTGCTCCATCAAGGCTCACTGGATATCTTGAATCAAGGAGGATGAGCTACCGGTAATGATAAGATTATCAACATAGAGCACAAGAATAACTATATCATCCTCCTGATGCTAAATGTAGACTGTAGGATCATAATGACAACGTGTAAATAGTGTGGAAAGCAAGAAAGAGTCCATCTTCTCATACCAGGCCTGAGGAGCCTATTTGAGACCATATAATGAACGTCAAAGTCTACAAATCAAAGAGGAATCCTGCACAAATCCCTGAGTCTGCTCCATAAAGATCTCCTCATGAAGGTCTCCATGCAAGAAAGCACTCTTCACATCCATCTGAAAAACTGTCCATCCCTGTGAAGCTGCCAGAGAAAGTACAAAGTGCATAGAATTCATCTTGGTGACAAGAGCAAAGGTCTCAGAGTAATCAATACCCTCCACCTGAGAAAACCCCTTCGCAACAAGATGAGCCTTATACTTATTAATAGAACTATCTGCAACATACTTGGTATGGTACACCCACTTGCACCGAACCAACTTTCTTCCCTTCGGAAGAGTACAAAGATCCCAAGTATGATTCTTCCTCAAAGAAGAATACTCCTCATCCATGGCCCTATCCCACTCTGGGTGACCTGTCACCTCTGAAAATTTCTAAGGATCATCCAAAATGGCATGACTCAGAAGACTAGAACCAGATGTCTGTGCATAAGTACAACGAGTGTCAGTAGGATTGCTTGCCATAGAACCAACAACATCAACTGTAAATCGGGCCCACTTGGGTAAAGGCTGAGTAGTGGGTGGTGGTGGTGGTGGTGATGGTGGTGGTGAAGGTGGACCATCATTTTCATCATCCTCAAGGAAGAAGGAATCCTCAAAAGATGAAGAGGGAGGAGGAGGCAGTGAGGGAGAAGCTGCTGATGGAGAATCCATCTGAGGAAGGCGTTCATCAAACTGGACATCTTGCCTAGACAGGACCTCTCTGGAATCAGGATCAAACAATCTGTACGCCTTAACATCCTCACAGTAGCCAACAAAAATAAGTGGTCAACTCTTCCTCTCCACGGCTTTCCTCTAAGCATCTAGAATAAATGCCCAAGCCTCACTACCAAAAACTTAGAATGAAGAAACATTAGGCTTGACATGGGACCAAGCCTCCTCAGGAGTCAACTGGTGCAATGCCTTATGAGGCATCCGATTCTGAATATAAGTGGCACAATTAACTGCCTCAGCCCAAAAAGCAGGCTGCATAGAACATGACTGAAGCTTGTAATTGGCCATCTCCCGTAGTGTTATGTTCTTTCTCTCAGCAACACCATTCTACTAAGGGGTGTGAGGAACTGATAACTGATGCTGCAAACAATGATCGGTGCAGAAATCCGTAAAATCCTGATTCACATATTCTCTCCCATTATCTATGCGTATCCTCTTGATAGAAAGACTAGACTACTTCTCTACAAATATCTTAAACACTCGAAATGAATCAAAGACATCAGACTTGTACTTAAGAAAGTACACCCATGTACGTCTGGAGAAGTCATCAATGAAAGTGAGCACATACTTGGACCCTGAAAAAGATGGAGTCGGAAATGACATAAGATCATTGTGGATCAAATCCAAGGGTGTCTTAGCATGAGTGGCTCTTCATGTAGGAAAAGGATCGTGGTGATGCTTTCCAAGTGCACAACTTTGACATACACCATCAGTACAGGAGATCTGAGGGAGCCTAATAACAAGTGCCTGTGTGCTCATCTGTTGTAAGTATCTATAGTTGACATGGCCAAAACATTCATGCCAAAGTCTGCTCATTGAATCTGCATGTGCTACAAGAGAAACACCTAAACCATTTGGACTCTCAAAGCCATCAAACCAATATAACTAAGAATAAAGATCAACACTGCCAGTAGCCACAACCAAATTAGGTTCATAGAGCTCTCTAATAACCACATCATGTGGGGAGAACTCAACTGTTTTACCAAAGCCAGAATGGAAAATCTAATAAACAGAGAAGAGGATCGTCGAAATGTTAGGAACCAAAAGGACATCCTGAAAACAATCACCTGTTAATGGAACAGAACCTGCACCTAAAACTGAAAGTTGTGCGGAGTCACCAACTGCAATTTGTAAAGTATTATTATGAGCAAGTGAGGTAACAAGCTGCAGTGAGTGTGTCATGTGGTGAGAAGCCCCAAATCAATAATCCAAGTGGATGCATATGGAGGTTGAGGAGGAGAAATATGATGTTGCTGCATGGCTGCCTCCAAGGCCTCTTAATCATTTCCAACAATGAGAAATTGGATGACCTTCTTTTCCACAAAAATTGCAAAGTTCGTCTGACTTCTTCTTAGTCTTGAAGGAAGACTCACCAGACTTAGAAGAGTGCTCATGTTTGGGATAGGACTTTGATTTGTAATCAGAATTAGGTGGTGGCTTGGAGGAATGCTCACTACCAGCTGAATCCTTCTTAGGCTTTGGTTTTTGCTTCTTGTTCTCTTTATATGTCTGAGCAACCAATGCTTTCGGCTTTGATCCTGTGAGAGTGTCTAATTGAGAGAGGTGAGCCTGCTCACGAGTCAAGCGATCACAAAACACATCAAAAGTAGGCATGGTGAAGCATGTACCCAATGCATCCATAATAGAATAAAAGGTGGAAGCAAATATCTGATAGGGACCTCGAAGCTTAGAGAGAATCAGGTAGATACACTCTAGGTCTGTCTTATTTTTACCACAATTGTGTAGGATAGATCTAGTGGTTTTGAACTTGTTCAGAAAGTCCTCAATGTGAGGAAAAGACCCAGGTAACAAGAAAGAGAGCTCTGCCTCAATCTACAATGCTCTAAACTCATTGATAGTACCAAAGAGAGTTTCAAATTTGGACCACATAGCCTGAGGAGTGAGCAAACCATCAAGGTGAAAAAACAAGTCGTCTGAAATATGTAAGGAGATGACACCCATAGCCTCATCCATCTTATTCCGGTGCTGAAGAATCTTAAAAGGATGTTGCAACAACAGCTGATCCACATCCAAACAAGCTCACAACCCCCTTGATTTGAGAAGCCTCGTCATACAAGCTTTCCAGAGGTGATAGTTTTGGGATGTAAGAAGCTCAACTGAAGAATCTTGCATGTGTACCTGTACTTGAACCTGGACCTGCTCTTGATTTTTTAATTAAGTGATCTTTCAGACTAGAAAAAAGATGCAGAAGGGGTTTTTTATTTTTTTTGAGTTTAGGTGTTTTGATTTTCTGAAGTATATTGCATAAAATAGTAAAAAATAACACCCCCCACAATATGTAAAACAAAAAACTAGTACAATCTGAGAGCCAGAAAATAAGACTAGAGCAAGGAAAATATGTCAAACACTATCTTGTGTACCTAGTTATTTTTCTAGAAAAGATAACTCCAAATTTGAGAAGAGCTCTCCAAGACCTTTTCGATGCCTATTTGTTTTCCGAAAACATAGTTCATTTGCCCAAGTTATGGCTCCCAGAGTGCAGAAAAGAGCTCTGACTTTGATGGAAAAAAATAGGTATTAAATAAAAAAATCAGCAAATCTCCCCACCAGATCTGAGTAGGGATCGAAAAGAGATTTCTAACGCTTTTTTTTTTTTGAAAATTTGACTTCGTTTGCCCAAGTTATGGCAAACAAACAATATGTTGTCAAAACCCTTCAAGGAAAAAAAGGCCCCCCCTGCTGGAGGCAAGGAGGTGGCGTGCTGGCTGGGCAGTGGCAGAGGTCGAGCGGTAGCCGGGTTTCCAGGTAGTGGTAGTGGTGGCCGCAGGTTTCTGGGCGGTGGCGGGTGCTGTGAGCGACGACGGGGTGATTTAATAAACCGCCTGCGAAAACCGCCAACCGCAGAGCTAGCCGCGACGGTTAATCAACCGCCGACAGCTGGTGGTAGTGGTCGCGACTTGGGCATGCCATTAAAAGGCCCGAAAAAATGATTTTTTGATTTTTTTGATTGTTTTTTTCTTATTTTTTTAATTTTTGCCTCGAAAAACATGCCTGCAAAGGCCAAACTCAATTTTTTCCCCTAGAGCTAAGGTTGTCCAAACTAGACAAATTTATATGAAAATGGGGGTTTTTGGGTGTTCTGAGCTCAATGGTGAGGTTCGTTTGAGCTCAAATTACCTAGAAACAAAAAAGATACCCCAGATCCAAACAAAAACTCTGAAAAAAACTGAAATCGTTGCCTCCAGAAAAAAATATATTCTGAAAAGAAATCAGGAACAAGCAGCAACAGATGAAAGCTCTGATACCATGATGAAGTTGAGAAAGTACAACTTCTGAGATCCCAAGAGCATCTGTATGCAAGAATACCTATCACAAGAGAAGATTGGAGACATAACACAAAAAAGGCTTTGAAAAAAGATCATCATTCAGAGAGGGAATGAAAAAGAAAAGTTATAATACAATCCCTATGACAGGAGAATAGAAACCCTAAAGATGTACAACCCTAAAGAAACCCTAAAGGGATAAAGAGTATTTAATAATTAGAGTATAATAGACTAATAATTAAATAAATAGTTATTAGCTAATACAAGATAACTCTAACAATTGAAATTATTATCTTTAATCTTGGTCGTAGGTTGTTACAATACATGAACGGATTTGGATCACCATTAACGGTCACTTCAACTTCATTGTGTGGGAACTTGACACATTGATGATATGTTGAAGGAATAGCTCTCATTTCATGAATCCATGGACATCCCAAGAGTATATTATATTGTTGGTATTTGACACTCATCCGATTTAGTTGTGTTGACATTGATGGCAACACATATCATTTTGGGTTGGACACTTAACCGGTACTCACCAGTATTCATGATTCGACAACTGACATTCAGGGAAACCGACAAACTAGGAACTGGTACATGAGGTCGACATAGGAAATTGATCCTGTAGGTCTATACGGTAGCAATCAGTGGCATCGGTCATGAAGTTTAATGTATTTATTTTTGTCTAGGCCGACATGTAAAAAAATTGTAATATCATTATAAGCCAAAATAAGGCATTTATGTTTTGTAAGCTTCTAACAAGGCTAAGCTCCTAACAGGGTGTATTTCGAAAGAGTACAAATATTTGTGGGTGCCAACTCCCACCGTGGTTTTTTCCCTATTTGGGTTTCCATGTCAAAAACTTATGGTGTTCATGTGTGGAATGTTTTTCATGTGATGTTCTTGTTTATATTTCATTTCATGCATTATTTCTAAGAAACTGGTTATGATGTTTTATCAGAAGTTTAGCAGAGGTTACTGGTACTGATAAAAAGGTGTTTGAGAAAGTTTTTGATCTTATTGATAAGGTTAATGAATTGGTAATTGATCAAGTTTATATGATTACTTTGGTGGTGAAAGTATTGGTAAATGATTTGATTAATGTGTTAAGCAAATCTGGTAAAGAGGTTATTAGATCTGATTACAAAAGTTGAGATATTTTCAGATCTGAGATAAGCTGAAATAAGTTTGATTTTGAGTTTAAGTTGAATTGGTCTTAATACTGATTCAACCCCCTCTCAGTATTAACTGAATCCTCATAGGATTAATAATTGGTATCAAAGCCTTAATCCTCTGTGTACAGAAAGCCTAACCGCTTGAGGAAAAGATTATGAGGAATTCAAGATGATGAAGAAAGAGGGTCCCAAGTTCAACAAGGATAACTACAAGATCTGGAAGGATAGGAGGAAGATCTACATTAAAGGTCTTGGTGCACAATATTGGAAGCAAGTTGAAACAACACATGTTGCTCCTACCACTACTCCCTTGACACCGGATGAACTCAGAGAACACCAAGATAACATGCAAGCCCTACAAGCTATTGTAAGTACTTTATCTGATTCAGAATATATTGATGTTCAAGGATTCGAAACCGTAGGTGAGGTTTGCAAAAAGTTAGAGACAATCTATGGAGGAGATGAGCATGTTCAAAGAGCTAAAGAGGAAAGTTTGATGACATGAGAATTCTTGAAGGAGAGAATATTGGACAATATGGTTAGAGAATCAAAGAAGTTGTTGGTGACATTAAGAGTGTTGGAGGCAAAATAGAAGATGATACAATAGTAAGTAAAATGCTCATAACTCTTGAACTTTAGTATTCTATTAAAGTATCGACAATCCAAGAACTTAGATCTATTGCAAAGGATAAGGTAATTATTGATTCATTGATTGGTAAGCTTACAACTTTTGAATTAAATAGTTTTGATAATAGTGTGACAAAATCTACTGAATCTGCCTTTAAAGATTATGTTACTGGTTCATCTGCTAGAAAAGGAAAAGATATATATCAAAATCATGAGGGTAGGACAAGTCATGGAAGAAACCGAGGAGATGAAGACAATGAAGATCAAGTGATGGAACTTGAAGCATTGTTTGCAAAGAGATTTCCAAGAGGCACTGGTAAGTATAGAGGAAAGCTACCTTTGAAGTGTTTCTCTTGTAATAAAATTGGTCATATTGTTGCTAACTGCCCTAACACCAATAAGAAGGAAATTTTTAGAAGATTCAAAGGAAAGGACAAGAAACACTATTATGTTGCAGTAGATGAAGGTGTGACCGATGAGGAGTCAGAAGAAGAAGATGACAATGCAGAAATTGTGTTTGTAGCTGTGAAGGAGAAACTGTCTGATAAAAAGGCACTAGTGTCTCAGAACAATGATGAGTGGATTATAGATAGTGGCTGCTCACACCACATGATCAGAGACAAAAGTAAGTTCATAACCCTTAATGAATTTGATGGAGGTGTTGTTAGATTTGGAAACAACTCTCCTTAAATGGTGAAAGGTAAAGGTTCTATCTCTCTAAATGGAAAGAGTAATGTTGATGATGTATTTTGGGTTGATGGTCTTAAGCATAATATTTTAAGTGTTGGTCAACTCAATGATAAAGGTTATTTGCTTGAATTTAAGAGTGGAGTCTGCAGAATTCTTAGAAGTAATGGTGAATTGATTGCTATCGGGAAGCAAACTAGAGGCAACTTATTCCATTTGAACAGTAATGTTAATAATTGTCTAGTTGCAAGAATGGATGATAGTTGGTTATGGCATAAAAGATGTTGTCATGTTAATTTTGATAATATGATTAAGATAAGCAAGTCAAGTGTTGTAAGAGGATTACCCCAACTTGTCAAACTGGATAGTGTGATATGCAAAGATTGTCAAATTAGTAAGATGGCCTCTATTTATTTCAAGAGCAAGAATGGTATTTCTGAGAATGTTTTAGATTTGGTACATACTAATCTCTGTGGCCCTATGAGAACAAAGAGTTATTATGGTGATAGATATTTCATGATCTTCACTGATGACTATTCTAAAATGATGTGGGTAACATTTCTAAGAGAGAAATACGAAGCATTTACTAAATTTAAGTCATTTAAAGCTCTGGTTGAGAAGGAAATAGGTAAGAACTTGAAGTGTTTAAGATCAGATCGAGGTGGTGAATTCACATCTGATGAATTTGTTAAGTATTGTGATGAACATGGTATAAAGAGACAAATGTCAGCTCCGATGACACCACAACAAAATGGCATTGCAGAAAGAATGAACATAACAATAGTTGAAGTTGCAAGAACTATGTTATTACAGAGTAATATATCCAAAATGTTTTGGAGAGAAGCGGTCAGTACTATTGTATACACTCTTAACCGGATATTGGTAAAATGAGGTAACAATAAGATACCATATGAGCTATGGTATGGAAAAACTCCTTGTGTTAGTTATTTTAAAATATTTGGAAGTCAATGTTTTATCAAGAGAGTTAACTACACTGAGAAGTTTGATGCAAAATCCGATGAGGGAATTTTTCTTGGTTACTCTTCTAAGAGTAAAGCATATAAATGTTACAATAAGAGGACTAAGAAAATTATTAAAAGTGCTAATGTAAAAGTTCATGATTTATTTGATAAGTCTGAAGGTACAAGCATATCTAAACCTGAAAAAAATGATAATGAGGAAAAGTTTGTGATCATTGAACCAGAAGCAAAGAATAATAAACAACCAGAAAATGCGGAACTAAGTGCTCAACCGATGAGTGATGATAGTGAAAATGAAGAATCTGATCAAGAAGATGCATAACCGACACATGCAATACCTAGATATATTAGACTGAATCATTCACAAGAATAGATAATTGGCGATAAGAATGTAGGTGTGCAAACCAAGAGAAAGATAAAAGAGAATTCATGTTTGATATCTACAATTGAACCCAAGACAATTAAGGAAGCACTAAAGGATGATGATTGGGTGAAGGCAATGAATGAAGAATTAGATCAAATTGAGAAGAATCAAGCATGGTCACTTGTTCCTAGACCAGAGGATAAAAATATAATTGGAACAAAATGGGTCTTTAGGAATAATTTGGATGAAGAAGGAAGGATTGTAAGAAATAAGGTGAGGTTAGTCTGCAAAGGGTATGCTCAAGAGGAAGGTGAGGACTATGGTGAAACATTTGCACCGGTTGCTAGATTGGAAGGTGTATACACATAAAATTGACTATGAGTGATTAAATAAATATTATATATTTATTTAATAATTATTCTTCTATTAAATATATAATTTGAAAAGATTAACTTATTTAATTCATTTCGTGTCTTTCTATTAATTAATATTTTATTAATTAATTCATCTATTCTATTCCTCTAAAATAATTAAATATCTAATATTTAATTATTCCTCTAACCAAGTTAATTAAATATCTAATATTTAATTATCTCCTTCAATCAATTAAAGATCTAATATTTAATAGTTATTCTCCTATCCTATAGTCTCAAATATTAAATAATTTATAAATTATTTAAATCCCTCTTCCAACACACCTTCCATCTCCACTTCATCTTCCCTTTGCCAACTCATCAAACATGTGGCTAAGGAAATTAATATTTCTTAAATATTAATTCATCATTTATCTTCAACCACCAAATTTAATGAATATGGTGTACATACACATATTTCATAACCATCTTCTATATTCTCTCCAACACCCCCTACATCTTAGGAAGGACTTGAGTCCACTTGTCCTATCATGTCTAAATCTTCTCCAACAATCCCTAGATTCCCTCAGTCAGCAACCCAGTCAAGGTGAGATGAGTGACACTTGTCTTCTCCTTCCCCCTTTCTCTCAACCTTCACCTTTTCTCACAACCATCCAAATCTACAGATCTGATCATGATCGTTGATCTAAGCCACATCATCTTATCCTCTCAAGGTCTATAAAATCAAGAGCTTCAATTGAGAGAGTTAATCTTCAAGTTAGACTTTAATAGACTTCAAGTGCATTTTCAAGCAAATCATTTGTAAAACTTATGCATCCGCGAGTTTTAATCTTGAAGCAAATAGCAATTATCATATAACATAATCATGTAGTATTGCATATCATAGTATTTGTTTTGATTAAGTAAAAGCAGGTATTTGAAAGGTACCCAAACCTTGTACAAGCCAGGAGAACAAAACTGCTAGAGAAAAGTGCCTGATCACTTCAAAAAGACAAAATGATCCCACTGAAAGGGATCAACTAACATAACATATCATTAAAAGCCCAGAACAGACAGTGAAAGGAAAGCACAAAGACAACAAAAAGACAAAACCTAGGACACCAACAAAGACCTAAATACTATTCATAATTTCCTCAGCATGAACAACCATTTGTTTCATGTTGTTTGCTAAGGTCTTCAGTTCCTCCAGCTCACGACCTCTAATGTCGCCCTTGATCTTTGTATTAGCTCTGGTCCTCCTTTCATGACCCTTCTTGTCTAGCTGCTCTTTATCACCATCCTCATCAGCATTGTTCTCAAACCTGTTGATAAGGATGTTCATGTTGTCCACCGACGATTTGAGGATTTGGAAATTTTGGTCTGCAATCTTCTTGACGTTGAGTTCCAACCTGTCAATTTTGCTGCCAAAGTCATTCATTTTATTTTCCATTTCCTTTCTATCTCCCATCTCATTGACATTTTTTTCCATGGTTATGATTTTTCCAACCATACATTCAATAGCTTCCGCATTATGCAGAACGACAACCAATTATTTAACATGTTCAACTAGGGGCTTATCACCAACCGTAATTCTTGCGATTGCCTGCATATCTATTTTTAAACTGTTGATATCCTTCACCATGGTAGCGATGGTCTCACAGAAGGCTTTAATAGTATCATTGTCACCACTGCCACTTTTATCCCCTTTATCCTCCTTTTTCAGACTTGTGGTATTAATGACCTTAATATTGCCCATCACCGGGTTACCCTCCCCTTCTTTATCCTGACCCTCAACCTTCTTGTTTTCTTCAATCTCCTCCTCAGAATCAACCAGAATGTGGTTGACGTCTGAATTGTTACCCTTTTTAGTATTCTGCCTCTGAGTCTGCCTTCCAGTAGCTTTCCCTTTCTTTTTTTTAACAATTTTTTTCTCAAAGGATTCGGTTTCAGAATCTGACATTTCTGATTCCACAATAATCCTTCTCTTCTTGGCCCTATTCTTCCCTTTTTTGCTAGTTTCTTCTGATTCTCCCTCGGTCTCCAATTCAAAGTTAAATCTGCTAGCTTCACTCTCTGTTGTCTCATCTCTTGAATTTTTGCCTTTAATAGGCTTTTCAATGCACTTCCCCTTAAGAATTTTATAAACCAGGGCCATAAGCCCCTGGTGGAGGGCATGGTTGCCTTTAGGGTCCTTCTGAACCTCCTTTATAGTATGATCCATTGAGAATGCTAGGTAATAGGGTAGGCTCACCTTTTCCCCATGACATAAGTGGTTGAGCAAAACAAAGTGATGCCCGTAGGCTCTGGTAAACCTACCATCTAAGGTAATGTATGCAATAGAAGCAAATAAAACAAACCCCCATGGCCTCCAAATTCTCTTCGGAGCATGGTAGGAGTTGTCGATTTTAATCATCTTTCTCCTCTCTTCATCCGTGATAGGAAACTTATCTGCTACTTTATCTGATATGCCTCGGTCCCTGTAAATTTTCTATTCCCTCAGTAGTCATCCCCGTGGCCTCGACAATGACCTCTTCATCAACATTCATCATCTGGGATCCGATAAGGATTTTGTCATTTTTCTAGTTCTTGATGAAATAGCTAGTGATTGTGGGATCTTTCCCACTTAGCCGCTCCATGAAAACATTTAGACCCCCCTGCTGAAGGATATCCCAGACTTCTTTGTTCTTTCTCCAGTCAGAGCAGGAAGTAGGTTTGAATCTTTTCTTGTTACCTCCCATTTTTCCAGCACCTTCCTTGCAATTCCTTCTCTCAGTTTGATAACCTCTCCTCTGGTTTCTGTGGGTACTCTATAAGAACAACCAGAATTCATGCCAGATAATAATGATAAGACACCTATATAAATGCTCATTATCTTCGATAAAACCCTACATTGAAAAAGGCAGAAGGGGCATTAGAAATAATGATTAAAAGTACCTCGTTGCCTTGTTTGGCTCCGATCCTGATTAAGCAGGGATTTCATATCACTTGCAATCTCCATTTCATCATAATTAGTAATGATGTCTCTCGATTGGCAAGCTAGGTTGGCTGCCCAATCAGTGCAGGAGTTGGCCTCCCTATACACGTGTAAAAACACACATTTCAAATTCTTCGCTGATTTTCCTAGTTGCTTTAATAGCATTACTAATTGACCAAGAAGGTGGGAATTTCATATTTAAACAATTTATTATGTTTAAAGAGTCTCCTTCACACCAAACTTGCATTTAGCTTCCTTGGCAAGGATTATCCCATGGTAAGCCGCCATGGCTTCAACAACATGATTAGTCTGATTTCCTACGGGAATACATTTTATGATTTTGCATATTCCCCATTTGTCCCTAAGGACCACTCCACATCCTGCAACACCCGGGTTACCCTTTGAGGCACCATCAAAATTGATTTTCATCCATCCCTTGGGTGGACTGATCCATATCACACCCTCTCTAGGGTTGATCTGAAAGCACTCTTGACACTTTAATCTCCACTTTTTGTAGATAAATTGATCATCCTTATCTTGAGGATTATCAATACCGCCTATGATATTCATATTTTCCACTATACTTCTTCTTATTTTTTCAAACACAATTTTAGCATTAGTATTCTTTTCTCTGAAAACTCTATCATTTCTCTCTTTCCATATGCCCCAACACATGTGAGGTAAAGCAATTTTCCATAATAAGGTTGTGGATTTATTTCTTGAAGGATGATGCCAAGAATTGAAAATCTCCTGAATCGACTTGGGGAAGCCCCAACTCACTTTGAAGTGATCCAGACAACTTCCCCAGACATCAGCAGAGAAAGGGAAATGAAAGAGCATATGATTTATAGTCTCCTCATTTTGCTTACAAAGAATACAAAAGCTAGGCATACTAATACCTCTTTTTCTGATATTCTCAGTAGTAAGAATTTTATCTTGAAGGGTTGTCCAGAAGAAAATATTTATCTTAGGGGTGAGGCCTTTCACCCATGCTTTAGCCTAGCATGGGCTTTCCATGTTGTATAACTGTTGATGATACAAAGAAGCCATAGTAAAAGTACCACTAGTTGTGAATTTCCAAATTAAATGATCTTCTTCTTCAACCCTCACCATAGAGTTCATGACTTTATTTAGACTACCCAAAGACTGGTCCACCTGAGATAAGTCCTTCCACTATCCATCGTTCTAGTAATCCTCCGCCTTGGTTCCAAATCTTTCCTTGCATTGGTTCTGAAATCTGTTCCACTCAGTGTTTTCATTCAAAGGGATCTCCAGAAGCCAAGGGTCATCCAAAACTGGATAAGATTCCCTTTCCCCAATTTCCATTTTGCACCTTTGACAATTAAGTCTCTTGTTCTAGAGACATTTTTCCAAATATTGGATCCAATTGGGATAATCTCTTCTTTGAGGAAGCTTTGAAGTGTTAGACATTGACTTTTATATTTGTTATCCCATATCATTTTCTACTCTCCTTGATTTCTATATCCTCTCCAAATCTGCTTGGCCATAAGGAACTCATTTACGTCTCTTATTCTTCTAAGGCCCAGACCTCCTTTATTTATAGGCTTGCAGACCTTCTCCCATGCAATCAAGTTCATTCTCTTCTTCTCCTCAACCCCTGTCCATAAAAAAGATCTTTGAATCTTTTCAATGGCCTCTGCATACTTAGCAGGAATCCTAAACAGACTGATGGCGTAGAGAGGAATACTTTGAAGAGTGGATTTCAGCAGGTGAACCTTACCTGCTTGAATAAGAAGAGCACCCTTCTAGCCAGACAACTTCTTGTGGAATTTATCCATCAAGGCTCCCCAAAAAGTATCCAGAGGATCATGGCATAAGGGGAGCCCCAAGTAAGAAGCAGGCAAACTACCAATTTGACAACCCATAATATTACTAATTTTGATCCTCCTTCTCTCCAGGGTATTGATAAAATAAACAAAGCTTTTAGACCAGTTTATAAGTTGACCAGTGGCATCTCCATAGTTATCCAAAGCCTTTTTTAATCTTCTAGAATCCTTCACTGTAGCTTTCCCCATTATTATAGAGTCATCAACAAACTGCTGATGGGAACATATTGATCCGTCAAAGAAGGATTCAAACCACAAAACTCCCTTTTCTCAACCAGCTTTCCATTAAATCTCCCTAGACATTCCGCCATAATGATAAAGATAACTGGGGATAGAGGGTCCCCCTGCTTGAGACCTCTAGAAGCTTTAAAGAAAGGAGAAGGAGATCCATTCATTAAAACAGAGAAAGAAGCCGAAGAGACAAGTTGCCTGATAAGGCTAACACTTCTGGAGCTGAAGCCAAAAGCAGAGAGAACATCCATCATAAAATCCCAATCCACTCTATCATAGGCTTTAGAGAGGTCAAGCTTCAGAAAAAAACCTTCTTTTTTAGAGAAAGACAAAGATTGGATATTTTCATGGACAAAGATGATTGAATCCAAAATTTGTCTACTCGAGACAAAACTGCTTTGCTGAGGCGAAATGATGGAGGGGAGCAACTTAAGAATTCTAGAGGTAAGAACCTTGGAGATTATCTTATAGAGAGAGTTGCATAGACTAATAGGTCTAAAGAGATCCATTGAGTCAGCCCCCATCTTTTTGGGGATAAGAGCAATAAAAGTACCATTAACTTCTTTCAAAAAATTTCTAGCACCAAAAAACTCTTTCACTGCTCTGGTAACATCATCTCCAATAATATGACAGTACATTTGAAAGAAGAACATGGGAAAGCCGTCCAGACCTGGGGCATTGTTGCCCTCAAAGGAGTTGACAGCTATCAGGATTTCATCATGGGAAGGGATGGCAGTCAAGTGAGCATTCTGATCATCCCCTAAAATGGTAGGTATATTGTCTAGGAGGTCCCTTTGAGCCTATATATCCAAATTCTGATCCTTAGCAAGTAAATTGGAGAAAAAGTCCATAGCAACCCTGCTCATGGAATCATCTTCTACAACACATCTGCCATTCACTTTAATCTGAACAATTCTATTAATGGTCTTATGTCTTAATGTGGACATATGGAAGTATTTAGTATTCCTATCCCCTTCCTTCAACCAGACATTTCTTGATCTTTGTTTCCAGTAGGTTTCCTCTTTAGCTATAATATCATGATATCTCATAAGAATAGCATCTTCAGTATCTCTAGATGTATTAGTTGAACCATTATTTTGTATCTCATCCTGGATTTCCTTGAGCTCTAAGAGGGTTGTAGCTTTTGAGGTAAAGATATTCCCAAAGCATTCCTTATTCCACTTCTTAACATTATCTTTAACAATCTTCAACTTTTTGACCACTTTGTACATGGCATTTCCTTCAATACTGACTTGCCACCAGTCCTTAATCTTACTTTCCAGATCTGGGTGTCTAGTCCACATCTTTTCAAATCTATAAGGGAAATATCTCCTTCTATTCTTTGCTTCAGCCATAAAGGTTATTGGGTAATGATCCGATCTTGCCCTTATGCGAGAAGATAAAGAGCAGTCATGAGGGTTAAACCAATCTAAGGAAAGGAGAGCTCTATCAAGTCTAACCTGAATCAAATTCTCACCACTTCTTCTATTAGTCCAAGTGTATTTGACTCCTTGCAGCTCTAGGTGATGAATGGCATTATTGTTTATAAAATCCATCAAGTCCAATCTACTGTCCAGATTAGCTTGACTCCCTCCTTTTTTCTCATTTTCCTTCAAGGGGGTGTTGAAATCTCCCATAATTATCCAGCTATCCTCAACAAACCTACTTCTTAACCCAGTAAGATTTCTCCACATCTCACTTCTACCAGTCTTAGTGTTAGGAGCATATAAGTTAGTTAGGACCCAGGTGGTGCAATTCTTAAGGTACTTAAATCTAATGTAGGCCAAGTTGTTGTCCTGAATCAACACCTCACCTTCTACATTGTTTTTGTTCTAGAAGGTAACAATTCCTCCCGATGCACCTTCTGAGCTCCCTCCACTGACTCCTCAATTTTTGAACATATTCAGGCTTTCAACTTTATCTTTTTCCATCTTAGTTTCTTGAATCAAAAAAATATCAGGATTTTTATCTCTAATCATACTTTTAACTAAATCATGTTTGTGAGGGTTGTTCAGTCCTCGAATATTCCAAGAGATAATTTTCATGGATTTTTAGAAATACCTGCCTCAAAGATAGTTCTTTGGGTACCATCTGCTATATTCCTGCTTGTTTCCATTGATCTCTTTTTGGCATTTGAATGTCTTCATGGAGAAGTGTGTTGTGCTCCCACATCCCCAAGCCTGCTTCTGGTGTTTCTAGTCAGCATACTATTGATGAGGTTATTATTGTTCTTTCTTTTGCCATCTGCTACTTCTTCTTCCTCTTGCTTTGTTTCATTCTTCCCCAGTGCCTTTTTGATGTCTTCCTCATCTCCCCATTTTGGATCTTGTTCCTCTAAAAAGGCCAACTTTACTTTTGCTGGGGAAGCTAATGAGATTTCCGATAGCCCTTGGCCCAGGATGTTATCAGGTTGGGCCTCCTAGAACCAGTCTAATTCTTTATCTAGATCTTGAGGGTTTGGAACGAGGTTAAAATTATCTCCTTCCTCTTTGTTATTTGTGGGCTTTTTATCTCCTTTACTCTCACATTTATCTGAGACTAACTTTGTCTTATCCTCTTCCAGTTCCTCTTTCTGATTGTTGTCTTTTTTTCCATGCTCTAAATCCTTATCGCTCGGCTCCAACTCCTGATGATCTATTTTTATGCTCTCTACTTTCTTTAGTTCATTTCACACTTCATTGGTGATTTCTTCCTCCGTTCGTCCAATCTGAGACTGTTTCTCCTGATCTGGGTCATTGGAATCCAAGGCTTTTAGAGGCCTATCCACTTTTTTCCAAACCTTAGTTTGGAGGTAGGGTTTACCCTCGATACTTGGGCATTTTTTATACCAATGTCCAAATTTTTTACAATGAAAGCAGGCAAAAGGGATTGTTTCATAAACAATATTCTGCCTCCACTTCCCCAGTTTAGATTCTATCTCTATTTCCTCTAGCATGTTCGTGTCAGGTCCAACTCCAACACAAATCCTAGCATAAATCAGCCTTCTTTTGGATGTCGTGACCTGGTCAATAGCAATAAGCTCCCCAAAGGTGTTGGCTATTCCTGCAAAAACATCTTCCTCCTAGAATTCCATTGGAAGCCTAGGAAGTTTAACCCATACTGGGACTTGGACCAAAAAATTCTTTCCTTTTTCCATGTTAGGGTACCACTTCTGGATGTACATGATGTGTTTGCCTATTGCCCATGACCCACTACAGAGAATGTTTCTTCTAACCTCATCACAAGAAAAAGCAAAGGATAAACAACCTTTGTTCATTGCAACCACATCAACCTGAACTTTCAAATTCCAATTTCTTTTGATAAATCCATGAACGATCTCTATATTAGGTCTAGACCCAAATAAATTACCGATCAAAGTATTTTCCATTCTAGCAATGTTTTGGTCTATGATTTGGTCTAAAACAACGATAGCAAACTTGCCCTGAGACACATTCAAGGTGTTTTTAACAGGAGGCAGTGAGGACTTACCTTTGGGTTTAACCCCAAACAAAGAGGACCACTTATGTATATGTCCATTCAAACTGGGTCCCCCCTTAAGATCCTCGGGGGTCGACGAAAGAACCTTTTCTGGATGATCTTTTCCTTCCACCATGTTCTTCGAACCACTAGTCGCTTGCTGCCCTTGAGCTCCTTTCGAGTTGCCGTCTTCTGTTTTTGAAGTTTGAACCTGCCCTTTCCTGCTCTCATCTGCTAGCCGCTCTTCACGTGGTCTTGGTCCTCCCCCTGGGTCCCCGAAATCCAAGGGAGCATCGAGATCCTTACTATCTGAGCCCTCTCCATCTGCAGGAATCTCTGAGTCATCTTCCTCATGCTATCTCGACGCCGAACCATAACTCCCGCTCAAATTTGAATTCTGGATCCGACTGCGCTCCATTTTGCCCTAGTGTTGCCCTTGGTGTTCAATGATTCATAACATTTGTTAACTATCAGTTATTAGTCCATTCTTCATATGCCATCTTGGAAGCTATCAGTGCATTGTCTAAGAGCACACCATCTGCAACCAGGAACAGTGGAGTTAGGACACAATGAGACATAAACCATGAAGGTAATATTAGTATTTTTATTTTATATGTATTTCATGTAGTTTCATTGGTTGAGTTTGAATTTCTTGTAGCATTTCCATTTGTATTTTGTGAAACTAACTTGTTGCAAGTAGCATTATGAGGATGAAATTCAAGTCGACATTTTGGCACCCATCGTGGGGCTCATGGACCTCGCATATACCTTTAAAAATATAGGAAAAAGTAAAATTAACGCATTTGTAATGCAGATTCATGCATTTGTGAATTCTAACAGCGCTTTTGTTTGATAGGTTAGCACATATGCCATGTAGGTTAGCACTTTTGTCTGAAATTCTACGTATTAGCATTGTCGGTTAGCGCTTTTGTCTTCTAGGTTAGTGTTTTTGTCCTCTAGATTGGCGCATTTATTAAAGAAATCACACTTTTGTATCCGCAGAGCAGCGCTTTTGTAGTCTAGGTTAGTGCTTTTTCTCTAAAGATTAGCGCATTTGAGGAGAAAGATAACACATATATTAGAATAGCGCTTTTGTTTCCAATTAATAAAATTTTCTTGCAGGTCCGAATGTCCAAGAAATTAGATTTTTCAAACTACTAACATGCATGTGCAGGATGGTGTTTAAGGCAAATTTTATGCATTTCCTCATCTAGTTAATTAAAGGCCTTATTTTGGGAAGTAATATATCATGTCTTGTTCATTTAGTCTAACTAAGAGGATAAATTGATAGCATGCAACTTGCATTTTTAGTAACTTCTCTAAAATAGTTGCACATAGACTTTTAAAAAGGATAAAATAAACACCATGCTTGTTGGAGCAACATCTCCAAATAAGACTTAGCCAACAATTGCTTTGAAAAGGTTAAAAAGAACACTTATATTCCATGTCTCGAAAGTGGTAGGTACATGCTCTCCCCTTAATTGGGTGACCAAAAAGCCAAACCCACTCTTTTATGCTTTTTTTACTTTCAAGCAATTAAATCCTTTAGAGGGCCTACCTTCCCGAGTTGCCTTGAGGGGGCCAGTGAGAGGGGAATGACGTAAAGTGGAAACGTGCTAATACTGAGTCCTTCCAATCCACTATAAATAAATCATGTTTGTGATGAAAGTCCCAAACAACATGTGCTGATAAGTTCATACTAACACTATGTTTCCCCATAAACCCTATGGAGCGTAACCTTTATAGGCTGGGAATCTTCTGTATTTACAAAGCTGAAAGTGCCGCATGTATGGCCACATGACCAGAAGCCTTTACTAAAAACCACTTGTACTAGTTGCCAAAATCCTTCTAGTTGTTGGCGTGGACCTCTGAAGCGGCTCACACACACACGATTCCTAGTAGAGATATAAAGTTTGTCATGGGGAGTTTTCATGGAAACTAGTGCTTGGCTGCCCTGAAGAAGTGATTGCGAGGGTGGAGCCAGTGGGGTCAAGCATCTAAATATCTGCTTTGAATAGCGTAGCCTCAGGGGAAACCCCATGTGAGATTCAACAACTATTGTCTCAACTTGCCATAAGATTTGTACTTGCTTGTGCATTTTGTTTATTAGACATTGTGTCTTCTATGTCTGTTACATGTTCCAAATGGTCAAAAATTGAAGAAAATTATCATCTACGCATGAGAAAAAATCCAATAAATTGCTGAAAAAGTTTGATCAAAAGGGTAATAACAAAGCTTTCCAACACTTGAAACACCAGATCAAAACCAAAGTGTCAAAACGTCAGTATCAAAATAATTCTTGAAGTAGGTTTGTCTCTAAACCATCACGTATTGTCAAACTAGCTCAAACAAATAGGTCACTAATCCCACAGGTTATTCCCAAGAAGTTCTATAAACATCAACATTCAACAAGCTATTGATTCAAACATCTCAAGTGCAAAAAAAATCAACATCATTGTCAAGCCTCTTATCAGGATAATCAAATCCTCTATCACGAAGCTTGATCAATCTATACTAGGTTCATAATCTTGGATATATCTTTCCTATTTTGAACCTAGGTTATATCAAAATCAGAATTGCACCAAAATTGGAATCAAACAAATTTGTAAATTGTCAAATGATTATATGAATTTTAAGTATCACCTTAAGAAAAGAAAACCCAGTTATAAAGCTACTCAAAAAAGAATAAGATTCTTGTATATCAATCGCAAGATCTTATTAAAACATAGGACATTCCTACATCGTTTTCATCACTACTTACATGGCTGCGGTACAGAGTTTGATGGTGAAATTTTGCAAAGACGTGCTTTTCAACAAAGAGACGCTTTATCACAACGAACAAACAATAGCGGTAAAATCAACAAAGCATATCTTCCTAAACCAATAATCATCTATTGACTTTGTCCTTTGGAAATTTCAACAATTTTGAAATAATCACATACCAGTTTGGACTAGAGCTCAATATGAACAACTTAGAAAACAACAACAAATGGAGGAAGAAGATAATCCTATATTTTAAACTTTTGGGTTTACCGCTGTTGATGAAGAAGCAATCAATAGCACCATTAGAGACCTCGAGTAAGATTTCAAATTTGATAGGCTAATGAAAAAATTGTTGACAAAGCAAAAAGAGAAATATCTTTTGATGTTGGCAAAATCTGGAGCTAAACTACCACAAGACTTTAACATAGAAAGCTTGAAACAAGATGTGGAGGCAAGTAACACCCGAAACACAGATGATCCAAATAACGAAGATGGGAACAAATAAAGTCATGAAGAAACAAGGAAAGAAAGGGATGACACAAGAAAAGAGCGTAGTGATAAAAGAACTCATGAAGAAACAAGAAGAAACTATGTGGATAATCCATTATCAAAACCTTACTCAACAAATGCAAACTCTACAACAATAGATACAAGACATGCAAAATGGAACAAGCTCCAAGAAGTATTCATTAGAAGATATATGCCCATATCCTTTCACTAAAAATTTGAACATGATACCATTTCTGCAACATTGCGAGATTCCTAAATATGATAAATACGATGGAAAATCCAATCCTCGGGACCACATTAGGGAGTTTTGTACTATGAGCATGGAATTTTCTCATGATGAAACTTACCTTATGCATCTTTTTCCTAGGAGTTTAAATTAACAATCAATGGAGTGGTTTTCAAGATTACCATTCGGAATCAAGTCTTTTGAAGAACTTGTGAATAGATTTATTTCACAATACTCCTACAATATAAGGAATGAGATAACGATGTTGGATCTCTGCAATGTTAAACAAAAGAATGGTGAATCTTTTATGATCTTCTTACAATGATGGAAATGCATATTTAATAGGTATCCCCAAGATGTACCTGATCAAGAAAAGATGGACATATTCATTGATAATCTTATCAGTGAAATGAGTTATCGACTAAGAATGCAATGTCCTCCCTCTTTTGCCAAAATGATCGAGAATGGTCTGAAAATAGAGAACACAATAGTAAAGAAAGGAGAGCTAAAACTTTACAACAACAACAAACAAACCCAAGTTCTGGTCAAAGAATAGGAATGTCAGCAATGAAGGAAATGACGATAATAGTACTACAAAACAACAACAACCAATTTTTAATCTATCAAGTCAAATCCCAAGCAATAACAATCCGGAAAACAATAAAGCCAAGTCCTTTTTCTCCAACCCTCGGAGGAAACTCACAAACATTGGAGAACCTTTGGAATCAGCTCTAAAAGCTCTGCTTGCCAACAAATTGATTGTTTTACCAGAAGCAAGAAGTTATGAACCACCAGTCAAGCCAAATTGGTGGAATGACAATCATTTTTGCAATTACCATTGGAATAAAGGACCCCTAACAAATGATTGTCAGAGATTGAAACACCTTATCCGAGACCTAATCGATAATGGAACCATCACAATGGATATCCATAAGACAAACAAATCACACTTGGCTTTTAAAACTCCACTTCTGAATTATGACAAAGGTGAACCATTGCAAATAAAAGATGACAAAGGAAAAGCCAAAGTGAATTACACTTATACATATGATGATGTGGTCAATGTAATCATTGCTAAAAATAATCCATCTTCAGAGCCAATCAATGTTATTACTAGAAGCAAAGAAAAGGTTACCTTTCCAGGTATAGCAAAAGACTCAACATCCACATCACAACAATACAATTTAGTAGAGCAATTACAAAGAATACCCACTCAAATATCAATTCTGGAACTTCTCAAGGTTTCACCTATGCATAAGGAAATTTTGGAGAAAGCTTTAGTGGAAACAACAGTTTCAAAAGATTTGGATGTAGATCAGTTCCAAAACATGGTAGGGCACCTTATAGCTCCTCATTGCTTATTATTTTCTGAAAATGATGACGCATCCTTAAAACATCCTCACAATTCTCCCTTACATGTTGAAGTCTCCATTAATAAAACTCATGTTAAACGTGTACTCATAGATGGAGGAGCTGGCTTAAACATTTGTGCATTAAGTTTGATAAAAGCTTTGGGATATTCAGAAAATGCAGTAGACCCAAAAAAGAAAATAACCATCAAGGCTTATGATGAAGTAGAACGTTCTTCTAAAGGAACTGTTGTGCTAACAATTAAAAATAAGACCTATGGAAAGGGATACATTGTGTCAGGTTTTAGATTTGAACCTATCTTACAACATTATTCTAGGATGACCATGGATTCACAAGATGCAAGCAGTTCCTTCTACATATCATCAATGTGTGAAATTTCCTCATGAAGGATAAGAGATCACTATAATTGAAGATTCTAGTCAATATTGCAATAATTTGAAGCCAACACAAGATACAAGACATAACAGAGAATCAATATATCCTATCAAAGAAATTCAAGCAAAGTTATGGGAAACTTTTGAGGAAAAGCTCAAATTAAATGATGAAGGAATGGGAGAATATTCTTTGCATAATTTTCCACTTTCCCCTAAGTCATATAGAAAGCCTACAGATATTCAATCAAAGACATTAGAAAGATCAAAACATATGTTTAACGATACATTTGTTAGTGCTGGAACTCTTGAAGAAGAAAATGAAGACAAAGACATTCTTGGTTGGTTGTACAAGGATGAAGATAAAACTATAGCAATAGCAGCAGAAGTCAATATTCCCATAAAACAATATGGCAAAGGTTATGAAATCATGCAAAAAATGGGATATGAAGGAAAATGACCAATTGGTAAGCGACATCAAGGTATTTTAGAACCTATTTGTCCACACTCGCAATCCAAAGAAGATAAATTTGGGCTTGGATATCTAAAATCCAATCAAAGGCAACATAATCATCAACATCAAAAGTGGAGGAAGAAATCAGTTTCTAAAGAAGAAAATTGGCAAGAAAAGCTACATCAAGAGGCCGAAATAGTGACCAATAAACAAAAGAAGCAAGATGAACATGAAAAGAAAGAAGAGGATATTACGATCAAAGGTAAAGGAAAATCTTATCAACAAGTTCTGAAAATACAAACAAATGCAAAATCTGAACAAGATATTCCAAAAGAAGTAAAAATAGAGATGGTAGAAATCATAGAACTTTTTGCACCATGCAACATTCCAGTATGGTATAGTGGAGTAATCCTAGATCAGGACTCAGAGACAGATTCAAATGAGTATGAATGGGGTCCAAATGTCTTATCTACTACATCAAGTAAAGAACACAATGAAGACCAAGAAGCTATCATGAAAGAAGTCTTGTCTATTACAAAACAAAAGATGGAGTTAGAAAGAAGGCAAGAAAAATTCAGAATTCAGAGAAAAGAAGCATATGCAAAAAGGAAAGGGAATGGCAAAGACAAAGAAGTAATGCCACAAGAAGTACAAACAAGGATAGATCAAGCATATGGAAATATAAGATTTTCAACAAAAGAGGAACAAGATGTATCCATATGTGGCAGAACCATAGAAGAATTAAGAGATAGTCAAGTTGGATTGACTATTAGTCCATAAGAAGTTGAGTTTGAAAGGAGACAAAATCTAGCAAAAGAATCCTCTTTATCATGTACACAAGTATGTCAACTCCAAAATGCAAATAAGGTCAATCAAGAAGGAATTTGTAGTATTAAAGATGTGTGTGTCGATATAATCCATTCATTTAAGGGACACACGTCAGTTGAAGAACTAGTTGAGTGTGAACTACAAAATGCTAATATTGATTTTGTTAGAACTAATTCAAAGATGCTTGAGAAAGACAATTCTCAAAAACATTTAATCTATGACAGTACCTATTCTATGCCAAGTTATGATCATTATGTCATGAACGTTGAAACACCTAATGATGACAGTGATTATGATTTACCCCTTCTTCATCTTGAACTAATTGATTGGGATAATTTAGACAACCCCAAACTGAATGTCTTTTCCAATGATCATGACTTAGCCATGTACCTTAACGCTGTTGAACCCATCCCACCTAAGATATCTTCCATTGTATAATCAAGTAATGTTTCTCGTAGTCAGGAGAATGCCAAAATTTTCAGTCGCAAAAGCGAAATAAAACAAGGAAAGAGACCTATTGTTGAAAACCATTTCATGGCAACACTAGATCAATCAAAAGGGAAAATAAAGGACGCATATGATGGTGAAAACCTCCTTGAGGTGCAAGAAGATGGAAAGTTTGACATTCTTGTTGCATATTTTCAAGAGAGATCTGCTATCCTGATAGAACCAACAAAAGCAGTAAACATTGGTACATCAAAGGATCCTAAAATACTTCATTAAGTTGCCTTATTATCAGAAAAAAGATAGGAAAGAATACATGGAATTCTTTAAGAAAAGACAAATAAATTTTGCTTGGTCCTATGCAGATATGCCAGGACTTAATCCAGATCTTACCATGCATATCTTAATGTGGATTTAAAGGCAAAACCAGTTAAGCAGAAGCTAAGAAAGATGCATCCGCACATTGCTCTTCTTGTAAAAACCAAGCTGAAGAAACTATTAGAAGTGGGTTTTATAAGACCTGTTGCTTATCCAAAATGGGTTTCAAGTATTTTACCAATATCAAAATCAAATAAAAGCATAAGGGTCTGTACAGATTTCAGAGATCTGAATAAAGCATGTCCAAAAGATGATTTCCCACTACCAAACATTGATATCATAGTGGACTTGTTAGCAGGGCATGAGGTGTTTTCATTAATGGATGGCTTCTCAGGATATAATCAAATAAGAATCACACCTGAAGATCAAGAAAAGATAGCTTTTGCCTGTGCATGGGGAACATATTGCTGGAATGTTATGCCATTTGGGCTTAAGAATGCAGGAGTGACTTATCAAAGGGCCATGAAGACAATTTTCCATGATATGATGCATACATTTATGGAAGATTATGTCGATGACATACTTGCAAAATCTCATACAAGACAAGAATATTTGAACATTTTAAGCAAGATTTTTGACAGGCTGGAAAGATATCAATTGAGATTAAATCCAAAGAAATGTGCATTTGGGGTAACCTCTAGAAAGCTCCTTGGGTACATTATATTAGCTCATGGAATTGAAGTAGATCCTAAAAAAGTAAAAGCTATCACGGAGATGGAGTCACCTAGGAACATAAGTCAATTGCAATCTTTACAAGGAAGATTGCAATCAATCAGGAGATTTGTTTCTCAGTTAGCAGATAGATGTCTTCCATTCACCCATCTTCTACATAAAAATGTTCCATTCAAATGGGATCTAAAATGTGAAGAAGCTTTTTTGGAAATAAAAGAATATCTTATGAGTCCTCCAATACTGATATCACCAACCAAAGGGAAACCAATGTTGAGCTATATCTTAGCAACAAATGTATCATTAGGGGCCCTCCCAGCTCAAAATGATGATGAAGGAAAAGAAAGAGCATTTTATTATATCAGTAGAATGCTTGTTGGCTATGAATTAAATTATTCCTCAATAGAAAAAACATGTCTAGCAGTTGTATTTGCAACTTAGAAGCTGCGACATTATATGTTGATTTATTCTGTGAAACTAATAGCAAAGATAGATCCTCTCAAATATTTTTTGAGCAAGTCAACATTGACAGGGAGACTAGCCAAATGGGTTATGATACTGAGTGAATTTGATATAGAGTATGTTGACCAAAAAGCTATCAAGGGACAAGTTATCACTGATCAATTGGCTGATGTACCTTTATGAAATGACATGCCTTTGCACATCGAATTTCCTGATGCAGATATCTTGACAGTAAGTACAAACTTTTGGGAATTGTACTTTGATGGTTCTTATACACAATATGGATCAGGTGCAGGAATATTTTTCATCACACCTCAAGGACACACAATTTCCAAATCATATAGACTGTGGTTTCCATGCATAATAATACTGCAGATTATGAAGCATTAGCTATTGGGCTTAAAATGGCCATTGAATGGAATGTCAAAGAACTACATGTCTATGGTGATTCACAACTTATCATCAACCAAGTTTAAAGAACAACTGGTGGAGGAGTTTAAAGAACACTTTAAAGAAATATCATTTACACAAATTCCAAGAAATGAGAATAAAGCAGCAGATGCAATGGCTACAATAGCATCTCTCTTGCAAAATAAGGAGAATCAACAACATTACGAATTTCTTATGGAAGATATCTTAACCCCTACCATTCAATCCCAACATACCTACCGAATTTGCCATATATTAGGAACCAGTCAATCCTCATACGGTCAAACTTATCAGTATTTAAAAGAACACATCCTTCCGCTTGACTTATCTCGCAATCAGAGAAGGAATTTTATCTGTCAGTCCTCTCGCTATACTATTATTGCTAATATCCTATATAGGCGTGGTATAGATGGTACTTTGTTGAGATGTCTTAAACAAGAAGAAATCGAGAAAGTTCTTAACAAAATTCATGCAGGTATTTGTGGCACACACTCAAGTGGTTTAACATTGGCTAAGAAACTTCTTCGTATGGGTTACTTTTGGCCTACTATGGAGAGAGATTCATTCACATGTTCTAGAAAATGAAAACAATATCAAATCCATAGGAATCTCATTCATGCACCAGCACAAGAGTTATATCCTATGACAGGATCATGGCCATTTTCACAATGGGGCCTTGATTTGGTAGGAAAGATAAATCCCTCGTATTCTAATGGACATAAGTTTATTTTGATAGCTACTAAATATTTTACTAAATGGATTGAAGTAGTGCCTTTAACAACAATGATAGGAAAACAAATATCATCATTTATTTTGAATTATATAATCTGTCGCTATGGAGTTCCTATGACCATTATCACTGATAATGGAAGACCATTCAAAAATCAAGATGTGAAAGAGCTATGTGAATAATTTCATATCCAACATAGGTTTTCTACTCCATATTATCCACAGGGAAATGGTCAAGTTGAGGCATCAAACAAAACTATCTTGAAAATCTTGAAGAAAACAATCAATGAAGCTGGAAAAGACTGGCACATTTAGCTAAATCCTGCTCTTTGGGCATACCGAACTAGTATCCGCACTCCAACAGGGGCAACTCCATATTGTTTGGTCTATGGATCAAAAGCCATATTACCTATAGAAGTAGAGATACCTTCTCTACGAGTATCCTTGCAAGGTCTTATACCAGAAGAAGAACAACAAGTCTCTCGACTCTAGGAACTAGAACCAATTCAGGAACACTGCCAAAATGCAACAGATCATTTGAAAGTATATCAACAAAGAATGGCAAGAAGCTATAACCACAGAGTCAAGCTGCACATTTTTCAAATTGGAGATATAGTTCTAAGGGAGAATCCAGGAAATCAGCAGGACCGAGACAAGAGAGGAAAATTTGAACCAAATTGGCTAGGACCTTTTATCATAGTAGCAACATATGGATCAGGAGCATACAACTTATCTACCCCTAAAGGTGATTGGTTTGATGAACTTATCAATTCTATCCATCTCAAAAAATTCTATGCTTGAGATATAAAGTCCTGAAACAAAATCAATAAAAAACATATAAAGTCCTAAAAAAATCAGTAAACATCCAAACAAAAAAAAAACCTAAAAATCAAAATATGAAAAAAAAATACAATAAATTTAGTTGGTAAAAACCTAGTAAACAGGTGCTATCTAAACAGTAAGTTCTTCCATCTATGAGATCACTTTGCGCACCTATCCACTCCATCCTATCACATCTATCGCTTCCATCATATCCTAACTTTTCCATTCCATCTTTCGCATCCATTGCTTTGAACCATTTAGCAAGAAATATGCAGCTTACCAATAGTTATCAATCTTTGACATACTTGTCGTAGTCACTGTCTTGGATCTTATCAGAATCAATCAATTTGCATTTGTATCCCACCATAGTTTGGATCTTGATGAATTCATACATTCATAATAATTTTTGTTTCCACTGGGGGCAAAATCCTAATTCCTTTTTGCTAAGGTGATCTTTTGAATCTTTTAAAATCCAAAACATTTAGAAAACTTAGAAAAACCAAAAACACCTAGGATTTTGAAACAGATAACGAGCAACAAAGCAACAAAAATCAAGGCATTTCATCAACGACTGAATCATGAAACTCAGAAAATGAAGAATCAACCAGCAAGTAATACGAGATTATTAAAGATCATTCATCAAGATGATTATATCAGTTAATGACCATAAGAACATGTGAATTACATGCAAGATTCAATGTTTATATCTTGATTTTATTGTTAATCATGTACTCTATGCAACTCAAGGATGTCCATGACTAGAGAAGCTATGATGGGGCATGATTATTTTCTTTGATTGTTGTCTGTGGTTTATCTCTTACTACGGTATGTACTTGTCTCAGGATATGATCAACAAAAGATCAAGGAGGACGTTCCAAGTCATGCATGAAAGGGGATAATCCTTGTCTGTTCTGCAAGCAATACTTAGGTCAACTTGACTCATTATATCAAGTTGCCTGTATTCACTTGCTATATCAAAATCTATGTAAGGAATACTCAGGTCATCTTGGATCATCATGTCAAGTTGCTTGTATTTTCTTACAACATTTTAAAAGCTCAATGATGAAATCAAGCACTGTTACAAGATAGCATATAAAGAATGGTAGAACAATTTTTAGTTAGATGATTTTGGATTAGCTCATTATTCATCTACATTATAAGCATTCATGGTCAGTTGCATTATAAGCATATCATTTCATTAACAGATCAACGGTCATAAATAAAGATTGAGTATACTTGGACAAACAAAAACAATTTGCATTTAATCATTATAGGTACATTCATTTTTTAGAATCATTTTAATCATCATCCATTTCATTTAGTTGCATTTAAATCATTGCATTTATTTGTATTCAATTAAGTGCATTTCATTCATCATATAGTGTATCGTCATTATTATTTGCATTATCATTCCATTAACGATCATTTAGTTGCATCTTTACACTTCGATTCATAAACATTACATATAAAGTCAAAAACATTTCATGTAGATAATTTGTATTTACATCATCATAAGCATTAAAGCAATCATTCATTTGCATTTCCATATAGATCATTCCATTTGCATCATTTACATATCATTTAAGTTAGTAATCATTTTCATTTGCATCCAAGATCATCAAAATCAAAAATCAACAAAAGCATTTATCATTGCATCATCATATAAAACATCATCATCAAATAGAATAACATGCATACATATCACTGCATCCATATAATCAAAGCATAAAGAATCATCATCAAATAGAGTAACATAATAAAGATCATCATCATATAGAATCCATATCTACATATAGATCATAATAAAACAATAAAAGTCCAAGTATACAATGATATCAAATAAACAATACAAGTGCCTCCAAATCAAGTCATGACTGTCCTGTACCACTACCACTTGACTCTGTCTGTCTCTATGGCTGTGGGCGAGAAGATCCTCCAGATGCCTGTCTCCCATGATCACCACTCCTCTGAGGAGGTCCCATGACCCCATCCACTGCTAGTATCCATTAACACAATGGTATGATAACTACCTTCTCTCTGGCTCTCTGCAACTGCCTCCTAATATCATCGTTGCCAGTGGGAAGTCTCCTTCTCGGCCCGAACTAATTCTCTAACAGTGTCAGCTGAGAGAGTACCTGATCCAACTTGCTGAATATGATCAAGAAGGCCCTGAGTATCCTGTTGTCTCCTAATAACTCTATCCCTCTCAGCCACGAGAGTCTGCACCTATGCTCGAAGCTGATCAATCTATGCTCTAAGACTATCAATGGTCTTCTACTCTGGCACATCATGCTTTGGTGCATCCTGCTCTACCATATCATGCACTAGTGCATCCTGCTCTGGCAAATCCCGTTGTGGTGCATGCACCCCAATCCCCTCCTCACCACCACTCTGTTTAACTGCTGGAATCTCTGTCTGAGTAGCTCTTGCAACCTATCATCTAATAAGGGGAACATGATCCCAGGATCCTTATCATCTCCACCATGAGCTGCAATAACCCTAGGGTCTGGCTGAATCTGTCCAAAATCAATGCCTCTCCCGCAACCCCCATCCAGTCCAGTCACCCTACCTCCTCCTGTCAATGGAAACCCTCTCAGTGATCTCATACCTGCCCTGCCATTCTCCCTTCTAATCATGCCAACCAGTCCAAATGGTCCTCCATGAACTCTCAATCCACCTCCCCTCCATCTAGGTCTCCTACCATCACCACCACCACCTCCATCCCCACCCTCATCTCCACCTCCCCCGGCCTCCTGAGCAGCTCCGAGCTCTCATCTCGGTCTCCGTCTCCTAACACCTGGATCATCTGAATCATCATCCTCATCTCCTGAGCTGGGAGGAGGATCTGCTGGATCAGTAATACGAGGAAATGGATGAACTAGTATGTACTGAGCATAATCTGCAGTAACACTAGGATCAAGAATGTGCAAACTCATATCATAAGCCACTCTCGAAGTAGCAAGAAACTCTGCACGAGAAATCTCAAATGACAAGGAAGGTCCCCAATCTCGTCTATCTCTGTACTGCCAAGCATATATCGTCACACCAGTAGGCATATGCTGGATCATACCAAACTGTCTAAGAATGCGACTAATCAACCATCGCTCAATAATGTAAGGAGTCTGACCAATGAGATATCTACTCTGCATGATAAATGGTAATGTCCGTGCATCATCCATCCATGGCTCACAATCAACATATGGTCTCCAAGTAATGCTATCCAATGAATCAAGCACCCAACACCAATACTCCATATTACCCAACTTATGCTAAGCAAGGATACCTGCATAAAAATACACATATGGCTGCCTCTCTCCACGAACTCTGTGATGTATAGGCCAAGTCACAACAATGTGCTCCTAGTACCTGATCTGCAATAATGTGCATCATGTAGACAAACTAGCACTCTCATCATACACCACTTGATGAAGATCATATTATAAATGTGCAAGCATACAAACACCCCAAACATATCGAGTACGATGTTGCATCATACTCAGGAGAATCTCACCCCATCCAACAACAAAACCTCGCAATCGCCTATTAGGATAAATAAATCCTCTAATCAAACCAACAAGAATCATAGGGAGAGTCTCATAATACATCACCATATCCTCCCATCGGATCTCTCCTCTAGCGATGCTATCATCACCAAACACGGCTCTGCAAGCCTCTGTCCCAACATGATCTAGAAAATCATACTGCACTAACTTGGCAGTCACTGGGATGTGCCGAATCCTATACACATCCTCGAGCGTCACACTAATCTCACCCGTGGGCAAGCAAAAAGTGTTATGCTCACTATGCCATCTCTCGGCTAACATTGTCAACAATCCTCTATTATGTGTAATCTCAGACATATACAATAGATGGCGTAAATCACAGGCATCTATATGTCTAACCTCAACTTGTGTCAGCTCTGACACTAAATGACGTATTGCCGGTAATTTCTCCTGACACTGGAGAACATCAAGTTTCTCCTATTTAGCAAGAGAATTCAATCAATCATCAACTATTTATCTATCAAATCAAACTGAAGCAACCTACGCTATCTATCTATCAAGTCAAACTAAAGCAACCTACGCTATCTATTTATCAAATCAAACTAAAGCAACCTACTCTATCTATCTATCAAATCAAATTGAAGCAAATTAAGCTATCAAATCATTTTTTTAAAACCTATATCAATCATGATTTTCTATCAATCACCGAGTTCAATCAAAACTCTGCTAAGCTCTTACATTAGAAACTAAATCGGTTTCTTAGAGCTAATCAATCAATCAAATAAATCAATCAATCAATCAAGCAATCAATCAATCAAGTCCCTATTCATCATACATGCACATCAAATACGTTAAATCTAATCATCAAAATATTTTTTTAGCTTTTGCACTTATCAAAAACATCAATTTTGAGCATATGCGCTATCCTATTAAGCAAAAGCGCTATCCTATGCAAAAACACTATGATCCTTAGCATATGCGCTAACCCTAAGAACATATGTGCAAAACAAAGAAAAAGCGCTAACTTCATTTGCAAAAGCGCAAACAAACAATTCAAAAGCGCTATCCTATGCAAATGTGCTAACATCCTTGGCATATGCGCTACCAAAAAGAGCATAAGCGCTAATCTATTCATATGCGCTAAACCTAATTGCATATGCGCTAAATCAAAATGCAAAAGTGCTAACCAAATACCGAAAATTGCAAAAAATTCAAAAAATAAAAAACATGCCTAAAACATGAAAAGTTGCACGATAAGTTGAAAACAAAGCTCGGGATAAGATACATACCAGATACCCATACTTGGGAGGTCGCTGATATCGTCGAACACACTCAAATCGATGGTTCTCCACAGGAATCACCATTTCGCCACCTCATCAAGAAAATTTTCTTCACAAGCTGACAAGGATAACAATGAAATTAAAATTAGCCTTGGTTAATTTTATATTTACTATTTGAAGAGTAATTAATGCTATTCAATGGGACAATTTATTTTGTTTTTTACAAATGAATTTAATTGATGGGACTTTTTTTATCAAATATCATGAGATCAATCGTTCAAACCAAAGTTTTCAACAATTTCACGATCAATCTCCTGAGGGGGCACAGAATTAGGATTTTTAATCTTCGCCAGGCGCGCTATTGAGACTTGATTTAATCTTTGAACAATGTTGTCTCGACATCATTTCAAAGAGGGGCAAAATGTATACACATAAAATTGGCTATGAGCGATTAAATAAATATTATATATTTATTTAATAATTATTCTTCTATTAAATAGTTAATTTGAAAAGATTAATTTATTTAATTCATTTCGTGTCTTTCTATTAATTAATATTTTATTAATTAATTCATCTATTCCATTACTCTAAAATAATTAAATATCTAATATTTAATTATTCCTCTAACCAAGTTAATTAAATATCTAATATTTAATTATCTCCTTCAATCAATTAAATATCTAATATTTAATAGTTATTCTCCTATCTATTGACGGGTGTTTTGACACACTCACCAACTGTCAGGTAGTTTCTGCAAACACTCACCACCACTCCTGAAAACCAGTAAGTTATGAGAAACTAACTACTCCAAGGTCTCTATAGTCGAGTCTCGACGGTGATGGGCAACTCAGTGGCTGATGCGATTGTACCTGTCAAGGGGCCTGCGGGTTGAAACAACTTCAAATTACCTACTTTTTTTGTATTTTTAGATTTACATTCTCTTTCGAAATAATCTGCAAAAGATAGACCAGGGAAATAAGAAAATAACAATGAAACCAATTCAATAACAACTTAATGAACTACTTAATTAGTACCCTGCAATCCAAAAATCATCAAATATTATTCAAATCAACATTTAATTACGGACCTCCAATGAACATGCAAAGTCATGCAACTTCACAAACTCATGGAAAGAATATCACCACAATATTGTCTATCCTAGTAATTCTCATACACCACTTACATGCACAATATGATTCATAAAGCAATATACAGAAGATTAGAACAAGTTGCTGATTTCAAACAATAGACATTATCAGACTGCAAAGAACAAACTCATAGCACATATGCATAGATCAGGCAATCTATAAGTTGCTTCTTGTATTAACTCCAAAGAATGTATCACAAAACTACTCAAATTCATAACAATAATCTAAAATCTCTAAGTAGGCCTCAAATCATCAATTTGTGAACCCTCTAAATGGATTCTCTAATTGGACCTCAAATCATCAATTCACGGACCCTTAACAATGAATCAAAATCTCCAATTTATAGAGTTTCTTGTCCTACTTTCTAGGAAATAAACCTAACCTAAATTAAGAACTAAAAAACAAGGAGTCACAGTTGACTTGCAAGTCTCTGTCTTGGACTCCAGTTAACTATTTCGAAATTGGGACTGCTGGGACTGGGTGAGCATTACGAAGACCATGCTACATGAGCCAACACTTCGTAATCATGCAAAATTTGCTCAAAAAGCAAGTGTGACATCCATTATCAGTTGAAGCTAGAGTGGTTGTGATGGTGGCATTGCTCCAACATGCATTTTGCTTTTCCTAACTGTATGTTTGTCCTTCAAATAAACTCCAATTCAACATTTGTTCCAACTTATCTCCGCTTCATTTCAACTTTATCTCCATGATTTACAAATCTAATTCATTAAGGACCTGCACATTAAAACAACAAAATAATTAATTTATTTCCTAAAATGTGCCAATTTAATAAATTCACAATTTTTAAAATAAAACTTGATTTCATTGTGAATTTAAATAATTTAAATCTTTTAAATTAAATAAAAAAATATTACAAAAAGATTTGAATCATTATAAAATAACTTTATTAAATTTTAAAATAAATTAAAATTCAATAAAAATAAATAAATCCCTTTTGATTTTCCCATGGTGGGTCCCATTTTTTCATTTAGGTAAAAGACAAACAATTAATCCTCTTATAAAATAATTCATTTAAATCCAATAAATGAAATTAGAGGAAAAGGTTTAGATGCCCTTTTAAAGGATTATTATAATGTAAAGATCAAAAGCATTTAAGAATTTAAAATTAAATCATGTCCAAAGTTTTGAAAAATTAAACTCTTTCATTTTGAGGACACGGTAATTTATGGGGACCCACATTTTATAATATTCTTCCACGCCATGAAGATTGGGACTTTAGCTTCTCTTTTCGTATGTGCATAGTTTTTTTTCAAAGAAAGCTCACTTTCATGCCATACACTAATACATTTTCTTTAAGTTCGTTGATTTTAGACTGTAAAATATTTCTGTCAATTTCGTATTCTGAAGATCCAACTTTGATGTTCTCTGATTTAGGGAGTGCACATTTTAGTATTTTGGAATTTATAATAATTTGCTTGTCCGGACCTTCGGAGTTCCAGATCTGAGAAAGATTCTTTGGTTCATGCTTTTGGATCAAGCTCGTCTGGCTTGATTTTTCATTTGATTTTGATCAAGACGTATTTCCTTATCAGTTGGTCATGTCTTAAATTTCAGATCAATCCTCACATACGGTTGCACTTCTTCGTTATGTTGTGCCTTGGCAGAAAAATGCTTCATGCCCAAAATGGGGACTTCACATAGCATGCGTAGAGCTTCTGGTTCTAAATTCATCTAAAATGCTTAATCAATTTTCTTGTTCTTACTGGCAATCCGTTAAGGCTTTGATTTTGTAATTGCTTCTCACACAACACGTTTTCTACTCTTCACCAGTCGGTATGGATACGCATCCTGGCATATGAATCCCAATTTGCTTCTTTTTATATATCAGGCCTTCGTGTTTCAAAGCAACTTCATTACTTTTGCCACAATCTCAGATTTATCATTCATATTCTGCATAGATGCATTGTGTTCTTACCCTAATTAGGGTTCGTCTTAACAAATTTTGCATATTGGCCTTCGTGCTCAAAATCACTTGATGCTCTGTTCCATTTATTTATTTTTATTGCGAATTCTTTATATCATCATACTGTGCGATAAGAATCTCTCCATTCATCCATTACTTTGGTGGTGTATCGAATTCCAAATTTAGTGGCTTTGTTGTGCTTCCCTTTTTCTTTGCAAACAGTAGATTTCACACTTTTTGTTGGGCTGGCTTAAAGAGCACACACTAAGGTTTGACTCCCTTAAGTGTCTCTGGGCCCACTTCCCTGTTGTTCCGTTTCCGTTCTGTTTGTCGTGCTGCACTCATCTGACTGTCAAGAGTCACCGTCACTGCAACTGCAATTTCTGCTAGCACACCCATTCATAATAAAAGTCACGGTTAAGTTTGAATTTAAATTTTGAATCTAGTCTCCCGCCAAAGCCACTAAAAGCGGCAAAGAAGGATTTCTGGCACACAAGATATTTTTACTGGGATATTGGCTCCCAACTTGCATAGCCTCCTGAAACAGAAAGCTAATTTGATGTATTTTTTCAATGTTGCTGCTTTAGATGGAGGCATACAGATACAGATGTACCGAGGTTCAAAAATAATTTGACAAAAGATGGACAGAAGAAAAGGCAAAGCTGAGATCTTTAGGCGTCTTGAGAGGGAATGATTTTAGACGTTGTGCTTCCCAGCAAAACCGACTACTTGTTCTGAACACGATTTTAAGTATGTATTCCCATTTTGCAATAGGAAAGGTCAATTTAATAGCTGAGATCAAATGAGAAAGTGCAGATTTGAGGGAAATAAATTAGACATCATCACCAAAATTGCACACCCTTTGAAGGATGAAAAACATGTATTTGAAACAAAGATTCTATTTGGATTAATCAAATTTTTGAAATTGTTTAGGGCCTCAAACGCCATTGCGCGACTGAAATTTTGAATGGGTCCTCATTGATCGACTTACAATAGTCAGCTATTTCAATCCTGTATCTGTAGCCTACTTTGCATGGGTTATATACCATCTTATCTGCTCTCTCTCAACAAATAGTATAGTTCATTGTTTCTCATCAACTGTTCTTTTTAGTCTGCTATTTTGTTAGTTTGTAATGTGAATAGTAGCAAATAGGCGGGATCAATGATAATCAAAATCTTGATCGTGCTTCTTGTTCTAGCTGTTATATTTGCCCTGCAAGTTTTTGCTTGATATAAGCTTAAGACTAATGCAAATACTAATTCATATAGTAACTATAAAGAAGAAAAATTTAATTTGTTTCAAGTTGTGGGCACCTTACAATCTGTTTTAATCCAGATCTTAAGTGCTGCAAACAATAAAGCAAGGCTGCATATAAGATTCTATCACTTAGACTCATACGCACAGTAACAATGATATACAGGTCTATGACCCAATTCATATTCTCTTGCTAGGGAAACTGAATTTTGTTTTTATTAAACCTTGATCTTGTTTAATCTGTAGTGATAAAAGAGCAATTAAAAACTATTCCATTCCAATGTCCCTGCTATGTTTCACAGCTTAATGATACGGTGTTAAACTAGGTTTTTGCAAATATATTCTAACTAGCCTCGTGAGAGTTTGCTTGAGAAAATAGTGTTCTTTATACTCAAATAAGTAGATTGATGAAAGTATGCACATGCAATGCAATGAAGGATGTGAAATACATTTGTATACCCTGTGGCATGTCCTCTTAGTTTGATCAGATAGGGCTATCAATTCAATAATATTACTGTTAAAATCATTTTAACATTTTATTGGGTTCAAAATGCTTCGTCATAGTCCCAAGAATCTTACTTATATACATATTTTTCTAATTGTTTGCCACGTGTAGAAAAACCCTAATAGTGTATAGCTCTTTAAAATACACTAGTGTAAACCTTTGTTAACTTCTTTAAACTTTGAGCAAGACTAATAGTGAGTGATTAGAGGGCATTAAGATTGACAATGGGCGCGTTCTAGAAAAAGTAAAGGTGTGCATATTTTTTTTCCTACAAGACTTAGTTTAGTTTCTAACTAATGAAAAATTATATTTTATCACATGCCATCTTTAAATCATGTTAATATCCTTTTTGAAAAGATAAGGCCTTGATTGAATAGGTGTATCCAAGCTTTCCACTTGAGTACTAGCTAGAGACATATTGCATGAATTCATTCATTACATGAGGGGTCTCTTTGACTTAATTTTCCATCATTCCAACTTGGAGCAATATAAATCTCCCAGGTGAGAATCATGTACAATGTATAATTTGACACCTATAACACATGGACTTTCGAATAATGCTCAAAGGGTCCCACCATATATGTCACACCTTTCCCACATAGACACCACATCTTCTCACACTTGGCCATTTACCAATAGGGAGATAAATAGAAAAATGTAATTCATCCATATACACCAAAAAATGCCTTAGTCACCTACACTAATAAGCCTACACAAATGAAGAGAAGCCATATAAGGCATGCATAGACATATCCAGGCTTTCCACTTTAGTACTAGCTAGTGACATATTGCATGAATTCTTTCATTGCACATGAGAGGTCTCTTTGACTTAATTTCCAATTAGTCCAACTTGGAGAAATATAAATATCTCATGTGAGAACCATGCACAATGTATAATCTATCACCAATAACACATGACCCATTGAAGAATGCTCAAAGGGTCCTACCATATATGCCACACCTTTACCAGTAGACGACGCATTTTACCACACTTGGCCATCTACTAATAGGGAGATAAATAGAATAATACAAGTCATCCATATACACAAAACATGCCCTATTAATCTACACTAATAATCATAGACCAATGAAGAGAAGCCATAGTAGGCATGCACAAACATATATTCAAGCTTTCCATTTGAGTACTATCTAGAGACATTGCATGACTTCATTCATTGCGCATGAGGGGTCTCTTGGAATTAATTTCCAATTAGTCCATCTTGGAGCAATATAAATCTCCCATTTGAGAAGCATGTATAATATATCGCCGACAACACATGGCCCATTGAAGAATTCTCAAAGCGTCCCACCATATATGTCATATGTTTGCCATGTAGACATCACGTTTTCCCACACTTGGCCATCTACTATTAGAGAGATAAATATCATAATGCAAGTCATACATATACAATAAAAATGACCTACTCACCTACTCTAATAACCCTACACTAATAAAGAAGGATCGTATTAGGTTTGCATGGACAAAATTAATCATATATTCACAAACACATAATGAAGTATTAAGACCATCGATAAGATCTAATAATAGGTCCATGCATGGAGGCTATTCTAATCATAAGTTCATAATGACTAAAAATTAGGTTGTGCAATAATTGATTAGTAAGATTCAATTATCAAGATTCAATACATTGTTTTGTAATTTTTCTCATATCCAATCTTCTCTTCCAAATAACTCTCTAGATCTTCTATAAAGGTTATAATATTGTTATAATTTATCTCAATTCTTCTTTGAATGCATATCCTTATGTCCCCCATTAACTTTCTAGACCTTCTTTCCAATTCATCCCAAAGCCAAATCTCTATGGCATCTTCACCATTTGTGCTATAATTGTTTCAATCTAAGACAATCTCACCTTCTAAGTTAGGTTTACCATAGATAAATTTTGGAGGATTGCACCTAACTTGATTAATATCCAATAATTCATGGATTGTAGGGTTGATCATAGATATTTTCATTTTTAGGTTCATCATAGATAATCATGGATAATTATCAATGATGAACCTAAAGATCATTTTTGGAGGGTTGATTTTATTATTGTAGCTTATCTAAAGATGAATTGGGTAAGCTTGTAGATGGTTGAAGAATGCAAGAATGCAAACCCATACTCTTCATCCTTGATGAAATTATTCAAGGAGATACATAATGATGGGAGTTCAACTTTGATTGGCATAATGATGGGAGTTCAACTTTGATTGGCAAGATGAGTTTAGTGTTAAAGATAGTGGAATATGGAGTGGCACTAGTTGGTGTGTAAATTCTAGTGTGATAGGCTCAAAGAGTAGGATTGAGGTGGAGGCGCTAATCACGACTGATATAATTGAGAAATTTATTAAGGATTTTTAACAAGGTTTAATTAGTTGCAGTAAAAACTAGTTATATTACCTTGAGAATAGTAGGGGTGAACTAGTGATTCTAAATTTTTGCTTGCAAAGGGTGTAGAATTCATTGTTTTTAAATGAATATCATTATCAATTATGATGATGGATGGAATGCCATAGCAACAATTGATATGGTAAAAGATGAATTTGGATATTTAGGTTCCAATGAAGGTGAGGGGGATGGAATCTACTCATTCATAAAATATTGTATGATAGTGATAATAAACTTATGGTCATGGGATGATGGGGGATGGATCTTGCCAACTAGGTTAAGGCTCTATTAGGAAAAAACCAAGGGTTGGTGATAAGTCAAAATCATTGATACGGTGCATAAGTGAGATTACAAATTATGTGTTATTGTATTAAACTTGATAACAATGACTAGCATCAACAACAACATTAATACTCTAAAATAAATTGTATGTAGGGACACATCAAGTTTTGAAGCCTTAATATCACCATACATTTGAATCTCCAACCAATAGTCATATAAATGTTTCATGTTAATTAAACTTGGTCAAGTTTATTCTTTGGGATTGATTAATGATGAAATAATTTGATATTTTGGAAGAGGAAGTACTATGGTAATATATATAAATTTTTAGCCCCTAGTCATCCTATGATAAGTATCCCCTATTGAATGATATCTTGAAGAAGTTCAAGATACATAAAAAATTTAGAGGGCAATGTTAAGATAAATTAGGTAAGGCATGTACTACACTAGGAATAAATACATATTTAGAAGTAGTAACATTCTATGTGGATCTATAAGCAAAAATCCATGAACATTAAAATGTATACTCAAGAAAAAATCCTCTTACAAAAACGAAAGGACCTTTTGAGGTATAACCATGAGGAGAAAAAATCAATAAAAAATAATTGGACATTATTATAGGCTAGATGAGAAATGGTAGTAGTGTACCAACATATCATAGCGTGATTGAGAATCATGTATGTGCAAATGCAAGATGATTCTCAAAGTATATTAATGTACAAAATTCGTAGAACATAGCTAAAATAAAATTAAAAGTCATATATGCATCATCAAAAATATGTATCTAAGAAGGAACCATACAAAAAATATCATTTAGGAAGCCAATATAGATTAACAAATGTGACATCATCATGAGATAAAATGGATTGATAGTTGGATCATGCATATGACTCCATAATGATGTTCAAATTTGATCTACAAAGCTTATAAAATAAAAAAATATGCAATTCATATGTTTGGAAAGAGAACATATTGTCTTCTTTACCATTTATTGATCCTAAATATGTATTCTATTGTATATTTTTATTTAATAATAAGTAAAATAAATAAATATATTAAAATATATTTAATATAATATCATATATATTGTAATATATTTATATAATATATTAAATATAATTTGACTTATTTTATACTATATTGTAGATTAATTGAGTTAATTTATACATTTAATTAAATGTACATTATAATTAAGATAATATATTAAAATTATAATTAGGGGCAGCCACCTTATCCACCTACTATTGCTACCTACAATTTTTATACAAAAGGCAGTTGCATATTATAGATTCAAATCACATTTGAATGTTATTGTGTTGTAGATGGGGTCTTTAGTTAATTATTTATCCCTTAAAAAAAATTAAATTAATTAAATTTAATATTACAATATCTATTATAATTATCCAAAGGGAACCCTACTATTCAAAATATTTAAAAAATAAATTTATAACATCTTAAATAATATATTTATCACTTAAATACAATTAAAGCACCTTATTTTATTTTATATTATTAGATTTTTTATTCAAAATTTAATTTTTATATAAAAAATAAATAAAAAAATATTAATTTTATAATAAATTAATAAGTAATTATATAATATTATTTTATATCTAATCAATAATTTGATTTTAAACTGGTACTTAATTGATAATTATTATCATATTAAATTTAATTTAATAATATTAATTATTGATCAATAATTGAAATATAACATAATTAAAAATAATTAATAATTACATTAACAACTTTTTAAATATAATACACAATAATTATTGAATTATTAAATTTCCTAATTTAGAAGTTAAAAAATTGAAAGATTAAAAAAGTTAATTAAATGCGTGCAAATTCAAAATGCAGCGCGTAAATTGTTTTACCCAAAGAAAATTAAATTGTTTTACCAAAGCAAGGCATGTACGAACGTCAGTGATAAAAAATAAGTGTTTCGCAAAGGCACAGGTTCATAAGGTTTTTTGGGGGTCTGACACTTTTTGAGAAATACACCAAACGGAAAACGGAAATAGATGAAATAAAAACGGAAAATAGTAATTGTTAGTGGGGCCCACATGACACAGCATACACTAGTCAAAGCTTAGTGTGTGCTGTTTAAGGCTGGCCCTTTTTGTTCCTTTATGGCTCTGGGGTTTTGGACTCACAAATCTTTTATGGTTGCAGCACCTCGGGGTCTCGGAAGTACGAAGTTCTGGACTCTCAGCTAGTTGCTCCACCGTAAATGTTCGACTCTTCGTTGCTCACCTCTTACACTTGTTCCGGACTTTGGGGATGTGGTATTCGATCTATCCAAACTCTCTATCACTTTCAGGCTCCGGGGTTTTGGAGTTGCGAAGAGTCTTCACTGTCCAATTTCTGCACTCCTTTCTTTACGATGACTTTGATGATTCCAGCGTTTCGGACATTCGAGGTCCTCATCTTTGTGATGTTCTTCAAGACTTTTTTAGCTTCTTTGAGTCTCGGGGGTCCAGAATCTCGGACAAGATTCATTGCCTTTCATTCTTTCGGACTTTGAAAATTTACATTCTTTGGACTCCGGGGTTTCAAACCTCTGGAGTCTAGAAGTTTATCATCTTTTGGTCCTTCAGACTCCGAGAGTCCGAAGTTCCGGAATTCCGAACTCTTCCATGGTTTGAGTCCTGATCTTGCATTCAGTTGTGTATATCATTTGGCCTTCTTACATCGCCCATCACTGCTTTACCAATGGCTAGATCTCGAAATCTGCAACAACATAGTTTTGCACTGACTAATACATTTGGGGTCAAATTCCGATGGAGGTTTCTGACGGACAAGGAGCGTTGGGGTCAAATTTGATTTTTTTAAAAAAATATGCCCGTGTTCGTTAGAATTCCGACGACATCGAGCATTTTATAAAAAAAAAAAACACAACGCATTTTCATTTTGAATCGAAGCAATTCGAAGCAACTGACGACCGTCTTGCCTCCCTGCCCCCCCCGCCGGAGCGATGTCTACACAAGCAAGGTAAGGGCAACTAATTTTTTTCCGCAATCATATTGAGACTGGTTTTTTTTTGCGAATTAATCCATTTTGCGAATTAATCACATGCTGTGTGTATGCTACCCCATTTTGTGATTTTTGTTATTGGAGCATTTGCAACTAATTTCTGACGAAAAAACCCCCTTCGATTATGCTTTGATGGATGTCCATACCTTGTTCCAAAGCTCCTATTTTGGCACACGCAGGGAGGATGCTGGCAAACGTTGCAGCAGAGAAACGTTTTTAACAAAATACAACAGTTATGGATCATGAAACCCTTGACCCAATAGACACTACACATGCAAAGCTCGAAATGAGTTAATAAAATGTTTTTGAACCAAATGCTTAACAATATTTAGACACGATAGTAACGAGGATTTTTACAAAAACAACCCTTAATCATACAATAAATATACATACCAGTTTGTATATTTATCAGACACGGGCTACCAGTTACATAGTCATCCAAGAAGCAAGAACCCTAACTATCGTGTGTCATAGCCAGAGCTTGAGATATTGTAAATGAATTTCGATGGGATGATAAAAAAAAGTTAAGTATAATATATTCCCATTTTCTAGTGACATAAAGTGTCCCATTCTTTTAATGCCTTTAGAAAGTGTTTCAAGCCCAAAGTCTTTTAGACACTATATTCAATGCCGTTAGAAAACTACTAGGCAACAATTCTCTTATCCAATGATCAAAACCATATAACATATGCTCACATATTCGAATAGTATCACCAAATTTGATATTCTATGCAATATAAGCATAGATTGGAGTAAACATACGAATGATGAGTCTTACTAATAAGACCCTTTTCCAAGTACATATTAAATTTTATCTTTTTCAGCCTATATCATATGGTAATGTATCCTTTTTCAAACCATGTAATTGTATTTGCATATGATCACTATATTTTTCTATAGCAACCAAAGTCAATGAAGATACATGCTAAGAGATGATTGTTCACTGATGTCATTGTAATGTGAATCCTATAGTGTTCTTTTTTCATTGTTCTATTGTGCTTCTCAAGCTGCACCAACATAGTTTTATTTAATGGCTTTGTTTTGATAGTGATTTCTCCATGGCTTCCACTGTTTTTTTCTTGGCACATTCAATGCATTGTCATCTATCACTACCATTTATTGTCCTTTTTACCTTTATTGAGGTTGTTCTCATACATGTCATTCACTTTGTCTATGAGTATATCTCAACCAATTCACTGTTGTAAGTATAAATAAAAGATTAGTCTCATCTCTTTTACTATTTTAGACCTTCATAGTAATCTTTGCAATATATCATTTCCTTCCAATTATATGGAATAATGATTTTCTTTTTATGGAATGTGATGAAGGCTTGAGTGTGTCTTCTTGAACAAAAAGAGGACTTAGAGAAAGTAGATTCACATAAGGATAGGTGGATTTTCCTAAAGATGAAGGGATAAGACTTAACAAAAAGAGGACTTAGGATGATGATCACAAGGAGGATTCATTTAAGGATATGGCATATTCACCTAAGGGATAGTGTATTCTCCCAAGAATATGGAAAAATTATTGATTGGTGGAATGACATACTAGATCAAGGAATGATACAAGGGTAGATTCACCTAAATATAGGGTAAATTCAGCTAAAAGGGTCCCATGAGATTGTGGTACTGAGTACCTATCTATGGATGGTGTATTTGGATACAAGTATGATTAAACCATGCTTGTGTATGATGAAACAAAGTCCAGATCTCTATTATAGGTCAGACATAATCTCTATTATTTGAGACACCATTTTATTAGCATATCCAATTAGGGTAATTTATGGGTTTAATTATGGATCATGTTGTCTATTTTCATGCACTATTGAACTTATTTGGATATATTGTGATTATTTTAATTTTGAAGTTATAAATAAATTATGTTTGTACCTTAGAAAGGGTAACTCCAATTGATGTTTGGGCAGTTTATTTGAAAACTTATGGTGATTATTACCCTATGTTATGTAATGGAGTTATTTTTACACTAAGTAATTAACTAGAAAAATGAATTTGTATTGTTGTACAAGTATGATACAATACAAGTATGATGAAACCATGCTTGTGTGTTTACATGTTTGTGCATCCTATTGAGAACCAACCTTGCTGTTGAGGAACTCAATAAATGTGGTGTTAAGTAGAAGAATGGAAAAATCAAGAAGCTATGGTGACATATTGTGGCATTAGTAGGGATTATCTATATTGACCACACTTTTCAAAAATAGTATCCCCTAGTTCTCCTCATAGAATGGACCATTGGATGGCTCATAGTGGTATCCTATCCTACATTTATCTTGATGGCATTGCCGATAGTTGGTATGTGGTTCTTGGTACGGGTTTCCTCTTACCCTATTATCTTATTTATATCTTTGTTCCAACATGTGGAGATTGATTTTTGTCATGCTATGATGATTTTCATGTTTGCATGTGTTTTGACATTATGCAAATAGATATGATGTCACACCATACTTATGTTTTGATATAGTGTAGGTGATGGTTACATGTTGTTGATGGTAGCGATTTGGGTTCAAAGACACAATTCCACACACACACACAAATATTTGAAGATGCATTTTATATTATTCCTTCTTAGTGGGGATTAGTGTTGGAAGATTTGCACACATGTAGAGAGGAACTCATGTTAGATACAATAGGTTGTGTTTGATAACATTTGAATGTGCCTCATGATGTATACATATAGCTTTGGTGTGTGACATGCATGCACATTTTTCCATAAGACACATTGCTATGTGGCATGTGCCCTATGCATGTCATCTTTGTGAGGCACGTTGCTATGTGCAATGTGGCCCTAGGTGTGTCTTCTATATGAGGTGTATTGCCATGATATGTTAGGATTTGTAGTGTGCAGGCCACAAATGCATGCATGAGGGACTATTATTATAGTCATGTTTTTTGGGCATGTAGCCTAGGCATGTCTTCTCCATTAGGTACATGGCCATGCCGTGTGGGAGTTTTTGTGTTCATGCCACAAATGCACACATGAGGGACTATTATTGGAGTCATGATGAATCTTCACTCTATTTAGCCACAATTTCTAGTCATATACTTATGTAATGTGCACTTTTAAGGATTGTGAAGTTTCCTTCAATTATTGATGATCTCTCATCTTTGTTGCATGGGCCAACAATTTTATTTTATCTTGTTTGAATTAGTTTAATCACTATTGTGAGTTTTCTCTATTGTGTAGTTATTGTGGCTATGCTTGATTTGCTATTGGAATTGAACACATTTATTTGACTTATTATTGTTACTATTTTTTCTTTCTTTCAATATTTATGATCTTTGGTAGTTTAGTGAAACTCTTGCTATTTTTAAATGTTGCCTTCTTTGTTGTGATGTGATTCCTCACCAAGATCGACATAGATAACCTTGGATGAGTGTATATAAGGAATCAAACATTGGGAAAATTTGAGGATAGGGGTAAGTGTTTGTTGTATGGGTAGCTACGATCCACTTGTACATTCTTAGTGATTATTGACGGCTATGTCTTGGAGCTGGCTAATCCCATTAAACAAACAAGGGGGAAGTCATACATAATCATATGGATCCTCCCTAGTTGTGTGTGGATTCAAGACGACCATCATTTCATATGGTTCTTGGTTACTTTGTGAGACCATGGCATCCTCTTAGACCAATATGTGAGCCTTGTATTGTTATCCCTGCAATGTGGATGAATAAGTGTATGTTTAAATAAATGCTTTGCTTAGAATAATAAAAAATGTCTCTCAGAAAGTCTGCAACAGGCAAACTTTTAGTAAGAATTTGCAGACACAATGCTCATAAATTCACACAATCAGCTACATTAAATACGTTCTCTATTAAGTTCAATGGTTTTGGTTCGATTTGCAATTTTTGTGAAGCTTTTGCACTGAAGTTTCCATAGCCTGATTTTTTTACCTGTGAAGAAAGACCATGTCAGATAATATCAGCGAAGAACAAAATAAGGAGACAATTGCTAGATTATGGTCTAACTTGAAAAGAAAAGGTGATGGGAAATGTTATTGTCCCTGCAAATTTTGTAAGGGATTAAAGACTAGAAGACTTCTAATCAAAACAACTAAGAAACATTGTAGGCAACATGGTCACATTGAAGGGGGACATGATTATCATCCACTGGTAAGTTGTTCATTATATCGTTTTAACAATTTATATACATAAGAAATCACTTGATAATGAGATCATGATCATGGTTTATTTATGTATATCAATTTTATATAGGTGGAGCACCCTAGAGCACATGGTATGGATCAAAAAAACCCTGAGAATATGGTTTTGGAAGTGGAGGAACATGGAGGTGTGAATATCGAAGCTGAAGATAATGATCCCATGGAAGATGACGATCATGCACCAGAAAACACAATTGAAGATGATGGTACAAATACATTGATCCATGACACATTTAGTACTGGCACCGCTGATCATGATGATCAGGATGACCTTGATGTTCATGATTTACCTCTTCTTGAGAAGGCATATGAGCCCCTTTACAAAGGCTCCCAAACAACTCTTCTCTCTGCTGTATTGTTGTTGGTGAACTTGAAGGTTATGAATGGTTTATCCAACATAACAATCTCTCGTATGTTAAGGTGTGTCATACATGTCATTACAGTTAATAAATGGTGAATCATGTACCACTAATATTCTTTATATTAACACCTCAAACTTTTTTTTTTGCTGTAGATTGATAGGTGAGTTTTTCTTACCACCATCAAATATTCTACCTCGCTCATACCAAGAATTATCTGCCATTATGAAAGATATTGGAATGGAGTATCAAACAATAGATGCGTGTCCCAATGATCATATTATATATCATAAACAATATGAATTTGGAACAGAATGCCCTGAATGTCATATCAGTAGATATCAAACAGATCAAATAACAAAAAAGGTGCCTCGCAAGGTTCTTCGTTATATTCCCATTATTCCACGTATGCAATGATTATTCAGGTGCACTAGCTTGGCACAATTTATGGATTACCATCCATGCAATAGAAGTCGAGATGACATTATTCGAATGCCTGTGGATGGTGCAGCATTTATGGACATAGAGGAAAAGTGGCCACACTTTAAAGAAGAACCTTGTAATCTCAGGCTTTCATTGGCAGCGGACGGTGTCAATCCATTTGGAGAGTTGAGATCTGTTTACTCGGTGTGGCCTATTTTTGTTATCAACAATAATCTTCCTCCATGGATGTCAATAAAGAGGGAGCACATAATGTTGGCAATGGTTGTTCCAGGTATTTTATCATTTAATAGTCATCTACATTTAATTATAAATATTGCAGTAAAATGGTCATAATAATTATGTAATGTTTTTGTTCATTCCACTAGGCAAGTACCAAGTTAAAGATATGAATGTATATATTGAGCCTCTTATCAACGAGTTGCTGGAGTTATGGAATGGTGTGACCATGTATGACATCTCTAGACCAATAGGACAAAGACAATTTCAATTCCATGCAATGCTTGTATGGACAATACATGATGCCCCAGGGCTAACACATTTTTGTGGTACGTTATAGTGTTCAAGTTGCGCATGATAATTATAACTATAAAAATTAATAGATTTAATAGAATTATACATTATCTTGTAGGTCTTCAAACAAAGGGAAAATTTGCATGTCCAGTTTGTGGTCCAAAGATGAAATCCCGTCATTCAAAAAGTTTAGGAAAGCAGGTGTTTGATGAGTATAGGCACTTCCTTCACAAAAATCATAAGTACCGGAATACTGAAAAACATCTTTTCAATGGGAAAGAAGAGACTACATCAAAGCCACGAAGAATGACTCCTCATTTATGGAAGTTGGAATATAATAGAATTAATCATCAAGGTAATGTCATTCCATCTAATGGTTTATGTTTGGAATTTGAATTTTTCTATCGTGTTTTGTTTACTGATGATGTAATTGATGATACTGAAGGTCGTCAAGGCATGGATGGCCACCTTCCAAAGGGACTAAAAAGTTATCCCAGACAATTCAGTAGGTTGCCTTACTACGAGTAGCTACAAATTGTGCATTTGTTTGATGCAATGCATATTGGAAAGAATATAACAGAGACATTATGGAAAATATTGGATGGAAGGCGTGACAAAGAAAAAATTGTCAAAATTTGTAGTGACATTGTGGAATCCAATCATGCAATGAAAAATGTCATTCAATCAAATAGCAATGGAGATCAGATTAATATAAGTGCCCTTCCTTGGTTATTAACAGAGTAGCAAAGCAATTCTATAAAAGAAGTCATACGAAAAATTCTATTTCCCATAGAATTTTCTGTGAACATAAACAATCTCATATCAAAGAAGAGTGAATTTGGGCTAGGGATGAAAACGCATGATTGGCATACCTTCATTAAGGTAATTCACGTTCTTGTGTATTTACTATATATTTGTATACTGCGCATGTACTTTTCATTGTATTATGTTAGAAAACAATGAAAAGATCATTTTATAATTACTGCAGTATGTTCTACCTCTATCTCTCCTAGACCACTTCGACAATAATATCAAGCAAGTCATAGATGATCTTGGAAAATACATGAGGTAAGTAGTGATGTTTGTTCAATTTGTTGTATATATATTATATTTGCCATTTGTTTTACTTGTTATGCAATATATTTGTATATTATTTTGTAAAGTCTCGTTTATATATTTTTGCGTCTTCAATCTCTTTAATTAGGTGGTTGTCATCTACAGAAATCCACAAGGAAGATATAAAATATTGGAAGAGAAAAATCCCTCATTTAATGTGTGAAATGCAAAAGTGTCTACCTTCAACTTTTTTCAATGCACAAGAACACTACCTCATACACCAAGTTGAGGAGATCGAATTGTGTGGACCTGTACACACTAGGTCAATGTGGATGGTTGAGAGGCACTTGAAATTTTTGAAGGCTTTGGTTTGACAAAGAGCACATCCTGAGGGTTCTATGGTGGAGGGATATATGGTATACCAAACTTTGGTGTACATTACTGAATATCTTCCTAAGTTTGCAGCAAAAATCCACGTAGATCGCATTTGGGATCCCAACCCCATTAATAAATTCAAAGGGGAGCACTTGATGGGGAAAGGTAGATTGAAGAAAGTGAGAGGTAATTATAAGATGTTATTGTAGTAAATTAATTGTTCATCTTCTAAATAAATCAATTGTAAGTGGTCTATTAATTATTTGTACAGTTGGTCGTTAGTGGGATGCGCTACATTTGTATATTGCAAACAATCTTGATTGGATGACAGTGTGGATTGAACGATGTCAACATTCTGGTCGCACATTAACATGGGATCGTGTCGCTTCATTGGTTAAAGAAGCTCATCGTAATGGAGATTCCAATGTTACACAAAGGGAAATTGATTTAGCATATGGTTTAAGAGATCAACAGGTATGTATAATTTTATTAATCACCTGTATGTTTATCAACTCATGATGCAATAATTTTAATATGTTAGACATATTGCAGGTCAAACACCACTAGGCTATGTGCTGCAATGGTCATAAATTTCACATCAAACAGTTGGATGACACGAAGAAAACTTGTGATTCTGGGATAACTGCAGTCTTTGAGGTGACCAAAATTTCATCTAGAAATGACATACATCCTCAAGTGTCTCAAAATTGATACTATGGCATTTTGGATGATATACTTGAGTGTGACTTTAATTCCTTCAAATTAGTTCTGTTCGTCGTCAAATGGTATAGGCTACGACTGAATATAAATGATCCTGATAGAACTGTTATTGAACATGATAATGGATTTACAATGGTTAATACAAGGTCGTTTGAATGAGTTGGGGATGAGCCCTATGTTCTTCCAAGTCAATGTGAGTAGGTATTTTACTCAGAGGTTCCACATAAACCAGGTTGGTCATTTGTTGTTAGACATGATCCAAGAGGAAGGCTGATAATGTATAATGTGATGGAAGAAGAAGATATCGAAGAAGTAGAAGATGATATAGATGATCATGATCGACAGTTACTCGATGATGTTCCTGACGGAAATGTACACGAAGAAGAAGTTGATGATGATGATGGTGGTGCTGCTGATGATGATGGTGATGGTGATGGTGATGGTGTCAGTGATGGTGATGACGAAGATGATGACGAACACAATGATGATGATGACGACGACGACGAGGATGATGATGATGATGATGATGATGATGATGATGATGATGATGATGATGATGATGATGGTGGTGGTCATGATGATGAGTTGGATGAAGAAGAAGATCAATGACATGAATGAAATGTATGAGATGCGATTATTATATTATCTATTTAATATTGATATCTTGATAGAAATTGATTGGACTTATATGGTTACATAATTAATTCATATGTTTTGAATTCTAATGCCATTACTTAATTAATTCATGATGCACCTCTAGCTATGTGATAGATGGTGATTTAAAATACATATGTGATGGATTACATGCTTATGATGATACATGTGACATTTTTTGAACTTTGTGTTTATTTATGGAATGTGGACTACTTATTAGCTATGTGATGGATAGTGATTTATGATACGTATGTGATGGATTACATGTTTATGATGATACATATGTGATTCTTATGATGCTCAATTACATATATGATGATACATATGTGATGCTTATGATGCTTATGATACTGCAGTATTTATTGTTTATCAAATTACAAATGTAATGCTTATGATGCTCAATTGTTGGTGCAGGAACCTGAACCCCTTTGACGAGGATCCTGCATAGTCTCATGGATCGACAGGTATAAGTCAATACACCTTATAGAAATAATATATTTTTTAAAAATTACAAGAAAAACAAACTTCCTTAGTTTTTCAAACATCAACATTAGCAGCAAATCTAATACAGTTATCAACACTTGAGGCCCCAGTTGGACTTACTCAAATTTTAATCTCAACATCAACTTTATGGCCGACTTCTTCATCAATAATACCCTCATTTGCAAAATATCTCTCTCATTACCAACTAACTCTCTCATTTGATGGTGCACAGGTATCACCAAATAGGTATTTGTCAGATGTGTCTTCCTCGAGTGAGGGAAATTTAGGAATAGAAGAGGAAAGTGAGACATGTAGTAGATCTCAAATAGGGAGATCAACTAGAGGTCAAAAGATTAGAAGAAAATTCAATAAACGCATGGAATTTTTTCTTGCTCAAGGGGGGTCATGTTCTTATGATGATGAGACCAAAGGCGACATTTAGGTGCCCTTGAGGTAAAAACATCTACTGAAACAATGTGTACCCAAGGAACTTCCTCCAATAAACACTGATTTTTGTGTTAATGAGAGGATATATCACATAGCACCTTCGTCGTTACATGGTTTGGGCCTATCTTCCATGGACAACATAAAGGTCTGTTACAACAAAGTTGCTGAATTGATGGAGTTTGTTGGACCTTGTTACAATTATAATGATTGGATGCAGGTTGTTCGATATAAAAAAAGTATGTGTAGGTATGCACTGTCAGCCAATTATATACAACAAAAAGATAATGATCAAAGTAAACGAGTGGCTGTATACATTGATGGAAGGCCAAAAGCAATAGGGAATATTGCAGGTTTTATAAATAGTACACGACCTGGGTCAACTAATAAGCAACCCAATAGCATATTTGAGGCACGTGAGGGAAATCGTGTGTTTGTATGTGCGATAAAATCAATAAGTGCAGGGGAAGAGCTGTTAATCAATTACAATTTGAATCGTATAGATACAAACAAAGTTACTATCATGGGGGTGGTACGTACTATATATATACCATTTAAGCCAACTTCCAATTAATGAATCCAATAAACCATTGTATTATTAAGTTTTTTTTCTAAGTCTACTGGTTTCATTTCGCTAACGTTTTTATATTTTTTCTTTGTCACAGGGCCACATGGATCCACTGCATAGCACAAATAGGGGTGTAGGTCTCGACACTTCTACGGAGCAGGTAAACCTCATTGTAATTGTACAAATTAGATAGAATCAAACTGTTACATTATGATCTTTTCTTGAGTGTTTTAAAGTAATTTTGATAGTGTTAATTATATTCTTGTCATAGACAGATGTTTGGGATAAGGGAAAGGAACCTGCAGTGCCTCAACAACTCCATAGGGATGTGGGGCAGTCGACAGTGTTATGCGTTGATGACATCGCACTTACCGCAAACCCTATGCAATTTGTACATAAGAATATTAGAAAAATTAGGCAAGAGATTCTTGATTTGGTAACCATAAGTCCTCAGACTGATGAGATAACAAAGAGGGTGCAACTATTGTTGACGACAATGGAAAACTTGCAAGTAAGCAGTAATGAAAGCTTTAATCATAACAAAAGTTCAATAATGGTTTATATTTTTATCTCTTTTATGTCATTAACTAAAATATGTATGTGTTGTTTTTACAGAAATTTATAGGGCCTCATCACCCTGGTGGCGATGATCAGGGTATTGCGAGTAGTTCAGGTGATGACCATGTTCTATATATTAAAACCACTCCTTTGGACTTGTGAACTTGCTTTTTTAATGTTTTACATATTTAATGTATTACTCTTCAGGTGCTGACATGGGTCCGAGGTTGAGCCCAACTGTATTGCCGACTGCAATGTCGGCAACACGTAGCATGCAGACATCATCTGTTGCACCGGCTTGTGTTGCCCACTGCTGGTAGATCCCTTTTTTTCTCTCTCTTTCGTTATGTGTTTATTACCCTTGAAGTGTTCTTTCTTGGAGGCATTTCATAGTGGATTCATTTACTATGGCAGGAGATGCACATGAAGATGCGCCAGAGGCGAGTACTGCTGATAACATACCATCATTTCCTGGATCTTCCTGTATTGCTAGTACGGGAACGTTGCAGGCCACATTGGTGGTGAGGGATGAAGAAATGATTCCCTTGAAGATACAGAAGGTTCCAGGTACTTTAAAAATATTATTATATATAGTCTAATTGTAATTTACTTACTGATCACTCATTTTGGACTAATGATCCCATGTTTTTTTTGCAGGAAATGATATTTTTTATAAAAATCTTAATGACATTTCATTGCAGATATTTGGGCCCACCATATGTAAAAGGTGGAACATCATACGTGAACTAACCCTTATCCACTATTTTGATTTCATATCATTGCTAGAATAGTTTTCCTTTTATCCATTTCTTGAACTATATCAAAGGTAGCTTCAGTTTCTTTCTAAATCTAACAGGTTTGTTTTTGCTTTTAAGGTGGAATGACCAAGAAAAAAAGTTAAAAGATGAACTCACAAACCGTATGGGAGGGTTGTTTGGAAATGACACATTCGACAAGACTAAGCTCCTGGAAAAAGTTGGCACATATCTGAAGTATGGGAGGGACCAATACAGGACACATTTAGAGAAGAACGTAAAGTATGAGCGTCCCCCCATGATTCCAGAGAGGGAGTGGAAGGACCTGATTTTGGATGCAAAGGAGAGAATTGAAAGGAAAAAAGGAAATACACCACCAGACGCCAGAAGAAGGTATGTGATACTATTAAGAATGTGAATATGTACTAATTATTCATTATATTTATATAATCTAACATATTTCAAAATTTTCATAGATTGAGTGACACGTCAAAGGAAACCAAGGCAAGACAAGAAAAGCATGGGCAACACAAACTTGGCTCTGGTGGTTATATGAAACTTGCCGCACGAATTGTAAGAATCAGTAAATTAAGTATCACATCAAAATATTTATAAATTGTAAACAATTTTTTTTTGATCAAACAATACAAGCAAAATTCACAATACTAAGCAAAAATGCAGGGCTCTGAATTCAATAGAGCACCCATGGAAGATGATAAGAGAATTGGCTACCATAAAGGCTATATAGCTGTGGCTGAACAACTACGAGAATTGAGTGGGCAAACACGAGATTCTGATGCATCTGTCACAACGGTAATTAAGCTAAATGAAAATTATTTCAAATTGAATACTTAACCAATAATCTATTTGATGTTAAGTTTCAACATAAAGTGACTATTTTTTTTAAATAAGCAAGCAATGATAACACTGCGCGTGACATTGCAATGCAGCATGATAATCGTGGAACAGAACTTGTACATGAAGGTCCGGATGTGCATCCTAGTAGTGGAGGTATTCATTTGCTATTCAAATTTTTTTATGTAATTATTAATACAATTAAACATCTTAAATTGAAAATTAGTGTAGTAATTAATGTAACCTTTATTGTTAATATTTTAGAGCATGTAGTCGATGGTGACCAAATGGAGCATGATCTAGGTAGACAACATCAGGAACGTGATGTTCCCCAATCAGGTAAAGAGGACCACTGTTATTCCTTTAAACAAATTTAATTGCAATTGGTGTATTGATTAATGTAACGTTTCATATTTCAACTTCAGAGGATCTAGAGGGTGCTCAGCATGTCGAGGTTGAGGCTAGACAAAATGATGTGGAAGATGATGTGGCCCCATCAGGTAAAGAGTGTAACGGTTGTGTTCTTTAAATTAATGAAATACTTGTAACAATAATAAAAAAATGTTTTGAACTTAACCCAATTCTTTGTTATTGCAGAGGACCCCCCTTTGGTTTAGCATCCTCATCCTTTGTATAGGACTAGGCATACATCAAGAGCACGAGAAGAGGGAATAACATCCGCAGATGGGGGAAATGATGAAGAAACCAATGTTCCACTTAGTCTTTTCATAGCTTCAAAAAAAAAACAAAGAAAGAAATGATTGTAATCTACCTTATTTGATAATGATTGATTTTTATGTGTAATGAATGTAATTATGTGCTAATGAATGTTCATGAATGATATGTGTTGATGATTATTGATGAATGTTGCGTTTTAATGAAATTTAATGAATTTTATGTGTTAATGAACGTTATGTGATAATGAATGAATGTTATATTTTAATAATGGATGAAAGAATGAATGAAAGAATGAATGAATGTTAGATGTTAACGGGGAATTTAGAGTGATGTTAGGGGGGGGGGAGGGGCCAAATGAGCTTCCACCTTCGCGTGGTTGGCCCTGTTAAGTAGAGAATATTAAACTATTCTCGAAACAAAGCGAAGCTCAATTATAAGATGTGAAATGTTTGAAAGGTGAGAGTCCACAAACAGATGTGAAATGTTTAAGTAGGCCTCCTAATGAAGTGGATCTCATAGACACGAAGAATCCTATATAGAGAATCATTGAGAGCCCTTGAAGAAGAAAATTTGAACTTCGATGAAACAATACATGATGGAGGAATATCTTGCAAGAGGAAATCAAAGTCATTATGGTGTCATCTAGATCTGAAATGTGGTCTACTTTTCAAAAAAGTAAAGATGCTTGATATGAATGTGTCATTGATTTGACAATTTCTAATGTTTGGTAGATGACTTTGATGCTCTCAAATTGTTCTTGAAGCTTATATGGCTTGGTTCTGATCCTTATAAGCTTTTAGACTGATTTAGGCACTATGATCTCACTACAAATTTATCATTTATTGGTTGTTCTTTTGTTGATAGTGACATTTATCACTACTTTCATCTGAGGCAATCACTTTTTGACAGTCAAAAGGTTGCCCGAGGTCAAGTTATATCATGGAAAAATGAACACGGAGAAGAACTTCTATTTTTAAATAACAAGGTATAGATCTACATTCTGCATGACACTTTTGTAAATCCATGCATATACTGCTCTTATATATAATTTACTTTGTTAAAGAAATGCTTGTTATTATTATTCCAAAGAGGTTTACCTCGGCTGGGCATGATTTGAAGGAAAATCTCTCCCCGCATAGGTAAGGAAAGAAAGAATCTAGATCCTACGTGTAAAACTTATATCCTTTCATAATCATGCAAGCATAACTTTCACAATCAAAGCCAAGTCTTGTCCAAAAAGCTGCAACTTCCCCATCAAATGGGGAGGTAACTCCCCAAAAAAAAGCTTGGCATCATGCCCTCTGAGGGAACTTCATTGCTGCAAACTAAATTGTATGCCTTCCATGACCACTCAAGAATCCCTTAATAGTGGCCCACACTAAGAGTGGAAATATATAACTATCTAGGTACTCTAATATTCCTTCCTCCCATCCCAGTGCAACATACCAATGCACAAATGACCATAGATTTGTGGATATAGACAGTCCACATTCAAGTCATCTCACTATAGCCAATTGATGTAGGGGCATCTTCAAATTCAAATCATGGGATTCTTGAAGAATCAAACTCCTCTTGATTAGTTTTCAGGTTTTGAAACACTTAAGGATAGTTTTGGTTTATTTTCATGTTGATGTAATAAGTCACCCCACCTTGTAAGCCTATGCCCTAGGTAGGTGTGTTATAAACCACCTTGGGTAAATGGAAATTGGGGTTATTCATGACTTGAAGGAATTTTTAGTGCATTTGAAGAGTTTTAAGTGTCTTAGGGGTCAATTAGTGTCTAGGTGTGTTTAGGAGGACAAAATGTCAAAAGTTGTCAAAAGTTGTCAAGCAACTATGACAACTTTTAACCCAAAATTGCAACTTCCTCCAAACCGCCATGTTGGTTTCCAAAATCAGTTGATAACTATTGGAAGGGTCATTAAAGGCCAAATTCCAACCTTTGGCAAGGTTGTTGAAGGAAAATGAAAGTTTTGTGAACAAAGAAACCAATAAAAATCTGTCTTTTTCCTGCATTTTGCTGCTATTTCCCATATTTTGTATAGTACGGCTTTATCCAAGACATAAAAACTCTTGAATATGAAAGTCACATGTCTTACCTTTCCAATGCAATAATTCTGAGCCTCTAACTCTTCTGGAGCCATGAGAAAAGTGGTTTTTTGTGAAGGTATCCCGGATTTGACAGTCTACCTAGGGTTTGACAGCAAATATGAGTTTTTCTTGTTGATACCTCATGGGATTTGTATGGCCTTTGGGGTGAAGAAAGTGGTGACAATTTAATTTAATATTTCCAAACCTTTTGTAGGGAAGTGATAGGTAAAGGCAAGGGTTTGAAGTTTTAGAGGTGGGCATCTCTATGTGACCACCTTGGCTGGGTATGCATCCGACCCCACAAATGATGATAGCGGTGGAACCAAGGGCTATAACTTGGTAATTTATGTTGTATAAATGTCCACCACATGTATCAGGTCTTAATTTTCCCAGGCAACAGGTTTTGAGTATACTTCCTTTGTTAAGGTGGCCTAATTAGGGCTATTAGGCCTAGGAGTGAAGTTGGGTTTATAACCCTTAGACATTGGATCTGCCCAAACCCTTTTGGAATCCTTTGGAACTCACTTTAATGAAACAAAATACACTCTTATTTGTAGAGGTATTTTGAGAAATTAAAAAGAAACCTTAATTTTTTCAGATTGGCAGGGCTACTAGGCGTGACAGGCCTAATTGTAGCAGCAGTACTAATTTTTCTCAATACATCATGTTTGATGATTGGAATAGGTCTATTAACCCTATAGGAAAGTAAATCAAGGTATTGGAGGTCCCTGTTGCCTTAGGAAGTGTGTTTCCACCTTTGGTTGGGTGTAGTGGCCTTTGAGTCTTGAGAGACTTTTGTGAGATAGTGTGGGATTGGCATTGTCCAGATGGCTTAGTATGGGGAGAGGTATGAAAAAAATCAAATTGAAACCAATACAACCCTTGATGTATTTGTAGAATTTTTAGGGTCCTTGTTTGGGGTTCTTGAATGAAGGATCCTGTATCAGCAACAAGGGCTCTGCATCACCAATGGGTGGATTAAATCCATACAACTGCGTAACTTGTAGATCTAAAACAATGACGCATGTAAAACTCATCATCACATCAATAAATTGCAAAATGCGAAACAAAGAAATACCATATGGATCTCAAGAAAAAGACACCAAATCAACTCCAAATCCGATTTGCCAAACAATTCCACTAGTCAAGGAATCCATCAAGAAAATATTGTAGAGATGATGAGGGACTAATGATTGCATACCAACATCTCCTCAACGAGAAAGTTGCAAACAACCTCCTTGAATCATGCACTAAACATGCATGCAAACCCACAACTATCTTTCATCTAGAACCACCTATTGATGTTTTTTTATGCACCGTGAACACAATAAAATACCAAGGTATTCTATCATCTCTTGAACAAAGAAACTTTGAATGCTAAGCAAAGTGATCAATCAAAGCAACTCCAAGGTTTACAATAAAAACTATGCAACTTAATTGCATGGGATAGACTTAGTGAATATGGTGTGATTTTGCTGGAATCGCAAGGGGTCTTACATTTTTCTTGAACTCTATCGGAACTTGGACTCTACACTAACTTGCTTGGAAAATAAAAGACAAAAGAGATAAAGAATGACCCAGATTGACTATCAAATCAACAGTCGAGATAATATAGTGAAACCCTAATTAGGGCTTGTTATAACAAACTCCATTCTAGCCAATTAAATAATTACATTGAATAGGACACATGTCCACCTTGAATTCTAACCAATGAGGAAATAGGTTAGGTATGCTTGAACAAACTTTGATGCATTGCAATGTGTCACTAGCTCATTCATCAGATGAATCAAGTACGATGAACTTGGACATGTCAATGTGGCTTCACTTGATTAGGTTGACTATGATTGGATGCCAACTCAACTTGCCAAGTCGATCATCACAAAGCTTATGTGATTGAGAAATATCTCTTGATACTCAACATTATCTAGTTTTCTCAACATGATGAAGGTGGTGGGACATATTCCCAAATTGTATCATCTAGATGATCAAGTCCTTAGCTTTTGATTAATTCTTCTGAAACTATCTACTTGATCATGTTTGTGTCCTTCCATCTTCCTGATAGTTCTTGATCCTTTTATGTGACCGTGTGCTTAATGAAGTATATGTTTGATGATGCTTGGTCCTCCTTTTGTTGCATCTCCATACCAATGATTCTTGCTTCAAGTTCATGGTGCATGTACTTGACTTGAATGGCTTGCTTTGATGAAATCCTCTTTGAGATTCAAAAATCTACCTTTGTGGGGTAATTCACCTTGGTGAATATGTTTGATATAGACTTTGTAATGCCTAGGCTTGATGTAGAACCCACTTATTCTTGATCTATCCAACCTTGATCACCTTTGTAACTCTGACTTGAATACCTTGATCATTGGTGATTGATGTCTTACATATGGCCTATCGTGTTGTAGATCCTTTCATTTTAAAGCAATCCTTATTGATTTCTCCTTATTCTACTGATTGCTATTCTTGGATTTTTGAAGGGAATGCAAGATAGTCTTCTGTTTCTTCCTTGTTGAATCCTCATAATATCTTGATCATCATTTGACATTGTCCTTGTACCTTGAGATGCTCCTTCCTTTGTATTGCATTATTGAAAGCTTTGAATAGATTTAGCTCCTCATGTTGCCATCCTAAACTCGTGAATCTTGGTGTTGATATTGATGTGAAAACCCTCCATGATGCCAATGTCCTCTTTCATGCCTTGAAGCCTCCTTTCATCAAGTGTCTTCATCCTTGCATTGAAGCATTGTGTTGGCATGCTCTACGTGCTAGGTAAGGTGTTCTTTTCCTTGTAATGAAGTCCTCATGACATCCTAAAAGCAAGAAAGAACATATTGTGAATGAAATGAAAAAAAAATAATGCATCACAAATAAATTTAATCTGATTTTATACCCTAATTCACAGACCTTCTCCCTAATTCTTCTCCTCTTAATTGGTTGCAAATTGAATTTGATGAGCATTTGATCTTTGTTTTATATGCTTCCTTTTTACCTTTGCCTTCATTTCACCTCCATAGGTCGGCCAACCCAATAATTGTTTATTAAATTCATGAATTTACCTTCCTTCTAGCTGACTTAAGGTGCTCTTCTCTTGCTGAGTGGGTTTGGACTCCTCTCATGCACAGATTTAGGTGCAAATAACAAGAAGGTTTGCACAGATTGGGGTCGGCAATGTAGAAAATTACTGATTTTATCCTTTAAACGTTTACATTTTTCCTCAAAATAAGGCCAACTTAGGGCTATTTTACCCCCGAGTGGGTTTGAAAGGCTCATATGCATAGACTAGAGGTGAGAGAGAGAGAGAGGGTGAGAGGAAGAGATAATGACCTGGAGAGGGTAGAGAAAGAGTAGAGAGGGAGAGAAGAAGAGAGGGATGGAGAAAGAGACCTAGAGAGGGGAGAGAGAAGAGAGATAGAAGAGAGGGATAGAGAAGAGAGATAGAATAGAGATAAAAATGCCAATCTTTTAAAATTTTTTTTTTTTTTCTGAAAAATCGGCCTACTGTCGGAATTCCGACATCAAAGCGTAAAAATTCCGACAGAGGAGTGCCGTCGAATGCACAACATCCTCGTCGGAGCTCTCCTGGGGACCATCGTAATTTCGACGCCAAGGGGTTCAAATTATGACGGCCTCCAGGAGAGTTCCGACGAGGATTCTGTGCATCCAACGACACTCCTCTGTCAAAATTTTTACGCTTTTATGTTGGAATTTTGATGGTAGCCCAAGATTGAGATGGTATTCTTTTTGGGTATGAGTATCAATGGCGGCCGTCGGAAAGGATGGGGATGATGTCGGAATTGTGACGACCACAAGGATAGTCGGAACTTCCGACAAAAAATTTTCGACGATTTTTTTTGTCGGTAGTGCGACAAAAATGCATCGGACTACCGACGATTTGCCATCAAAATTTTGACCCGAATGTACTAGTATAGTTCAGGGTTTCAGACCTTCTAGCTTTCCGGAGTTTTGGCCGCAGCGCCTCTATGCACCTCGGAAGTCCAGGATTACCGAGTTCCAGGGTTTCTCTCTTTGTGCACTCATATCACTCAATACCCCGGGAGTCCGGAACTCCGAGGTGGTTTACTTCATTGTTTCCCCTTTCGATTCGAGATTCGAGACTTTGGAACTCAAAATTTGCCATGTTTTGGGTTTTCGGGGTTTGCATCTTCCGGAAGTTTATTGGCTCAAAGCTTGTCTTCTTTAAGGCTTCGGAGTTAGGGACCTCCAAGATCTCATTATTTATTTAGGGTTAATATTACTATTAACTCTAATTTCAAAATTTAATTTTAAATTTTAATTTTACTGCAAGCTTAATTAAAATTTATAAAGATTAACTTTAAATATTAAAAGTTAAATAAAAATCTATATTAATATTTCCAGTATGTTTAAAATTAAAATTAAAATTAATTCAAATTTTAACATTGTCAAAATTTAAAATAACTAAACTTTAAAATAATAAAAATATTACATAAATTTCTATCAATTTAGTATTTAATTTTAATCTAAATGAATCTTAATATTTTTTTTTATAATTATTTACTTTTTAATTTTTTTGTATTTTCCACAAATATTTGATTGTTTTTGTTATTTTTCAAAGAGTTTTCAATTTTTATTTATTTTTCAATTTTTTCAATTTTTTAGGGATTTTCTGTTTTTTCGATTTTTTTTATTTTGCGGATCTTTTATGCTTACGCCAAGCCTACAACCTACATAAGACGGAGACAACCAAACGACGACGACAACGATAACGATGACAAACAAAAAGATGAATGCACGACGAAGACGACAACAACGACCAACAAGAGGACGCATACACGAAAATGAAGACACACAAGCGACAAGCTCGAAACCTTAGGGACCCAAGTTTCCGAAAAACAGACAGAAAACAGCTTGGGAGTTCAGGAATCTGAACTTCCGGGGTGAAAACCAAAAGACGAACAAACACTTCGGGACTCCGGGAACCCGAAGTTTCGAAGTGATGCTCTGAAACGATACAAAGCGAGCTCGGGAGTTCAGGAACCCGAACTTCCGAATAAGAAAACAAAAAAATGAACCAAAACTTCGGAAACCCGAACTTCCGGGGCTACACAAACAAACCAACGAGACAACAATGAACTCCAGAATGCGGGGACTCGGATTCTCAAACTAAGAAATAGAAACAAGCAAACAACCCACCTCAGGAACTCAGGAACCCGGTGTAATACCCTAAAAATGGTCATCTAAACCATGGGCCCCTAATCTCGACAACATCACCAATGTCCTAACCAAAGACAATTAAATCAATCTTGAGAACATTATTAATTCTTTAATCATCAAATATCACATGGCAAATAAATTACTCAATATAAATTAAATATTCATTGAATTAATTGAATCATTTCCAAAGAATATCATTTTGATCAATTTTCCCATTTTAATTTATTAAATATCCTTGCATATTTAATTAATTAATAAAATTACCATTTAATCATGCAAAAGGAATTAATTACAAAACAAGAGTTGAATTGAAATTAAAATCAAAGAATTGAATTGAGAGAGAAATCAAACTTGAGATATTATTTCTTTTTCTAGATTTAGAACTTGAAATTAGAAAAACAATTAAATTGAATTATTGAATTATTCTCTAAAATTCGAACTCAAAGCTTTTCAGAAAAAGAAGTTCAGTTGCATTGAAAAAACTTTTTTCTTGAATAAATAAAAGAATTATCTATTTTTATCAAAAATGCATGGAATTAATTTATTATTATTTTCAATGCAACTTGGACTTCTAATTTGAATGCATTTCAATTAAACTATAATTGGAATCTATCTCAAGGTTAACTAAACCTGATTTCTCAATTATTTTCAATTAATCCTAAATTGAGCTTCTCTCTTGGTAATTCTCTATAAATTCAATCTTTAGCTCTCATTCCAATTTACCCTAGAGATTTTTGAGAACACGCTTGGAGATTATTATTACGCTAATTTGGCTATGGAGTCATTGAAGATTATTGTGCTTTTTTAGATTATTTGCATCCATTTTACTCACTCATCATTGCTTACATCCATTATTGCTTGAATTGATTATTTGCTTGAATTATTCATCCATCTTGCATCCATATAGTTAATATCATATAGATTAAATCCTTCATCTTGGTGTACTCTAGTCACTGGTATTGCTTATAACAATATGAGAGAAATCTTATACTCGCATCTTTTAGAAGGCAATTAGTCGCTTTGTTATGGTTTATTACTTATTGATTATTGGTTACTAACCATGCATATAATGACTTAATTAAAGTGTTGTGCTTGCAGCTTACATACCACTTTTTCACACACACATCTTTGGCGCCCACTGTGGGGCAGAAGACTACATTTTTCGGCCTCCAAGATTGACTAGTTTTTTTGTTATTTTCCAGATTTCAGATTTTTTGATTTTTCGTCCGTACACCTCGTACGACAATTCCCACAGGCTGAAATGACAAATTGCAGGTGTCATACGAACTGGAATCCTGTCTCGTACGAGTTGGGATGCTGTATTGTATGAGTTTTTATACTGTTGTACGACTCTGTATTTTTTGGTAAAAAATAAAAAGAGGCAAATTTTCATGATTTTTTGATTATTCTGACGACTGACCTTGACTGTTTATCTGTCTATCTCAAATTTTTTCACAGCCTAATCAGTGTTTGTAGAACACTTGTCAAAGAATATGCTTGTCACACAAAGACAATATGACTACTGATTCGTTGTCTTTGCAGGTTACCTAAGGAGAATTGACTTAACATCGTGTATGATTTAAATTCATTTTTTAGGAACCTAACTTGCTATCCGGTTAAAGAACAAATCTATCTTTTGTGTTTTTAGAAGATTCTGAGAGGTAGGAGAGTATGCTCTCGTCTTTTTTTAGACAATAAAAAATCCAAACCTTTGAGGCTTTTTCTTTGTTTGAGATTTGTACATCTTTAGCAGGCCTGCCCTCCCGAGGGGTTGAAAAACTCTTAAAGCCGTTACGGCCGGTGTGAGGGGAACGACCTAAGTGGGAACAACTAGATGCCAAGTACTCCAACCCACTATAAAATAAACATGATTTGATGAAAATCAAGTCAATGACAATGCTCAAGAATAGCTCTCCTTTGTACCTTCGGGTATATTAAACGTTAGTTTTCAAGGCTGGGAGACCCCTTAATTGAGTTTATACCTCGACGCGCTGAACGGATCCGTGACTAGTTCCAATTAAAATTAGAAGCTACCCGGTTCATCTCCGAAAGGGGATAATCTTTGTGCAAGAGAGATAGTAACTCTCCCAAGATACTTTTCATTTCGTGCCCCCATTAGCGTTTGGAGTCAGATAATACAGTGTTGAGAATCCATTGCGTGAGACTCATCTGCTATATTCTGATTAGATATTGGGTGTGTACCTGAGTCTACAAGCAAAGGTTTTCTTTCCTCACCAAATTCCTTAGGGTTTGCATGCTGTATTGGAGTTACTATACATACTACTTGTTTTCTGTGTTTTCATCTCTGAAACAAAAACTAAAATACCAAAATTGGAGAAGACAAGAAATAACTCAGTGATTTGAAACTCTGTCCGTGTCAAAAACTAGTCCATCTTAAGTCGAAACTATGTCTGTGTCAGAAACTTATCCATCTTAAGTCGAAACTTTGTTTGCGTCAGAAACTAGTCCATCTTAAGTCGTAACTCTGTCTGTGTCAGAAACTAGTCCATCTTAAGTCGTAACTCTGTCTGTGTCAGAAACTAGTCCATCCTAAGTCGAAACTCTGTCTGTGTCAGAAATTAGTCCATCCTAAGTTGAAACTCTCTCTGTGTCAGAAACTTGTCCATCTTAAGTCAAAATTTTGTATCCTGGTCTAAAATTAGTCCATCTCAGAATTGGTCATACTCAGCAATAAAAAAAACTCAGAATTTCTAGGCTCTATCTTGGGAACAGTCGTACGAGTCTGATAATTTATCGTGCTACACCTGATCTTGTGTCATACGAGTCTTCTGATTTGTCATCCTAGACCTGATCCTGTGTCATGCGAGTCATTTTAATCTGTTGTCTGGTTCTATATCCTATGTTGTATGAAACAGAATTGCTCTAAGTATTTTGTTGTCCTGCACATACCCATCTGTCGTACGGTATGAGAAAACAACTCGTACAAAACATAACTTTTGTCATCCTGTAACTACTAAATTGTCGTCCAGTTCATAAAATCCTATCGTATGAGTTTGTGGTTTTGTTAGAATATAACAGTCAAATTTGCCTAAAAACAGCTTATAGTGAACATAATACTGGTTATCAATTTTCCTGAGCATAAACAGATCAAGACAGTGTACCTCTACCATTTACGTTGCACGATTTGGTCGATCATCTTTCAGCTAGTTCAATCAACTACTTATCAAATTTTAGTCTCTTAGATAACGTCTTATACAGGATAGATCATACCTGAAACTAGACTGAATCTTACACTACGCTTAGAATCAACTTAGATAAACATCTTATACAGGATAGGTCATTCCTGAAATCAGACTGAATCTAAGTTGTTTCTCCCAAACAATACATTAACCGAACAACTAGCTCTGAAATTTATCTTGACCTCTGCATCACAAACAACTTTAGGTCACACTAATGATTAAAAAATGCCTACACAAACCAGGAGTTATCGTAAGAAAGAAGCCAAAGGCAAAGGAATACCCTTTTCATACACCGATAATCCATTTTACGAAAAGGATCCACTCACTGACATACCGTCGTCATCAGGCGAACCAATTTTTGATGAGCCTAAATCTCCCACTATATATGAGATGGAACATAATGACAGAAACAAGGACAATAATAAAATTCCTGAAAATCATAATGATTCCTCATCATCAAGTGAGGCTGACGAAGACACTGAACCTCCAGAAAAAGAAATCGTTGACTATCAAATGGACAAAGACTTTAGAAAAATGATGAAAGCTATCATGACCCGAGAGAAGGAAGACTATTTCTTAGAACTAGCAAAACAAGGTGCTAAACTTCCTACTGGATATGATGTTCAGACGCTTGTTACTAAAAAGAAAGAATCACCTATACTCATCGTACATAAACAATTACTAGCCTTACGAATGGAGGTCAGAAAACTGAAGAATAAGGACAAGTCCCCAAAACAATATTCTCTAGAAACAATATGTCCCTTTCCATTTGACAAGAATCTATACATGCCTCCATTTCCTTCACGAGTGGAGATCCCAAAATTTGATAAGTATGATGGTACCTCAGATCCCCAAGATCATGTCAGAGAGTTTTGTGCTTCTTGTATGGAGTTCATGCATGATCAAACGTACCTCATGCGCCTTTTATCGAGGAGTTTAGGGGGTCAAGCAATGAAATGGTTCTCAAGTCTACCCAAGGGGATAAAAATGTTCAAAGAACTAATCCAACTATTTTTACAACAATACTCATAAAACATTCGACATCTTGTGACTATGATCGATCTTTGCAATACTAAACAAAAAAACAGGGGAGCCTCTTCTTACTTTTCTCCAACGCTGCAGAAAGATGTTTTCTAGGTATTCTCGACCTATCCCAGACTCTGAGAAAATGGATATATTTGTCAATAACTTGGTCCCCGAACTGAAATATAGTATACAAATGCAAGTACACCCATCATTTAACAAAATGGTAGATAATGCCATTCGAATGGAAGATGTGCTCATAAACATGGGGGATATCACACCTTGGAAAGAAGCACAACTAGGATCTAGCTCTAAAGAGAAGATCAAGTATTGGAAGTTTGGCAAAGACAATAAAAAGAATTTTGTTAATGATGGAGTAGTAGACACTGTCAAAGCCAACCCAAAATCCACAATATTCAACTTGGCTAGTGGTACACAAACACTTAAAGCCGCTGAGGTTGCAGCAGAAAATCCGCCAAAGAAAGCAAAGAAATGGTTCAAAGAAAAGCCTTGGCCTTCCAAACCTAAGCATGATTTTACTCCTCTCAAAGAATCATATGAATCCGCTTTCAAAATTCTGTTGGCAAACAACTTGATAACACTACTAGATAACTCCAGACCATATGATCTAGAAGTTAAACCAAGATGGTGGAGAGAAAATGAATACTCTCTTCCATTAGAATAAAGGTCATAACATAAACAATTGCATGAAGCTAAAACATGAGATTCAAGATCTCATAGACACTGGTAAAGTTGTTGGGAATCATCCGACTAATGCAGATCATAAAGCATTTAAAGACCCTTTGCCTATTTACGAACAAGGTGATTCTTCAAAGACCAAAGGAGGTGCCATGGTAAATTATACTTATGCCAGTAAGGACACTGTTATCAACATGATTGAGCCTTCCCACTTGAAATATTGCAATGTGATTATAGTCCAAGATAAACAAAATGAATCACAATATGCAAGAGCTCTCACCCGTTCTCAAAAGAAAGTCACCCTCCAAGGACCGAGTTCTTTCGACCCGACTCAAGCAACATCAAACCCACCAGCCTTGCCAAACAAACAAAAAGAATCAATTTTGGACAAATTTAAAAGGTTAATTTCATCATCATCTTCTGGATATAGTGTTGTTGAACAGTTGAAAAGGACAAATGCTCAAATCTCAATCTTTGAATTGCTAAAACTCTCATCTTCTCAAAAAGAGATCCTAGACAAAGCATTGCTCACTACCAACGTTCCAAAAGATTTAGACATTGATCGGTTTTAGCCTATGGTGGGTCATTTGACTTCACCTCACTATCTGACATTCTCTGAAGAAGATGATAACTCACTAAATCATCCACATAACCAGCCATTGCATATTGAAGCCATGATCCATAAACACAGAGTCAAACATGTTTTGATAGATGGAGGCGTGAGGTTGAATATCCGTACTTACAGTCTGCTTACACAACTAGGACTCTCTGAAAATGTCATTGATCCTGGCAAAAAAATAACAATAAAAGCCTGTGATGCGGAAGAAAGGACTTCTAAAGGTTTGGTGTCATTACCAATCAGAGTGGGACCGGTAGAGAGAGATGTCCTTTTCTAGGTTCTTGATATTCCATTGTCATATAATATATTATTGGGCAGGTCGTGGATTCATGAAATGAAGGCAGTACGGTCGACATACCATCAATGCTTAAAGATTCCTTATAACGGAGCTGAAGTCAGTATTCCTGCTGATACAAATGTCATCTGTAATGCATTGAAAAAAGGTGCAGATACTTTTGTGCCTCATAATAGGGCAGCCTCTCCAAATGAAGATCTAGAAACACTGATGAAAGACTTAGAAAAGAGATTGAAGATTACAAATATCGACATGGATGGCTACAAGATAGAACCAATACTTTCATTAGTTTCTCTCCCTCCATCACCAAAATAGTTGGGCAAGCCATCAGAGGCTATGAGAAAACAAACTTCAGCTTTGAATACCATATATGATGGTCTCTTTGTACAGTCTTCTACCTCCTTGGCAGATGAAATAGAGGAAGATGCTATTCTTAACTGGCTTTTAAGAAAGATAGTCAAAATGAGGAGGTACGACATTGTGAGATTTCCTCAAACCAATATGGTCCTGGCTACAAAATGATTCAACGCATGGGGTACTCAGGTATTGGTCCTCTGGGAAAACAAAAGGAAGGTATTACTGAACCAATTCAGCTACAAACCAAATCCATAAATGATAAGGCTGGACTGGGTTATGATCTGAAAAAGACATCAGACCAAAAACATGTTTCTAAGTCTAAGTGGTAGAAAAGAATATCACCTTTAACATTACAGGAAGTAGACACTCAACAAACAAAAGCAAAGTGTACAAAAGAGAAAGAGGAATCAAGAGTCAAGAAAGAAGAAACAATCAGTGCTCAAGCTTCAATGGTATCAACTACAATAATACAGGAAGTTGAAGTCCCTGAGGATATAAGAGATGAAGTAGTAAGAATCAAAGAATTGTTTGAACCACTAATAGTTCCAGTCACATATACTGGGAGGCAGCATGTAGAAGATTCAGAGACTGATTCAAATGAGCATGAATGGGGTCCTGACCACCTCTCAAACACATCCACTGCAGAAACTCCAGAAGAGTCTAGTGATGTCATAAATGATGCTTAAGAGCTAATGCGCATAAAACTAGAGAAAGAAATACAGGAGATTAGACAAAAGAGACAAGCAAATTATGAACAAGGATTGAAAGAAGGAAGAATACTAGAAAACTTCTCATCTCTTTACCCCTATCCTAAAAGAGAACAAATTAGGTATAGCACTACACAAGAAGATTTGGAAGCTACAAAACAAAAACCAGTTATCAGTCCAGAAGAAGCTGAATGGAGTAGACGACAATAAATCATAGAAACATCAAGATCATGTCAACAAGTGTGTCAGATACAAGTGACAAATGAACCACAGCATGAAGGAACTTGCAATATTAAAGATGTTGGTATTGATACCATACATACACTTATTAAATCACTTGAAGAAGACTCAGAAAATTCACCTGATGACTCTGATTGCAGTCCTATTCAGGATAATATCTACTCAGCCTCAAATTCTGAATCAGCTGATACATACAATGAAAATCTGTCTATTGATCTTATCGCTGTTAAACAATGATATGAAGTCCAGTTTGCTGTAGTGAACAATGTTACAAGTATGTCTATCGGATTAGTTCAACTAAATATTAACGTGAACTTTAATAATCATGATATGACTCTTCCTGGTCTCGAGACACTTATGCAAGGTATTCTTCTAGAACTTGACTTTTCGATCCACCACTATGATAACAATACCGTGAATGCTCTTGAACCTATCCAAGATTTATCCTTAGTACATCCCGAATTGATTGACTGTACTTTACAAAACTAGCCCATGAATACATCTACTTTTGCTAATGACTATACATTAGCCTATTATCTCAATGCAGTCGAACGTATAGACTCTTCCACCAGTGAACAGAGTGAAAACATGACTGAAGCAGATATCAAGTATCTTAGTCGCAAAAATAAGAAAAATAAAAGATCTAATGGCGAAAACCAGATTGTGGCGGTGTCAAAATCTAAAAAAGAGAAAATAAAGGACGTACCTAAAGGTGAAAACCTCTTTGAGGCACTTGAAGGTGAGATACTTGATATACTGCCAAGTCATTTCCAGGAAAGGTCCTCCATATTGATCGAGCCAACTCAGCCAGTGAACATTGGGAGTCAAGAGACACCACACATCATTCATGTAGCTCAATCACTATCAGCACAAGAATTGAAGGAGTTCATTCAGCTATTCTTAGAAAAGAAAATAAACTTTGCATGGACGTACTCTGATATGCTAGGCTTGGATCCCGATCTCATTATGCACCGTCTTTCAATTACACCAGGAGTAAAACCAGTTAAGCAAAAACTCCGTAAGATGCACCTGCATGTAGCACTATTAGTCAAGGCTGAACTAGAAAAACTGCTCAAAGATGGATTCATCAGAGCTATAGATTATGCCGAATGGATTTCAAACATAGTACCTGTGTCAAAAGGAGACAAGTCTATCAGAGTTTGTACTAACTTCAGAGATCTTAACAAAGCTTGTCCAAAGGATGACTTTCCATTACCAAATATTGATATGATAGTCGATATGACTGCTGGGTATGAGATGTACTCACTAATGGACGGATTCTCTAGATGCAATCAAATCAAAATAGCTCCAGGAGATCAAGAAAAGACAACTTTCACCTGTGCATGGGGAACCTTTTGCTTTAACGTCATGCCATTTGGGCTAAAGTACAAAGGAGCAACCTATCAAAGAGCATTTACAACCATTTTTCATGACATGATGCATAAGAATATGGAAGATTATGTTGATGACACCTTAGTGAAGACTATGAAAAGATCAATGCATATTCAAGAGTTAGGTCCTATACTCGACAGAATGGAAAAGTTCAAACTCCAGTTAAATCCAAAGAAGTGTGCATTCAGAGTGACATCTGGTAAACTACTTGGCTATATCATTTCAAAGAAGGGAATCAAGGTTGATCCTGAGAAGGTCCAAGCTATAATGGAAATACCGCCTCCAAATAACATTAGTCAAATGAGAAGTCTACAAGGACATCTCCAATCCATCAGACGATTCATTTCTGAGCTAGCAAACAAAGCTCAACCTTTCACAAAGGTATTGAGAAAAGGAGTAATATACAAGTGGGATCAGCAGTGTGAGCAACATCTTCAGCAGATAAAAGAGTACCTGTCAAATCCACTGATATTGATGTCACTGATTCAGGGTAAACCACTAATCTTATATATATCAGCAACTGATTCATTGTTGGGGGCACTTTTGGTGCAATAGGATGACAACGAAAAGAAACTAGCTATTTATTACATCAACAGGACATTGGTGTCTTATGAAATGAACTACACTATAATAGAAAAAGCATGCTTGGCCTTAGTCTTTGCATCACAAAAAATGAGACACTACATGCTAGCACATTTAGTCAAGCTAGTGGCCAAAATTGATCCACTCAAGTATCTTCTCAATAAGGCAACACTTACAGGAAGATTAGCGAAATGGGTCATGGTCCTTATAGAGTTTGACATTGAATATGTGCAACGTAAAGCACATTACATATCGTAAGCAATGTCAACCAAGTCATCTTTCTATTAGTGAATCGTGGTCGTCCACTCTGAGTCAGTCACCTGTCTCCTAACTACCAAAGAGTTTTTATCACTGAGTAAACAAGCAAAACAACATAATGGAAAATAATCACTAAACAGTTCGAGCTATGAATGAAAATTTTCTTTGTGTGCTGTCTTTTATATTAGTTTTCGATTATTATCCCTCTGAGTAACTCGAGGAAGTCTATTGTGACTAAGAGGAGCAAGGATTGGGGGCATAATATTTTCTTTGTTTTATGCTTGTAAGAATGATCCCAATGATCTGGAAACATATAAATTAGCTGGGTGTCTGTGATAAGAGCCTTCACAACAAGGTAAAATTGCCTTACATACCTCGACTCCACTTATTTGTATGCTACAGGGAGGTCCATATCATTTCTTTGTCTATTTTGAGGGACTTTCTTTATGATGCAATTCGGGTCCCTGCAAAATTTGTCCAAGGATATGAACAAAAAAAGGGTCATTGCGGACAAGATAATTAATATTGCACATTGAAAAAGAAAGGAACTCTAACCTGCCTGTTGTGTTCGTTATGCTCAGTGATGAATCTTAAGTATTTTAAATCTAGTGACTAGGTTTAGGATGCATTTTGCATATCATTCTGCATTTTTTTGAATTTAGAGTGATTTTGGTATGATAATAATCTCTTTATCTTCTAAATGAGAGCTGAAAGCATCATTTCTTACGCTAAGTGGTCTATTTATCATCATTTCTTCGATCAAGTACTTGTGTTTTGAGATGTTAGCTGCATACATAACATTTAATATAGCTTCATACATTTCATTATTTACTCAGCTGCATTCATCTTATTGCATAGAAAAATGAAAACATTGCATTACTCATATTACTCATTACACATTCATTGATTTGCATATGAAAAGAACCAAAAATAGACATCCATAATCATTTGCACTACATACATTCATACTGAAAAGAAATGCATACATATAGAATAAAGCATATAAATGACATCTCATAAATGAATCAAGACAAGTACGATGAAGTCAAATCGGATCTTGTATATATATATCATGTCAAGTCTAAAGGTACAAAATAATGTTGAATGACATATACACTCCCATCGGAGAAAGAATCGTATAGGCTACAAAATAATGGGTGTGTCTACAAAAAATATATCTGAGCTACAAGAAGAATATCTAGCTCTGAGCCTCTCCCTCATCGCCTGGTGGAGGAGGAGGAGCTTGGTGATCGGGATCCTGTCGAGGTGCCCAAGCTCCCTCAGAACGTGCCATATACTTAGAATAAGGAATCACCTGCTGCGCTACTGGAACTGCCATGCTATATGCTGTGGCATAGTAGACTGCCCTATTGTTCTGATGCAAAACCTCATGCTGGAGGGTGTCTCACTCTGCTCTCATTGCCGCAAGCTAACAATCACACTCTGCTCTCAGCTCAGCCAACTGCCGATCTCTCTCAGCCCTCACCTCTGCAAGCTACCGGTCTCGCTCTGCCAGCTGAGTCTGAGCCACTATAAACTGTGACTGCAGCTTTGCAAGACGTGCTCTCATCAACCATCCTTTGTCTATCCCCTGCTCTCTCGCTGGCTCTCCACCTCCAGTACCACCTTGCTCTTCCCTCCACTGCCGAAACTGTCTCGGAGATGCTCGCTCCTCCTCAGCTCCACTCAATCTCACTCCTACTCTCCCAAGAGATCTGCCCTCACCCCTTTGCTATGGACCCTCAGCTCGAACCCTGCTACTAATGGCACCAGGATCACCACCTGTTTACCTCGGAGCCTCGGCTCTCTGTCCCTGTTTCGGACCCTGTCCCTGTACCTATGCGGGGGCAACATCTTCAACATCCTCAATGCGCGATGCCTGCTCACCTGGATTAGTAAACCTAGGAAAAGGATGCTACTGGAACCACTCTATGTATTGGGGCAATACCCCTGCATCCACAACATCATCCATATAATCCCATCTGAGGCACTATAGACCAGTCAGCTCCTGCATGGCCAAGGCATAAGATAATCATGGAGACCATCCCTGTCTCTCCTCATCTGTGTAACGCGCATACATTGTATACTCCTACGAGATCCTCTAAGGTCGGTCATACTGCCTCATCACCCGTGATACAACAAACCGCTCCACAATAGTCTGCGATCTCCCAATAAGTGGGCACGTGACAAAAAGGTCCTTGCAGACTAGCCGCCAGTCATCCCAAGGCTCCAAACCTCTATAAGGTTTCCACACTACGACTATCAAATCGTCTAACTGTCGCCGCCAAAAATCTGTCTTGCCCAGATGGGTCTGTGTAATATAACTAGCATACTTGTATATAATCGGCTACCCAAGCTCTCTAATATCATCTACCACTGGCCGAAAAATGGGAAGATGCTCCCAATCCCAAACCTGTAAAATATATACACTTGCGGCCATGCTCCGAGACTAAAAATTAGGTTGTGCAATAACTGATTAGTAAGATTCAATTATCAAGATTCAATACATTATTTTGCAATTTTTCTCATATCCAATCTTCTCTTCCAAATAACTCTCTAGATCTTCTATAAAGGTTATAATATTGCTATAATTTATCTCAATTCTTCTTTGAATGCATATCCTTATGTCCCCCATTAACTTTCTAGACCTTCTTTCCAATTCATCCCAAAGCTAAATCTCTATGGCATCTTCACCATTTGTGCTATAATTGTTTCAATCTAAGACAATCTCACCTTCTAAGTTAGGTTTACCATAGATAAATTTTGGAGGATTGCACCTAACTTGATTAATATCTAATAATTCATGGATTGTAGGGTTGATCATAGATATTTTCATTTTTAGGTTCATCATAGATAATCATGGATAATTATCAATGATGAACCTAAATATCATTTTTGGAGGGTTGATTTTATTATTGTAGCTTATCTAAAGATGAATTGGGTAAGCTTGTAGATGGTTGAAGAATGCAAGAATGCAAACCCATACTCTTCATCCTTGATGAAATTATTCAAGGAGATACATAATGATGGGAGGTCAACTTTGATTGGCAAGATGAGTTTAGTGTAAAAGATAGTGGAATATGGAGTGGCACTAGTTGGTATGTAAATTCTAGTGTGATAGGCTCAAAGAGTAGGATTGGGGTGGAGGTGCTAATCACGACTAATATAATTGAGAAATTTATTAAGGATTTTAAAAAAGGTTTAATTAGTTGCAGTAAAGCCTAGTTATATTACCTTGAGAATAGTAGGGGTGAACTAGTGATTCTAAATTTTTGCTTGCAAAGGGTGTATAATTCATTGTTTTTAAATGAATATCATTATCAATTATGATGATGGATGGAATGCCATAGCAACAATTGATATGGTAAAAGATGAATTTAAATATTTAGGTTCCAATGAAGGTGAGGGGGATGGAATCTACTCATTCATAAAATATTGTATGATAGTGATAATAAACTTATGGTCATGGGATGATGGGGGATGGATCTTGCCAACTAGGTTAAGTCTCTATTAGGAAAAAACCAAGGGTTGGTGATAAGTCAAAATCATTGATACGGTGCATGAGTGAGATTACAAATTATGTGTTATTGTATTAAACTTGATAACAATGACTAGCATCAACAACAACATTAATACTCTAAAATAAATTGTATGTAGGGACACATCAAGTTTTGAAGCCTTAATATCACCATACATTTGAATCTCCAACCAATAGTCATATAAATGTTTCATGTTAATTAAACTTGGTCAAGTTTATTCTTTGGGATTGATTAATGATGAAATAATTTGATATTTTGGAAGAGGAAGTACTATGGTAATATATATAAATTTTTAGCCCCTAGTCATCCTATGATAAGTATCCCCTATTGAATGATATCTTGAAGAAGTTCAAGATACATAAAAAATTTAGAGGGCAATGTTAAGATAAATTAGGTAAGGCATGTACTACACTAGGAATAAATACATATTTAGAAGTAGTAACATTCTATGTGGATCTATAAGCAAAAATCCATGAACATTAAAATGTATACTGAAGAAAAAATCCTCTTACAAAAACGAAAGGACCTTTTGAGGTATAACCATGAGGAGAAAAAATCAATGAAAAATAATTGGACATTATTATAGGCTAGATGAGAAATGGTAGTAGTGTACCAACATATCATAGCATGATTGAGAATCATGTATGTGCAAATGCAAGATGATTCTCAAAGTATATTAATGTACAAAATTCGTAGAACATAGCTAAAATAAAATTAAAAGTCATATATGCATCATCAAAAATATGTATCTAAGAAGGAACCATACAAAAAATATCATTTAGGAAGCCAATATAGATTAACAAATGTGACATCATCATGAGATAAAATGGATTGATAGTTGGATCATGCATATGACTCCATAATGATGTTCAAATTTGATCTACAAAGCTTATAAAATAAAAAAATATGCAATTCATATGTTTGGAAAGAGAACATATTGTCTTCTTTACCATTTATTGATCCTAAATATGTATTATATTGTATATTTTTATTTAATATAAGTAAAATAAATAAATATATTAAAATATATTTAATATAATATCGTATATATTGTAATATATTTATATAATATATTAAATATAATTTGACTTATTTTATACTATATTGTAGATTAATTGAGTTAATTTATACATTTAATTAAATGTACATTATAATTAAGATAATATATTAAAATTATAATTAGGGGCAGCCACCTTATCCACCTACTATTGCTACCTACAATTTTTATACAAAAGGCAGTTGCATATTATAGATTCAAATCACATTTGAATGTTATTGTGTTGTAGATGGGGTCTTTAGTTAATTATTTATCCCTTAAAAAAAATTAAATTAATTAAATTTAATATTACAATATCTATTATAATTAGCCAAAGGGAACCCTACTATTCAAAATATTTAAAAAATAAATTTATAACATCTTAAATAATATATTTATCACTTAAATACAATTAAAGCACCTTATTTTATTTTATATTATTAGATTTTTTATTCATAATTTAATTTTTATATAAAAATAAATAAAAAAATATTAATTTTATAATAAATTAATAAGTAATTATATAATATTATTTTATATCTAATCAATAATTTGATTTTAAACTGGTACTTAATTGATAATTATTATCATATTAAATTTAATTTAATAATATTAATTATTGATCAATAATTGAAATATAACATAACTAAAAATAATTAATAATTACATTAACAACTTTTTAAATATAATACACAATAATTATTAAATTATTAAATTTCCTAATTTAGAAGTTAAAAAATTGAAAGATTAAAAAAGTTAATTAAATGCATGCAAATTCAAAATGCAGCGTGTAAATTGTTATACCCAAAGAAAATTAAATTGTTTTACCAAAGCAAGGCATGTACGAACGTCAGTGATAAAAAAATTATTGTTTCGCAAAGGCATAGGTTCATAAGGTTTTTTGGGGGTCTAACACTTTTTGAGAAATACACCAAACGAAAAACGGAAATAGATGAAATAAAAACGGAAAATAGTAATTGTCAGTGGGGCCCACATGACACAACACACTAGTCAAAGCTTAGTCAAAGCTTAGTTTGTGCTGTTTAAGGCTGGCCCTTTTTGTTCCTTTATGGCTCTGGGGTTTCAGACTCACAAATCTTTTATGGCTGTAGCACCTCGGGGTCCCGGAAGTACGAAGTTCCGGACTCTCAGTTGGTTGCTCCACCATAAATGTTCTCCTCTTCGCTGCTCACCTCTTACACTCATTGCGGACTTTGGGGATGTGGTATTCGATCTATCCAAACTCTCTATCACTTTCAGGCTCCAAGGTTTTGGAGTTGCGGAGAGTCTTCACTGTCCAATTTCTGCACTCCTTTCTTTACGATGACTTTGATGATTCCGACGTTTCAGACATTCGAGGTTCTCATCTTTGTGATGTTCTTCAAGACTTTTTTAGCTTCTTTGAGTCTCGGGGGTCTAGGATCCCGGACAAGATTCATTGCCTTTCATTCTTTCAGACTTTGAAAATTTACATTCTTTGGACTTCGGGTTTTCAGACCTCTGGAGTCTAGAAGTTTATCATCTTTTGGTCCTTCAGACTTCGAGAGTCCGAAGTTCCGGAATTCCAAACTCTTCCATGGTTTGAGTCTTGATCTTGCATTCAGTTGTGTATATCATTCGGCCTTCTTACATCACCCATCACTGCTTTACCAATGGCTGAATCTCGAAATCTACAACAACATAGTTTTGCACTGATAGTTCAGGGTTTCAGACCTTCCAGCTTTCCGGAGTTTTGGCCGCAGTGCCTCTATGCACCTCGGAAGTCCAGGATTACCGAGTTCCAGGGCTTCGCTCTTTCTGCACTCATATCACTCAATACGCCAGGAGTCCGGAACTCCGGGGTGGTTTACTTCATTTTTTCCCCTTTCGAATTTCGGGATTCGGGACTTTGGAACTCAGAATTTGCCATGTTTTGGGTTTTCGGGGTTTGCATCTTCCGGAAGTTTATTGGCTCAAAGCTTGTCTTCTTTAAGGCTTCGGAGTTCGAGACCTCCAAGATCACATTATTTATTTAGGGTTAATATTACTATTAATTCTAATTTCAAAATTTAATTTTAAATTTTAATTTTACTGCAAGCTTAATTAAAATTTATAAAGATTAACTTTAAATATTAAAAGTTAAATAAAAATCTATATTAATATTTCCAATATGTTTAAAATTAAAATTAAAATTAAATCAGTCAAAATTTAAAATAACTAAACTTTAAAATAATAAAAATATTAACATAAATTTCTATCAATTTTAGTATTTAATTTTAATCTAAATGAATCTTAAAATTTTTTTTTAGAATTATTTACTTTTTAATTTTTTTGTATTTTCCACAAATATTTGATTTTTTTTGTTATTTTTCAAAGAGTTTTCAATTTTTATTTATATTTCAATTTTTTCAATTTTTTAGGGATTCTTTGTTTTTTTTTATTTTTTTTATTTTGCGGATCTTTTATGCTTATGCCAAGCCTACAACCTACATAAGACAGAGACAACCAAACGACGACGACAACGATAATGACAACGAACAAAAAGATGAATGCACGACGAAGACGACAACAACGACCAACAAGAGGACACATACACGAAAACGAAGACACACAAGTGACAAGCTCAGAACCTTAGGGACTGAAGTTTCCGAAAAACAGACAAAAAACAACTTGGGAGTTCGGGAATCCGAACTTCCGGGGTGAAAACCAAAAGACGAACAAACACTTCGGGACTCCGTGAACTCGGAGTTTCAAAGTGATGCTCTGAAACGATACAAAGCAAGCTCGGGAGTTCGGGAACCCGAACTTCCGAATAAGAAAACAAAAACATGAACCAAAACTTCGGAAACTTGAACTTCCAGGGCTACACAAACAAACAAACGAGACAACAACGAACTCGAAAACGCGGGGACCTAGATTCTTGAACTAAGAAATAGAAACAAGCAAACAACCCACCTCAGGAACTCGGGAACCCCGTGTAATACCCTAAAAATGGTCATCTAAACCATGGGCCCCTAATCTCGACAACATCACCAATGTCCTAACCAAAGACAATTAAATCAATCTTGAACACATTATTAATTCTTTAATCATCAAATATCACATGGCAAATCAATTACTCAATATTAATTAAATATTTATTGAATTAATTGAATCATTTCCAAAGAATATCATTTTGATCAATTTTCCCATTTTAATTTATTAAATATCCTTGCATATTTAATTAATTAATAAAATTACCATTTAATCATGCAAAAGGAATTAATTTATTACAAAAGAGGAATTAATTACAAAACAAGAGTTGAATTGAAATTAAAATCAAAGAATTGAATTGAGAGAGAAATCAAACTTGAGATATTATTTCTTTTCTAGATTTAGAACTTGAAATCAGAAAAACAATTAAATTGAATTATTGAATTATTCTCTAAAATTGGAACTCAAAGCTTTTTAGAAAAAGAAGTTCAGTTGCATTGAAAAGACTCTTTTCTTGAATAAATAAAAGAATTATCTATTTTTATCACAAATGCATGGAATTAATTTATTATTGTTTTCAATGCAACTTGGACTTCTAATTTGAATGCATTTCAATTAAACTATAATTGGAATCTATCTCAAGGTTAACTAAACCTGATTTCTCAATTATTTTCAATTAATCCTAAATTGAGCTTTTCTCTTGGTAATTCTCTATAAATTCAGTCTTCAGCTCTCATTCCAATTTACCCCAGAGATTTTTGAGAACACGCTTGGAGATTATTATTACGCTAATTTCGCTCTGGAGTCATTGAAGATTATTGTGCTTTTTTAGATTATTTGCATCCATTTTACTCACTCATCATTGCTTACATCCATTATTGCTTGAATTGATTATTTGCTTGAATTATTCATCCATCTTGCATCCATATAGTTAATATCATATAGATTAAATCCTTCGTCTTGGTGTAGTCTAGTCATTGGTATTGCTTATAACAATTTGAGAGAAATCTTATACTCGCATCTTTTAGAAGGCAATTAATCGCTTTGTTATGGTTTATTACTTATTGATTATTGGTTACTAACCATGCATATAATGACTTAATTGAAGTGTTGTGCTTGTAGCTTACATACCACTTTTTCACACACACATCTCTGGCGCCCACTGTGGGGCAAAAGACTAAATTTTTTGGCCTCCAAGATTGACTACTTGTTTTTTTTGTTATTTTCCAAATTTCAGATTTTTTGATTTTTTGTCCATACATCTCGTACGACAATTCCCACAGGCTGAAACAACAAACTATAGGTGTCGTACAAACTGGAATCCTATCTCGTACGAGTTGGGATACTGTATCATATGAGTTTTTATACTGTCGTACGACTCTGTATTTTTTGGTAAAAAAAAAAAGAGGCAAATTTTCATGATTTTTTGATTATTCTGACGACTGACCCTGACTGTTTATCTATCTATCTCAGAATTTTTCACAGCCTAATCAGTTTTTGTAGAATGCTTGTCAAAGAATATGCTTGTCCCACAAAGACAATATGACTACTGATTCGTTGTCTTTGCAGTTTGCCTAAGGAGAATCGACTAAACATCGTGTATGATTTAAATTCATTTTTTAGGAACCTAACTTGCTATCTGGTTAAAGAACAAATCTGTCTTTTGTGTTTTTAGAAGATTCTGAGAGGTAGGAGAGTATGCTCTTGTCTTTTTCTAGACAATCAAAAATCCAGACCTTTGAGGCTTTTTCTTTGTTTGAGATTTGTACATCTTTAGCAGGCCTGCCCTCCTGAGGGGTTGAAAAACACTTAAAGCCGTTACGACCAGTGTGAGGGGAATGACCTAAGTGGGAACAACTAGATGCCAAGTACTCCAACCCACTATAAAATAAATGTGATTTGATGAAAATAAAGTCAACGATAGTGCTCGGGAATAGCTCTCCTCCGTACGTTCGGGTATATTAAACCTTGGGTTTCATGGCTGGGAGACCTCTTAATTGAGTTTATACCTCGACATGCCGAATGGATCTGTGACTAGTTCCAATTAAAATTAGAAGCTACCTAGTTCATCTCCAAAAGGGGATAATCTTTGTGCAATCGAGATAGTAACTCTCCCAAGATACTTTTCATTTCGTGCCCCCATTAGCGTTTGGAGTCAGATAATACGGTGTTGAGAATCCATTGCTTGAGACTCATCGGCTATATTCTGATTAGATATTGGGTGTGTACCTGAGTCTACAAGCAAAGGTTTTCTTTCCTCACCAAATTCCTTAGGGTTTGCATGCTGTGATTGGAGTCACTATACATACTACTTGTTTTCTGTGTTTTCATCCCTGAAACAAAAACTGAAATACCAAAATTAGAGAAGACAAGAAATAACTTAGTGATTTGAAACTCTGTCCATGTCAAAAACTAGTCCATCTTAAGTCAAAACTATGTCCATGTCAGAAACTTATCCATCTTAAGTCGAAACTCTGTCCATGTCAGAAACTAGTCCATCTTAAGTCGAAACTCTGTCCATGTCAGAAACTAGTCCATCTTAAGTCGAAACTCTGTCCATGTCAGAAATTAGTCCATCCTAAGTTGAAACTATGTCCATGTCAGAAACTTGTCCATCTTAAGTTGAAATTCTGTATCCTGGTCCAAAATCAGTCCATCTTAGAATTGGTCATACTCAGTTATCATACTCAGGAATAAAAGAAACTCATAATTTCTAGGCTCTGTCCTGGGAATAGTCGTACGAGTCTGATAATTTATCATGCTGCACTTGATCCTGTGTCATGCGAGTCATTTTAATCTATTGTTTGGTTTTGTATCCTATGTCGTATGAAACAAAACTGCTCTAAGTCTTTTGTTGTCCTGCACATACCCATCTGTCGTACGGTATGAGACAACAACTCATACAAAACAAAACTTTTGTTGTCCTATAATTGCTAAATTGTCGTCCGGTTCATAAAATCCTATCGTATGAGTCTATGGTTTTGTCAGAACATAACTGTCAAATTTGCCTAAAAATAGCTTACAGCGAACATAATACTGGTTATCAATTTTCCTGAGCACAAACAGATCAAGAATGTGTACCTCTACCATTTGCGTTGCACGATTTGGTCGATCATCTTTCAGCTAGTTCAATCAACTACTTATCAAATTTTAGTCACTTAGATAATGTCTTATACAGGATAGATCATTCCAGAAACTAGACTGAATCTTACACTATGCTTAGAATCAACTTAGATAAATGTCTTATACAGGATAGGTAGTTCCTGAAATTAGATTGAATCTCAGTTGTTTCTCCCAAACAATACATTAACCAAACAACTAGCTCTGAAATTTATCTTGACCTCTGCATCACAAACAACTTTAGGTCACACTAATCCAGAAAAAATGCCTACACAAACCAAGAGTTATCGTAAGAAAGAAGCCAAAGGCAAAGGAATACCCTTTTCATACACCGATAATCCATTTTATGAAAAGGATCCACTCACTGACATAGAGTCATCATCAGGCTAACCAATTTTTGATGAGCCTAAATCTCCCACTATATATGAGACGGAACACAATGATGGAAACAAGGATGATAATAACATTCCTGAAAATCATAATGATTCCTCATCATCAAGTGAGGTTGATGAAGACACTGAACCTCCAGAAAAAGAAATCTTTGACTGTCAAAAGGACAAAGACTTTAGAAAAATGATGAAATCTATCATGACCCGAGAGAAGGAAGACTATTTCTTAGAACTAGCAAAACAAGGTGCTAAACTTCCTACTGGATATGATGTTCAGACATTTGTTACTAAAAAGAAAGAATCACCTATACTCATGGTACACAAACAATTACTAGCCTTACAAATGGAGGTCACAAAACTAAAGAATAAGGACAAGTCCCCAAAACAATATTCTCTGGAAACAATATGTCCCTTTCCATTTGACAAGAATCTATACATGCCTCCATTTCCTTCACGAGTGGAGATCCCAAAATTTGATAAGTATGATGGTACCTCAGATCCCCAAGATCATGTCAGAGAGTTTTGTGCTTCCTGTATGGAGTTCATGCACGATCAAACGTACCTCATGCTCCTTTTCTCGAGGAGTTTAGGGGTTCAAGCAATGAAATGGTTCTCAAGTCTACCCAAGGGGATAAAAATGTTCAAAGAACCAATCCAACTATTTTTACAACAATACTCATACAACATTTGAAATCCTGTGACTATGATCGATCTTTGCAATACTAAACAAAAAAATAGGGGAGCCTCTTCTTACTTTTCTCCAACGCTGGGGAAAGATGTTTTCTAGGTATTCTCGACCTATCCCAGACTTTGAGAAAATGGATATATTTGTCAATAACTTGGTCCTCGAACTGAAATATAGTATACAAATGCAATTACACCCATCATTTAACAAAATGGTAGATAATGCCATTCAAATGGAAGATGTGCTCATAAACATGGGGGATATCACACCTTGGAAAGAAACACAACCAGGATCTAGCTCTAAAGAGAAGATCAAGTATTGGAAGTTTGGCAAAGACAATAAAAAGAATGTTGTTAACGATGGAGTAGTAGACACTGTCAAAGCCAACCCAAAATCCACAATATTCAACTTGGCTAGTGGTACACAAACACTTAAAGCCGCTGAGGCTGCAGCAGAAAATCCACCAAAGAAAACAAAGAAATGGTTCAAAGAAAAGCCTTGGCTTTCCAAACCTAAGCGTGATTTTACTCCTCTCAAAGAATCATATGAATCCGCTTTCAAAACTCTGTTGGCAAACAACTTGATAACACTACCAGATAACTCCAGACCATATGATCTAGAAGTTAAACCAAGATGGTGGAGAGAAAATGAATACTCTCTTCCATCAGAATAAAGGTCATAACATAAACAATTGCATGAAGCTAAAACATGAGATTCAAGATCTCATAGACACTGGTAAAGTTGTTGTTGGGAATCATCCGACTAATGCAGATCATAAAGCATTTAAAGACCCTTTGCCTGTTTACGAACAAGGTGATTCTTCAAAGACCAAATGAGGTGCCAAGGTAAATTATACAAATGCCAGTCAGGACACCGTTATCAACATGATTGAGCCTTCCCACTCGAAATATTGCAATGTGATTATAGTCAAAGATAAACAAAATGAATCACAATATGCAAGAGCTCTCACCCGTTCTCAAAAGAAAGTCACCCTCCAAGGAGCGAGTTCTTTCGACCTGGCTCAAGCAACATCAAACCCACCAGCCTTGCCAAACAAACAAAAAGAATCAATATTGGACAAATTTAAAAGGTTAATTTCATCATCATCTTTTGGATATAGTGTTGTTGAATAGTTGAAAAGGACAAATGCTCAAATCTCAATCTTTGAATTGCTAAAACTCTCATCTTCTCACAAAGAGATCCTAAACAAAGCATTGCTCACCACCAACGTTCCAAAAGAATTAGACATTGATCGGTTTCAGTCTATGGTGGGTCATTTGACTTCACCTCACTATCTGACCTTCTTTGAAGAAGATGATAACTCACTAAATCATCCACATAACCAGACATTGCATATTGAAGCCATGATCCATAAACACAGAGTCAAACATGTTTAGATAGATGGAGGTGCGAGGTTGAATATCCGTACTTACAGTCTGCTTACACAACTAGGATTCTCTGAAAATGTCACTGATCTTGGCAAAAAAATAACAATAAAAGCCTATGATGAGGAAGAAAGGACTTCTAAAGGTCTGGTGTCATTACCAACTAGAGTGGGACCGGTAGAGAGAGATGTCCTTTTCTAGGTTCTTGATATTCCATTGTCATATAATATATTACTGGGCAGGCTGTGGATTCATGAAATGAAGGCAGTACCGTCGACATACCATCAATGCTTAAAGTTTCCTTATAACTGAGCTGAAGTCAGCATTCCTGCTGATACAAATGTCATCTGTAATGCATTGAAAAAAGGTGCAGATACTTTTGTGCCGCATAATAGGGCAGCCTCTCCAAACAAAGATCTAGAAACACTGACGAAAGACTTAGAAAAGAGATTGAAGATTACAAATATAGACATGGATGGCTACAAGATAGAACTGATACTTTCATTAGTTTCTCTCCCTCCATCACCAAAACAGTTGGGCAAGCCATCAGAGGCTATGAGAACACAAACTTTAGCTCTAAATACCATATGATGGTCTCTTTGTATAGTCTTCTACCTCCTTGGCGGATGAAATAGAGGAAGATGCTGTTCTTAACTGGCTTTTAAGCAAGATAGTCAAAATGAGGAGGTACGACATTGTGAGATTTCCTCAAACCAATATGGTCCTGGCTACAAAATGATTCAACACATGGGGTACTCAGGTACTGGTCCTCTGGGCAAACAAAAGGAAGGTATTACTGAACCAATTCAGCTACAAACCAAATCCACAAATGATAAGGCTGGACTGGGTTATGATCCAAAAAAGACGTCGGACCAAAAACATGTTTCTAAGTCTAAGTGGCAGAAAAGAATATCGCCTTTAACATTACAGGAAGTAGACACTCAACAAACAAAAGCAAAGTGTAGAAAAGAGAAAGAGGAATCAACAGTCAAGAAAGAAGAAACAGTCAGTGCTCAAGCTTCGATGGTATCAACTACAATAATGCAGGAAGTTGAAGTCCGTGAGGATATAAGAGATGAAGTAGTAAAAATCAGAGAATTGTTTGCACCACTAAAAGTTCCAGTCACATTTACTGGGAGGCAGCAAGTAGATGATTCAGAGACTGATTCAAACGAGCATGAATGGGGTCCTGACCACCTCTCAAACACATCCACTACAGAAACTCCAGAAGAGTCTAGTGATGTCATAAATGATGCTTAAGAGCTGATGCGCATAAAACTAGAGAAAGAAATACAAGAGATTAGACAAAAGAGACAAGCAAATTATGAACAAGGATTGAAAGAAGGAAGAATACCAGAAAGCTTCTCATCTATGTACCCCTATCCTAAAATAGAACAAATCAGGTATAGCACTACACAAGAAGATTTGGAAGCTACAGAACAAAAACCAGTTATCAGTCCAGAAGAAGCTGAATGGAGTAGACGACAATAAATCATAGAAACATCAATATCATGTCAACAGGTGTGTCAGATACAAGTGACAAATGAACCACAACATGAAGGAACTTGCAATATTAAAGATGTTGGTATTGATACCATACATTTGAAGAAGACTCAGAAACTTGACCTAATGACTCTGATGACAGTCCTATTCAGGATAATGTCTACTTATCCTCAAATTCTGAATCAGCTGATACAAACAATGAAAATATGTCTACTGATCTTATCACTATTAAACCATGATATGAAGTCCAGTTTGGTGTAGTGAACAATGTTACAAGTATGTCTATCAGATTAGATCAACTAAATATTAACGTGAACTTTAATAATCATGATCTGACTCTTACTGGTCTCGAGACACTTACGTGAGGTATTCTTTTGGAACTTGAATTTTCGATCCGCCGCTCTTGAACCTATCCAAGATTTATCCTTAGTACATCCAGAATTGATTGACTGTACATTACAAAACCAGCCCATGAATATACCTACTTTTGCCAATGACTATACATTAGCCTATTATCTCAATGCATTCGAACCTATAGACTCTTCCGCCAGTGAACAGAGTGAAAACATGACGGAAGCAAATATCAAGTATCTTAGTCGCAAAAACAAGAAAAATAAAAATAAAAGATCTAATGGCGAAAACCACATTGTGGCGGTGTCAAAATCTAAAAAAGAGAAAATAAAGGACGTACCTAAAGGTGAAAACCTCTTTGAGGCACCTGAAGGTGAGATACTTGATATACTACCAAGTCATTTCCAGGAAAGGTCCTCCATATTGATCGAGCCAACTCAGCCAGTGAACATTGGGAGTCAAGAGACACCACACATCATTCATGTAGCTCAATCACTATCAGCATAAGAATTGAAGGAGTTCATTCAGCTATTCTTAGAAAAGAAAATAAACTTTGCATGGACGTACTCTGATATGCTAGGCTTGGATCCCGATCTCATTATGCACCGTCTTTCAATTACACCAGGAGTAAAACCAGTTAAGCAAAAACTCCGTAAGATGCACCTGCATGTAGCACTATTAGTCAAGGCTGAACTAGAAAAACTGCTCAAAGATGGATTCATCAGAGCTATAGATTATGCCGAATGGATTTCAAACATAGTACCTGTGTCAAAGGTAGACAAGTCTATTAGAGTTTGTACTGACTTCAGAGATCTTAACAAAGCTTGTCCAAAGGACGACTTTCCATTACCAAATATTGATATGATAGTTGATATGATTGCTGGGTATGAGATGTACTCACTAATGGACGGATTCTCTGGATGCAATCAAATCAAAATAGCTCCAGGAGATCAAGAAAAGACAACTTTCACCTGTGCATGGGGAACCTTTTGCTTTAACGTCATGCCATTTGGGCTAAAGTACACAGGAGCAACCTATCAAAGAGCAATTACAACCATTTTTCATGACATGATGCATAAGAATATGGAAGATTATGTTGATGACACCTTAGTGAAGACTATGAAAAGATCAACGCATATTCAAGAGTTAGTTCCTATACTCGACAAAATGGAAAAGTTCAAACTCTAGTTAAATCCAAAGAAGTGTGTATTCAGAGTGACATCTGGTAAACTACTTGGCTATATCATTTCAAAGAAGGGAATCGAGGTTGATCCTAAGAATGTCCAAGAAATAATGGAAATACTGCCTCCGAATAACATCAATCAAATGAGAAGTCTACAAGGACGTCTCCAATCCATCAGATGATTCATTTCTGAGCTAGCAAACAAAGCTCAACCTTTCACAAAGGTATTGAGAAAAGGAGTAATATACAACTGGGATCAGTAGTGTGAGCAACATCTTCAGCAGATAAAAGAGTACCTGTCAAATCCACTGATATTGATGTCACCAATTCAGGGTAAACCACTAATCTTATATATATCAGCAACTGATTCATCGTTGGGGGCACTTCTGGCGCAATAGGATGACAATAAAAAGAAACTAGCTATTTATTACATCAACAGGACATTGGTGTCTTATGAAATGAAATACACTATAATAGAAAAAGCATGCTTGGCCTTAGTCTTTGCATCACAAAAAATGAGACACTACATGCTAGCACATTCAGTCAAGCTAGTGGCCAAAATTGATCCACTCAAGTATCTTCTCAATAAGGCAACACTTACAAGAAGATTAGCGAAATGGGTCATGGTCCTTACAGAGTTTGACATTGAATATGTGGAACACAAAGCACATTACATATCCTAAGCAGTGTCAACCAAGTCATCTTTCTGTTAGTGAATCGTGGTCGTCCACTCCAAGTCAGTCACCTGTCTCCTAACTACCAAAGAGTTTTTATCACTGAGTAAACAAGCAAAACAACATAATGGAAAACAATCACTAAACAATTTGATCTATGAATGAAAATTTTCTTTGTGTGCTGTCTTTTATATTAGTTTTCGATTATTATCCCTCTGAGTAACTCGAGGAAGTCTATTGTGACTAAGAGGAGCAAGGATTGGGGGCATAATATTTTTTTTGTTTTATGCTTGTAAGAATGATCCCAATGATCTGGAAACATATAAATTAGCTGGGTGTCTATGATAAGAGCCTTCACAACAAGGTAAAATCTCCTTACATACCTCAACTCCGCTTATATGTATGCTACAGGGAGGTCCATATCATTTCTTTGTCTATTTTGAGGGAATTTCTTTATGATGCAATTCGGGTCCCTGCGAAATCTGTCCAAGGATATGAACAAAAAAAGGGTCATTGCGGACAAGATAATTAATATTGCACATTGAAAAAGAAAGGAACTCTAACCTGCCTGTTGTGTTCGTTATGCTCAGTGATGAATCTTAAGTATTTTAAATCTAGTGACTAGGTTTAGGATGCATTTTGCATATCATTCTATATTTTTTTGAATTTAGAGTGATTTTGGTATGATAATAATCTCTTTATCTTCTAAATGAGAGCTGAAAGCATCATTTCTTATGCTAAGTGGTCTATTTGTCATCATTTCTTCGATCAAGTACTTGTGTTTTGAGATGTTAGCTGCATACATAACATTTGATATAGCTTCATACATTTCATTATTTACACATCTGCATTCATCTTATTGCATAGAAAAATGAAAACATTGCATTACTCATATTACTCATTACACATTCATTGATTTGCATATGAAAAGAACCAAAAATAGACATCCATAATCATTTGCATTACATACATTCATACTGAAAAGAAATGCATACATATAGAATAAAGCATATAAATAACATCTCATAAATGAATCAACACAAGTACGATGAAGTCAAATCGGATCTTGTATATATATATATCATGTCAAGTCTAAAGGTACAAAATGATGTCGAATGACATATACATTCCCATCGGAGCAAGAATCGTATAGGCTACAAAATAATGGATGTGTCTACAAAAAATATATTTGAGCTACAAGAAGAATATCTAGCTTTGAGCCTCTCCTTCATCGCCTAGTGGAGGAGGAGGAGCTTGATGATCGGGATCCTGTCGAGGTGCACGAGCTCCCTCAGAACGTGCCATATACTGAGAATAAGGAATCACCTATTGCGCTACTGGAACTGCCATGCTATATGCTGCGACATAGTAGACTGCCCTACTGTTCTGATGCAAAACCTCATGCTGGAGGGTGTCTCACTCCGCTCTCATTGCTGCAAGCTGACGATCACGCTCTGATCTCAGCTCAGCCAACTGCCGATCTCTCTCAGCCCTCACCTCTGCAAGCTGCTGGTCTCGCTCTGCCAGCTAAGTCTGAGCCACTATCAACTGTGACTGCAGCTCTATAAGACATGCTCTCATCAACCGTCCTATGTCTCTCCCTTGCTCTCTCGTCGGCTCTCCACCTCCATCTCCACCTCTAGTACCACCCTGCTCCTCCCTCCACTACCAAACCTGTCTCAGAGCTGCTCGCTCCTCCTCAACTCCACCCAATTTCACTCCTACTCTCCCAAGAGACCCACCCTCACCCCTCTGCTGTCGACCCTCAGCTCAAACCCTGCTACTAATGGCCCCAGGATCACCACCTGTCTACCTTGGAGCCTTGGCTCTTTGTCCCTGTCTCGGACTCTGTCCCTGTACCTATGCAAGGGCATCATCTTCAACATCCTCAATGCGCGATACCTGCTCACCTGGATCAGTAAACCTAGGAAAAGGATGCTGCTGGAACCACGCTCTGTACTGGGGCAATACCCCCGCATCCGCAACATCATCCATATAATCCCATCTGAGGCACTGTAGACCAGTCAGCTCCTGCATGGCCAAGGCATAAGATAATCATGGAGACCATCCCTATCTCTCCTCATCCGTGTAACGCACATACATTGTATGCTCCTGCGAAATCCCCTAAGGTCGGCCATACTACCTCATCACCCGTGATACAACGAAATACTCCACAATAGTCTGCGATCTCCCAATAAGTGGGCGCATGACAAAAAGGTCCTTACAGACTAGCCGCCAGTCATCCCAAGGCTCCAAACCTCTATATGGTTTCCACACTACAGCTATCAAATCATGTAACTATCGCCACCAAAAATCTGTCTTGCCCAGATGGGGCTGCGTAATATAACCAGCATACTTGTATATAATCGACTACCTGAGCTCTCTACTATCATCTACCACCAATCGAGAAACAGGAAGATGCTCCCAAGCCCAAACTTGTAAAATATATACACCTGCGGCCATGCTCTGACCATCTCTATACAACACTTCAATTAAGTCATTCCAAATTAGCCTACAAAAGAAGTAAAACATCAAGCAAATCCAACTGAGTCAAATGCAAAATCAACTTTTTACGTTTAGACCTTCAAAAATGCTCACTGTCTCCCGAACGACAAAACACAAAGGGACGGAATCTTGTACAAGTCAGGAATAGATATCGTACAACAAAACAACCCCAAATGACAAACTATTGGGTCTCACACGACAAAATGGTCTTTTTACAGACCTGTTGTGCGATACAAGGGTGCATCCCGAACGATAATTTAAATGACTTCAAATGACAAAAGAAAATTTACCAGTTACTTGTACGAGACAGAATGCTGTTTCGGATGATAAAACATGAAACCCGACCCCACACATGTAAAAAACTTGAAAAATGAAAAAAAAAATTCAAAATTGAAAACATAAAGAGGCTTAAGATCGATCACTTACTGTTGGCTCATAGTTTTGGGGTCGATTATGACATCTTTGGCGCTCAAATCGATGCTGATGAGTAGGGACCACCATTTTATTTGCAGAAGGCTTTTTGAATTTTCAAACTTGGAGGGTTAAAATGATTTGAAAATGACACTTTCGTCCCATATATAGCCAAAAACCTAATTTTTCAACTTGCTCCGATGGACATGAAAATTGTACCCTCAGCTAATTTGATCGTTCTGATTCCATTTTCGGGATTGAAATCAAAATTCGAGATCATTTTGCTAGTCAATTTCACAATTTGGACCGCTTAGCGCTCTTTTCATCAAATGCTCATTCTTTCTTCAAATTGCGCTTAATTTTAACGCTGCATATCAATTTCAATTCTACACATCAACTTTGCGCTTAACTTATCAATCAACGTCGATTCTTCAAATATTCCTCAGAATCAATTTGTGCTCAAATAACTTATTCATCCCCAATAATTGCCTATCATGTACCCTCACTATCTTTCGATTTCATTCCCGAGGGGGCATACTCATGACCTTATGACATCACATCTTCAATGTTGAGAAATTTTTTCAAATCTTCATCAAAAGTCGAGCAAAATATTTTTAAACTAAAGAAAATCAATTCTCATTGCTAAGGGGAATCTTAGCTTCATCGCTTCACATCAAGATGAGATCTCTCGATTATCTGAATCAAATCAATCGCTAAGGGCATATCAGTTTCATCGCTTCAAATCAAGCCGATATTTGTCCTTCATCTGAATCAATCTCTTAACGTTAAATCAGTTTTATCGCTTCACATCAAACTGATTATTTGTTTAAACTCAATCAAAAGTTTAAAGAGTATCTTTGATCACACTCAATCTAAGCAAGTGTTCAGTATTCGTTTCTTGATCAAACTGGACAGTTTATCTTCATCGTGTCTTGATCAATCAAGTTCAAGATCATTTTTTATCATCACGCATTGCATCTAAGTTCAATCAAGTTCTAGATTAGTAAGATCCACTTCTTGATCAATCAAGTTCAAGTTTGGTATCTTTTGTTTCTATCGTTCCTCAGTTCAATCAAGTTCAGGAACGATATCGCTTTAATCAGACTTCATTTAGCTTTGTCACTTCGAATCAAGCTAAACACCTTGCTCTTCATCTAGTTCGTGATCATTCAAGTTCAGAACTAGCATCTCCTAGACATCACATATTCTTTGAACCAACACGTTGCTTGCACATTAATTCAAAGAGGGGCAAATGTAATACCCTAAAAATGGTCATCTAAACCATGGGCCCCTACTCTCGACAACATCACCAAGGTCCTAACCAAAGACAATTAAATCAATCTTGAGCACATTATTAATTCTTTAATCATCAAATATCACATGGCAAATCAATTACTCAATATTAATTAAATATTCATTTAATTAATTGAATCATTTCCAAAGAATATCATTTTGATCAATTTTCCCATTTTAATTTATTAAATATCCTTGCATATTTAATTAATTAATAAAATTACCATTTAATCATGCAAAAGGAATTAATTTATTACAAAAGAGGAATTAATTACAAAACAAGAGTTGAATTGAAATTAAAATCAAAGAATTGAATTGAGAGAGAAATCAAACTTGAGATATTATTTCTTTTCTAGATTTAGAACTTGAAATCAGAAAAACAATTAAATTGAATTATTGAATTATTCTCTAAAATTGGAACTCAAAGCTTTTTAGAAAAAGAAGTTCAATTGCATTGAAAAGACTCTTTTCTTGAATAAATAAAAGAATTATCTATTTTTATCACAAATGCATGGAATTAATTTATTATTATTTCCAATGCAACTTGGACTTCTAATTTGAATGCATTTCAATTAAACTATAATTGGAATCTATCTCAAGGTTAACTAAACCTGATTTCTCAATTATTTTCAATTAATCCTAAATTGAGCTTTTCTCTTGGTAATTCTCTATAAATTCAGTCTTCAGCTCTCATTCCAATTTACCCCAGAGATTTTTGAGAACACGCTCGGAGATTATTGTTACGCTAATTTCGCTCTGGAGTCATTGAAGATTATTGTGCTTTTTTAGATTATTTGCATCCATTTTACTCACTCATCATTGCTTACATCCATTATTGCTTGAATTGATTATTTGCTTGAATTATTCATCCATCTTGCATCCATATAGTTAATATCATATAGATTAAATCCTTCGTCTTGGTGTAGTCTAGTCACTGGTATTGCTTATGACAATCTGAGAGCAATCTTATTCTTGCATCTTTTAGAAGGCAATTAGTGACTTTGTTATGGTTTCTTACTTATTGATTATTGATTACTAACCATGCATATAATGAATTAATTGAAGTGTTGTGCTTGCAGCTTACAGACCACTTATTCACACACACACACCCGGGTTTCGAGGTGAACAAAACAAAATACTAAAAAGAAAAGGAAAAACTAATTAAAAAAACAAAAAACAAAAGAGGGGACTGATATTTTCATAAAAATGAAATTAATGAGACTAGATATGCAGGGCATAACAAATGGCGACTATCTGGGAAAAATGACTCTAGGCATTTTAGAACTTCATAATCTCTGGTGTAACCTGACACCTGAGACTACTATCATTCAAAACAATGCATAAAAGTGAAAAGATGAATGAACTAATGAACAAGCAATCGAATCTAGAACTGAACAAGATCAACTCTTAAGTGTGTGTGCATGATTTAATACTCCATTAGTCTTAATAATGAAGATAAACAAAGGAAATTGAGCCCAAGCTACGTAGGTGAAGTCAATCAACGTGTTTCATGCAAGGTCATCCTGGGCATAGCTCTGCTGCCAGTTGGGCGTCCATATCCTTGACAGAGGTACCTCTAGCTCCCATCAAGAAGTGCTCCACTGCCAGCCAGGCGTCCATAGCCCCGGTGGAGATTACTTGAAACACCCAAGTTTAGTTGCTACAAGTGAATAATTTCTTTTCTCTTTGTTTCTTCTCTTTTCTATTTTTTTAGATAACTTTTCACATCATAGAATATATAGAAAGAGTATTTCTTTGTAACCTTTAAGCAACTTTCAAGCATTGAAGTCCGATTACTGGGTTGGGAGCCACGGTGGACGACATGAAACAACCCGACTTCTGATTTTTCACTTGGAAACAAGTTCATCTGACATCTTACAAAATTTTCTGATGTAACTTAGTGTGATGGTAGTGCTAAGTAATCAGGTTAGTCTTCTGCAATTGAGAGTCAAAAACTCAAAACATAATTAAACCATTATATATCACTTTGGATGAATGTAGACAAAGATTTCAAAATTAACCAAACAATAATGAAGTTGTAAAGAGCAAAGAGTCAAAGTCTCTCAATATCTTCCCAAGTTGTTATACAAAGAACATCTCTTCCTTAGAATCCCAAAAAATAAAAAAAAGCAAAGCAAACAAAACAAAAGAACCAAAACACAGAAAACAAAAAAAAGACACAATACTGACAAACAAGAAGACTAGAAGATAGGAAACACCAAACAATAAGGAAAAGAAACGAAAACAAAAAGAAAACTAAACTAAACTTACCTAGCTAGCCTAAACTAACACTAAAATGACTTAAGACTCGATCTTAACAAGATGAGACAACAAAAATTTTGACCACTTTTTGACTAATTTTTCATTATGTTCAGTAGTAATAACTTAGTTGTCCAAGTCCTAAGTCTAGCAAATTTATTTTTGTACTCAGAATTATAAAGTTTTAATAATTTCAATTCATTTTGTGAGCACAAAACTTTAAAGATCAGTAATTGTGGGTTTTCATTATGACCATGATCTACCCACAAACATGTTGGTATTCCCCCCACCTCATATTCAAATACAAAGTAACCAACACATTGAGGGAAAAGGAAGGAAACCACCTGATTTGATTGTGTTGTAGGTGCATTCTCTCGCATAGTGACTTCATCATTATGAGGTCCTAGCTCGAGGGGAAACTTGTATTCCCGCTCAGGTTCATACATGCGAAGAGAAACAACATCCATTAGCAATGTGATATGCTGGCCATCATCATTAACTTTAACTTTCAAGACATCATTATCATGAAGACCAACACCAAGCAGTGAATTGGGACTCTTAACTTCTAATGGACTATTTACTTCAAACCCCTCTTCTAGTATGTCAAAATCTTTAAGATCATCATTCTCCAGATTATTAAAATCAGAATGTTTACCTTCAACGTTACCTACCATGGCAATCTCCCAAGCCATTACAAAGTCTGGACAACTTACCTCAAAATGTGATTCCAAATGATGAATCCTACATGAATCAGATGTTGCAAAATCTAGCATGTTGCGTGAGCAGCTATGACTACTCATCTCTATGACCAGTTCAGACATGAGATTCATTATCCTTTTCATTTCTTCTACTAAGGTAGGCTGCATGCTATCTTTTCCTTGCAAATTTTGAAACTCCTCTTCATGATGTACAACATCAATTCCCTGCACAAAATCATCAGCATTAGCAATTTCATTACCAAGGTTATGAGTAACTGATGAATAAGATATTTCTCTTGAAAGCTCATTAGAATGCGTGAAATCAAATGAAGACTTCCCTATTTCATGTCGTTGGTCTTGGTGAAACACTTCTATTTCTGACTTTGTCTCTTGCATACACTTTTCACTTCCCTGCACTCCTTCAACTTGGAACATATCACAAACACTTTATTTCAAGAAGAGGCCAGTCTCATGTATGTATGTGTTTTCATTGTTATTTTTCATAACTTCCAACTTTCTCTCATGATTAGCACAAACTTGATCTAGATATTCATTAAAAAGTTTTTGGCAAGTTTGAATGCAAGTTTGAGTTATTTTTATGTTTGTATCAAAAGTCTCAATGTCCAAGTCATTGTTATGAACAGGGAAGAGGTCTTCCACTACTTCATCCAAGAATATATTACATTCTCTTTCATCATTAACACTCTCTTCAACCAAATCAACACAACTTGTACATTCCAATGAGCAACTCATATCATCCTTGGTCATGAAAACATCCTCAAATACATCACCTTTGTCCAAACAAGTCAACTTATTATTATTATTCTCAATCACTTCCAAATCTTCTCTAATATCACATTCCTTGCTTATGAACTCCATACCAAGATCAACATTATCAACCTCTAAACATGAAAGATTTTCATTCACAACTTTATCCAAGAAATCATCCATTACTGAATTAGCTTCTTTACAAATCGAATCCATACCCAAATCGAGGTCAACCTCATCATGTTGGACTAATTCAATACTCATTTGATCAACAGAAGAAGAGTCAGTCATTAACATACCAACTTTATCTTTTCTTGATCATGTTGGTCTTTTCCAATCAACTCTTTATGAGGGTTTCCTTGTGAGTCTTCTTGAGATATATATGATAGGAATTTCTCAATGAATTCATCTGTAAGGTCCCAATGGTCTTCCAACGGAGTGAATACTTCTGCAAATTTAATTTCCTCCTTCAAGAATAGGTCCATTCTTTCAAGGAAAACAAAACAATTAGCTTCACAGTGCTTGTCTATGAGGTGTATTCTACAACCATCTAATAATGCAATGTCAACCACACACTTGGAAACACCCATTTCTTTCAGACATCGGTTCAAGCTGCTATGTGCAAGCAAAATGTCTTCCAAAGAGTTAAAACTTTTCTCACCTTTATTTTGTGATTTGTTATTATGAGAATCATGTTGAGAATGAAAATGGAACTTTTTACTTGTTGATTCTCCATTGTAATAATGTTGGGGCAGCATTGTCGACATTTCATAACCAGTGGGAGTGTCATTCTCTACTCCAATCACATCAAGATTAATCATCAACTCAACTTCTTTATTCAACAAATACGAACACCAATCAACATTGTTTGTACATGGTAAATTCAATTCAACATCTCTCTCATGTTCATTGATGGAGGAAGGCATAAAAACCACCTTACCAGCTTCATCCGTACTTGTCATAAGTTCTCCATCATGCTGGCTTTCATCAAGCAAATTGCCTTCAGGAGTGAATGGTTGTAAATCCTCTTGTGCTTTAAGTAGTAGGAGTTGTTCTCTCAACTCATTTGTCAACTCGAGGTCCCAATGATCTTCCAAGGGAGTGAAAACATCCTCAAGTTTGATCATGTGTTTCAAATATCTATCCAATCTCTCAAGGAAAACACAACAATTAATCTCATAATGTTTGTTTGTGCAGTGTATTCTACATCCATCTACCCATGCAAAATCCCCCAAAGAATCTTCCAACTCACCTTCCATCTCACCTTCCATCTCCACTTCATCTTCCCTTTGCCAACTCATCAAACATGTGGCTAATGAAATTAATATTTCTTAAATATTAATTCATCATTTATTTTCAACCACTAAATTTAATGTTTATGGTGTACGTACACATATTTCATAACCATCTTCTATATTCTCTCCAACACCCCCTACATCTTAGGAAGGACTTGAGTCCACTTGTCCTATCATGCCTAAATCTTCTCCAACCATCCCTAGATTCCCTCAATCAGCAACCTAGTCAAGGTGAGATGAGTGACACTTGTCTTCTCCTTCCCTCTTTCTCTCAACCTTCACTTTTGCTCACAACCATCTAAATCTACAGATCTGATCATGACCGTTGATCTAAGACACATCATCTCATCCTCTCAAGGTTTATAAAATCAAGAGCTTGAGTTGAGAGAGTTAATCTTCAAGTTAGATTTCAATAGACTTCAAGTGCATTTTCAAGAAAATCATTTGTAAAACTTATGCATCCATGAGTTTTAATCTTGAAGCAAATAGAAATTATCATATATCATAATCATTTTAGCATAATCATGTAGTATTGCATATCATAGCATTTGTTAACTATCAGTTATCAGTCTATTCTTCATATGCCATCTTAAGCTATCAATGCATTGTCTGAGAGCACACCATCTGCAACCAAGAACAGTAGAGTTAAGACATAATGAGACATAAACCATGAAGGTAATATTAGTATTTTTATTTCATATGTATTTCATGTAGTGTCATTGGTTGAGTTTGGATTTCCTGTAGCATTTCCATTTGTATTATGTGAAACTAACTTGTTGCAGGTAGCATTCTGAGGATGAAATTCAAGTCAACACAAAAAGGTGTAAGAATGCTATTGGCATTTGCTGCATATAAAGGATTCAAAGTCTACCAAATGGATGTCAAGTCACCATTTTTAAATGGGATTCTAGAAGTAGTATACATTGAACAACTTGATGGATTTTCCTTGACCGATGATAAAGACATGGTGTGTAAATTGCACAAATATTTGTATGGCCTTAAGCAGGCACCGAGAACATGGTATGGGAGATTACATGCACATTTGATCAAGATTGGATTCCAACATACCAATGAGGACATCAATATTTATTTGAAGACTGATGGAGACAAGATGCTGATAGCAGAAGTGTTTGTTGATGATATAATTTTTGGTGGCAATGATGATATGTATATGGACTTTGCTGATATAATAAAAAGGAATTTGAAATGTCTCTAATCGGTGAAATTAAGTTCTTTATTGGCTTACAGATCCAACAACTAGATGGTGGTATTTGATACTCTGTAAAAGGGGAAGGTTAGCCAATGATAAATAATGCATAACACACAAGAAACCGTTAGTGTTAATCAATCAAAAACTAATCTAAACAGACATATAAAAAGAGATATCAAAAGAATGACAAAATATCTAACTAAGAAGATAAATATGATGAGGCATCTCCAAATTCCTCTTAACATGCTCTTGATTTCTTCTCCTTTGTTCCTCTCCTCTCCAAATTCCAAAATAGTGTAGCTCTCAGCAGCTTTTTGCACTATGGATACTTATGGAGGATTGAGATTGAAGTATTTTGCTCTAAATGTGAATAAAAAAGCTAATACTAAATGCTATTGATGTTAAAATGATTTATTTTATCCAAGATGACAAGATATTAGTGGTTTATGCTAAATGCTCTCTAGAATTCACTATAGCTTAAATTCATACAAGTTTTCAGGATTTGGATTATGAAGAAATGAGCTCTATTTATAAGAAAAATGGAGCAATGGATGGTTGAGATTGAGCAATCTCAACAAGGGTCAGGATTGAATGATTTCAAATCCACGTGAGGGATTTCAACCCAATCCCAAGATGACATGTGTCAATGTGAGATAGGTTGAGAGGAGAGGGAATAAACATTAAATGCTTGACATGACCTTGGGAGTTAAGGACAAGGTTAGTTGAATGAATAGACTCTTTATTCAAAGAATAAAGCTTTTATCTAATGGATAAACTCTTGTGCAAAGACAAAAGGGATAAACATGGTCAAAGCAATAAATGCTTGAGGAGACAAGTTGAATTAACCATAAATGGTTATGTAAGAGCCATTAATGGTCATGTAAGAGCCATTAGTGGTTTTGGAAGACTTTGGAGGTTAAATTGTTGAGCACACAAAGCATTAAATGCTTTTTAAAGACTTTGAAGTCTTTGAAAAGTGACTCCATATTGCTTAGGAATGTGACAATAATTAGGGAATGGATTAGGCTAATTAGGAAGGGTTTAGAAGAATCTAGAAGGAGATTAGAATTGCAAGTGGGTTTGGTGGGTGAGGGAAAATATGATTTTTTATTTAAAATAAATTAATTTATTTCAATAAATGTGTGTAAGTTGCATTTTTAGGAGAATGCAAGTGGGGGGGGATAATGATTTAAATAAATGTTTAATTTAATTTATTTAAAAGAGGAATAGGGGGATTTAATTAAATAAATAGATTTTATTCATTTAATTGATTTGTGAACTTGGTTTAATGAATGAATTAAAATAAATTGAATAATTTATTTAATTAATAGAAGAATGTTTTAAAAATGAATTAATTAAATGTTAATTTAATTAACTCATGGCTAGTGCATTTTTAATCAAATAAATAGCAATTATTTATTTAATTAAGTTGGACAGATTTATGTGACTACATTTGCCCCTCTTTGAGACGGTGCGGTTTATTGCATTATTTCAAAGAAAGAAAAACTGGTGTGAATAAAATATAAATTTAATGGTTGGTATGCCCCCTCGAGAGATGAGCCGATTTTTTTTGAAAAAATCGGGCGATCTCTCGAAAAAGAATGAAAATTGGCAGGGTGGTAGAAGAGAAGAAGTTAGTGAAATGGGTGAAAAATAGAAGAAATCGGGGGTAAAATGGAGAAATGGAAGGCTCGGGAAGTTTACAGGGACCACGACAGCGAGCGGGGGAAAATTACGGTGATTGCGAAGGGTTTAAATGGGGAGAAAGAGGTGAAAACAAGATCATTTGTGACCGCGACCAGTGTGAAACTATAGCTCTGACAGTGACTTTTGAGAGGAGCGAGCAGTAGCCAGGATGCCGGTACCAGTAGCAGAGCACCGTCGCGAGCGAGTTCGTCGGTTCCAGCGGCCAGACGACTACGGACCAGCGGTACGCAAATTTAAAATTTGAAATTTTATGCATTTTTGATATGCTTTTTGCTGAGTCCAAGTTGAGCCGGAACAATAGAGCTGAAACTACGTTTTGGTGCTATTGTCCAATTAACTAGCACCATTGTGCCGCAATGGCGCTATTGAGGTGCTGTTTGAGCGCTTTTGCAAATTGTAGCGCTATTGTAGGTTAGTTTAGGCGCTTTTGATGGATGAGCACTATTGAGGGCCTAATTGAGCACTTTTGCTATGAATCAGTGCTATTGTGATGTTGTTCTAGTGCTTTTGTAGTTTGAGCACTTTTGTATAGCTGATTGAGCGCTTTTGTTAGGAGTTTAGCGCTATTGTAGGTAAGTAGCGCTTTTGTTTGCAAGATAAGGGATGCCCCAGTTTGTGTGATAATCTCCTGATGCCAAAGATGGATGGATAGGGAGGCGAAGTGGGAGTTGTTTTGAACCATAGTAGCCTGATGAGACTTAGGTCATTTTTAGGATAAATGCCTGTTGAAGTCTAGGTTGCCATGATTGCTTACCTGTTGAGACCCGAAGATATTTGATCAAAGTATCTGTTGATAGTCTAGGTTTAAACTTTAAGAAAGTTTGAAACAAAACAACTAATGATGATTGATGGATGCCCATGTGCAGGAGGATCTACGCGTGTTGCAGTTACGCGAGAGACATCTGGCGACACAGGGGTTGCAGGATCAGTTGACAAAGGTGGAGATCGATTGTATTGCTGCGACGGGGTTATATGATGTAATGCACATGCCCGTGATTCAGATGAATCGCGGATTGATTATGGCATTAACAAAGTGGTGGCACAGTGAGACATACACCTTTCATCTGGCACAGGGGGAGATGACAGTGACCCTGGAGGATGTGTGGCGCATCTTGCATATTCCGATTTGGGGGAAGCTGGTCACATATGACAGATCATGGGGGACTCTAGCGGTTCAGAGGTTCTTTGATGAGGATGTGTTTATTGATGATGGCTCCATTTCTTGGGAGGAGATAGCTACTTTATATGAGCCATTACCAGCAGTCATGGCCGGTATTGTGGGAGGGCTACTGTGTCCTGATAGGCGATCACATGGGCTGGCCGTTGGTTGGGGGCAGGTGATCGAGATGATGATTACCGAGGGGACCCAATTTTCTTGGGGGCTGTGCGTGCTGGTGCACCTTTATCAAGAGTTGCATGAGGTGGTTTACCGTGGGAGGGGTTCCTTAGCAGTGGGAGTGACGCTGCTACATATTTGGGCGTGGGAGCACCTACCAGTGACTCAACCAGTGAGTCTTAGGTTCCGCGCAGTGGATCAGCCGTATATGTTTATGTATAGCGATATGATGAGTCAGCCCCACCTGGGGAAGTTAGAGTGGTGGCAGCGGGCATTAGATGATCTGGATGCAGTTATATGGAGACCATACTTGGAGTGCGAGCCCTGGGATGATGATGCAGAGGCACTGCCCTATGTATTCATGACCCAATTCCTCATTGGGAGGACCTCGTACCATGTAGAGAGGCAGGTGCCGATGAGAGTGATGAGGTAGTTTGGATGACAACAGAGACTGCCTAGTGGATCAGGGGAGTATGCTTGGGTGATACAGGAGAGATATGCATGGGGGCCAGTGCTGCCGTATGACCAGGCACTGGTAGAGTTTCAGAAACTGCAGGCGAGACCTTGGGACATACGACCGAGGGTTGTGGATGCAAGGGTATCAGATGAGTACACGCAGTACTGGGCGGCGCATCCAATTCTACGGATATCTGATCCAGTAGAGTCAGTGCCTGATTTTGAGGATGAGAGGGGACAAAGACGGAGGAGGGCAGGAGGTCGAGGACCGATGGTAGGTGGAGGAGGGAAAGGAGATGGTGGTGACAGAGGAGGAGGTGGTGGAGGAGGAGGTGGAGGTGGTGGAGGAGGTGGAGGAGATGGTGGTGATGGAGGAGGAGGTGGTGGAGGAGGTGGTGGGTTGGGGAGTTGGATTCAGCGGAGAGGGAGAGGTGGACTACCACTGTAGATATCATAGGGATCATTGATGCAGGGAGGAGTTAGACTGGGTGGTAGAGGTATGGAGAGGGAGATCTCGATGGACAGAGGGGAGAGAGCCACTGAAGAGGGTGATACAGGTGAGGCTGCTATGGATATAGGGGAGGGAGCCACTGGAGATCTTAGGGATCATATGATAGTACATTTGCAGACCTGTGTAGAGGATTTGGAGGCAGAGGTGGCAGCTAGAGATGTGCAGCTATTTGCACGGGAGTCAGAGCTGGCTGTAGTGCTACAAGAGAGGGATAGTGTGGTGGAGAGATTAGCAAAGCTGCAGGAGAGAGTCCGGGTTGGAGTAGGAGCACATGGGCCTACGGGGGAGGTGATGAGGGAAATCCGACGAGCACAAGCTGAGATAGATTACTGGCGAGGGTTATATGAGCAGGTGGTGCCAACTAGTCAGTGAGCACTTAGCTATTCATAGATGCGGTAGGCCAGATTAGAGCGATCACAGAGGATGCAGAGCAGTGGGGGTGTGATGGGTCCTCTATAGAGGGATAGATCAGGGGATGCAGGAGTGAGTGGGGGTTTGATGGGGCCTCCACGGAGAGATAGATCAGATGGTGCGGGGACCAGTGGGGGAGCAGGTGGCAATGGTGGTACAACATCTGGTCAGAGTGGCATCTGAGAGAGCATTTTTGCATATATGTATTGTATCATTGTTTATTTTTGGACTGTATCTTGGATGGCACTTGGTAGCCGATTTTGTAGACTTCATTGTACTCTGATATATGAGATGATCTATATGAGGAGATCCCATATTTTGATGATATTCATTTGATATGTATGGATGTTTATGTAGGATGATGAGTTTATGAGTTTATTTTCTTAGATGGATATGTATGCATTGATGAGATGATCCTTATATGCATGTTTTTATGATGATTTATGATGTTGGATACTGACATATGAATGCAGGTTTATATATGTATGATTTGTTTGATGCTTTGTTTGTATGTATGTAATGTCATGATGAGGATGTATGCATAATGATGATATGATGAACAGGATTTTGGTGTTTCCTATTTTGATATAATGATGAGATAATGATATGCAATGATGTTAATGCAATGCTTTGAATAAATGATGTTATGTATGGTTATGCATCTAGATGTTTTTAAATGAATGTAATATGGATAAACAAAATGTGAAGTTCAAATGTTTATATGATAATGTCTAGGTGAATGCATATGTATAATGGACATATAAAATGATATGAACCAATGTTTTTTGGAAACAAATGGTTTTATGATTTTAGATGCTTAAATATGTTTAAGTAAAAATGATAATGTGATGGTACTACAATTTATGGTTTAATAATTGCACCTTAATGCAATTAAAAAAGGATAATGAATGCAATGTAAATGAATCCTAACATGAGCATAATAAGATACTTAATAATGGATGAATGAATGCACCTTTTAACTAATGAATAGATAAATGAATGTATGCAATGATAAATGATAAAGGATAATGAAATGATAATGGATAACTGACACTAAATGAATGCATAGTAAATGGTTTAATACAATCAAGGACAATTTGATCACATGAATGAATCTAACTATTTATGATTATGCAATGATGCAAATGATTAATGAAGACTAATGTCAATAAACTAAATGAACTATATGCAATTTAATTAAAATGTCATGAATGTACTTAATGCAAAATGCAACTAAATGTAATGATGATATGATCTTGAGGAAGGCAAGGTTTTTGAGACTTTGCATGATGCATTGATGATGTATCAGAGTACTCGGTCGTGATTGTATCCAAGACTAGCTTAATGTTCACATAACTGTTCATATGAACCTTGTTCATATTTGCATATAAATCATACATATGAATGAGTGAATGGATGGGTGATATGCAACGGAATGCAATATATATAAATGAGATGAAATGACAATCCATAGTGCTCTATTTTCATCATTGAGCTTTAAAATGTTGGAAGAGAATACAAACATCTTGACATAATGATTCAAGATGACCTGAGTATTCCTTACATGGATTTTGATATAGCAAGTGAATACAAGTAACTTGATATAATGGGTCAAGTTAATGAGAGTATTGCTTGTGGAACATACAAGGATCATCTCCATTTAGGCATGACTTGGATCATCCTCCTTGATCTTAGGCTGATCATATCCTTAGACAAGTTCATATCGTAATAAGAGATAAAACCTTTATCCAATTTGGATGAGGTAGGAGGAAACAAAGGAAGAGCATTGTACCCGCTAACAAACAGTATATACATAAAGAATAAAGAATATGGATCCTTGGTAATGGTTCATGCTCATATGGTCGAGGTATACGCTATAGTTAGCAAGCCGTAATGATCTATGACTGCATTTTGCATAAGATCACATAGCTTAGTGAACTTTCCACGTAGACACCATTTAGTACATGCCCCAGTACTTCATCGGAATAATGCACAGACGACACACAAACATTGCGGTAGGAACCTGATATAAATAAATGAATGAATTACTCACAAATCAACCAAGTATTTGATAGCTTAACACAATTTTCTTGTCAAAGAAAATGTCATTTTGTCTTTGTTTTGGATAAGGAAGGATGCATCCTTTTTGAAGACAGTTTGATTGTTGATGTCGATTGTTTTGGTCAATTTTGAGAAGTGATCATCGTGCGAGTATTTTGTTCAATGTTTGTTTAGTATCTGCTTGGATGAGTATGTACAATGTGTTGCCATGTTTTTGTGTGATTTTTGATGTTTTCCGTTGTTTTTGGATTTTGTGATTTTGAATGTTTTTGGTTTTTGTGATTTTGAATGTTTTTGGTTTTTGCGAGATAGTTTTGAATGTTTTTGGATTTTGTGAGCCATTTTTGAATGTTTTTGGATTTTGTGAGACAATTTTGAATGTTTGAACCCAATGAATCACAAGTAATGTAGAATCCACTTCCATCAACTATATTAAGGGCATTGCCCCCAAGTTAGACATGACTATGAAAAAGAGGGATGCAAGACGCACAAAGTACTTTCTTTGATTGCAGATCAAATAACAAGCCATGGTTTGGATGGATGGATGTGTGTATGTAATGAATGTGATCACAATGAGCCTGAAAGATAATGGAGCCATAGCCTTTACGAGTGGTGCCTGTTTGCCAGGTTTTCACCATCGCACTTACCCAAGGTGCCACCGGAGTGTTTGTTCACCATTTGGATGCATGATTTTTCTTTATTCTTTTGACATTTTTGTATTTTCTTTAGGACATTTATCTGAATGTTTTTGATTGTTTTTCTGGTATGCAGGGGAGCCTGATGCTCTGTACAACTTAGGTATAAAACCATTTGAGGTGCATGCTATTGATTGGATCTACAAGCGGTTCTCCTTCTGAAGTAGCCAACTGATATGCCCCGGACCCAAATACAGCAGTGACAACATATGGGCCCAGCCAGTTTGATTCAAACTTTCCTTGATGTTCTCTGTTTGGTTGGTTGTGAGGATTCTCTCGGAGAACATGATCACCTACCTCAAATGTACGAGGTCTAACTTGGTGATTGTAGCTTCTACTCATGCGCTGCTGATAGGCTTTGAGATGGTTGTATGCAACTTGTCACTTCTCATCAAGTAATTCTAAGTCCTGAAGACGAGATACTCTATATGCTTCATCATCAATGAGATTGTGCAAGGAAACCCGTAGTGATGGTATTTCGACCTCAAAAGGTAAAATAGCGTCTGCACCATAGACTAATGAGTAAGGGGTTGCACCTGTAGGGGTTCAAATGCTAGTTCGATATGCCCATAGTGCTGGATTCAATTGAACGTGCCAATCACGGCCGACATCATTGACTATTTTCTTGAGGATTCTTAATATATTTTTGTTTGATGCTTCGGCCTGACCATTGCCTTGTGGGTAATATAGGGTGGAAAAGCAGTGTTGGATGTGAAACTTCTCACAGAGCTCATAGACATCTTGATTTTTGAAAGGAAGCCCATTATCTATGATGATGGACATGGGTACACCATACTGATAGATGATGTAATTGAGGATGAATGAGGCGATCTTCTTACCAGTGACTTGGGTAAGTGGAACAACTTCGATCCACTTTGTGAAATATTCGGTGGCCGTAATGATGAATTTGTGGCCGTTGGATGAAGACGGATGGATTTTACCCACAAGGTCAAGTCCCCATTGACAAAAAGGCCATGGTGTTATGATTGGTTGTAATTCCTATGCTGGTGCATGTATTAGGTCTCCATGAACTTGACATTTCTTGCACTTTCTGACAAAGTAATATGAGTCTTTTTCCATAGATGGCCAATAGTATCCATTGTGCAGGAGTTTCTTGGCTAGTGACGGACCACTTGAGCGAGTCCCACAAATTCCTTCATGTACCTCTTCCAAGGCCTTTGTTATCTCATCTTGTTCCAGACATCGAAGAAGAGTACCATAAAGATTGTGTCGGTATAGGGTTTCGGCAATAATGGTATATCGAGCAGTTTGGCGAATGAAGGTTTTACGTTGGTTATTCGATTGGTTGGGAGGAAGGGTGTGATTGCGGAGATAGGTGTAGAACTCACTATACCATGGGGATTCAAAACTGACAAGATGAAATATCATCTCGGATTTGGGGATATTATAAGTAGGGATCCAAAGCTATTCTACCAAGAACTCATAGCGTGTTGAATTCTGTGGAAGATCTAGGAGAGATGCAATAGTAGCCATAGCATCAACGGCTTGATTCTGATCTCTTGGTATCTGCTCAAAGGTGATAGTATGAAATGATGCTTTTAAAGTGTCCACCATTTGCTTATATGGCATGAGTTTATCATCCTTGGTCTGATATTCATCTGTTGCTTGTTGAATGACCAGTTGTGAGTCGCCATATACTTGTAGTTCTTGTAATTTCCATTGTATGACTAGCCTGAGTCTTGTGATCAAGGCCTCATACTCTGCTATGTTGTTAGTGCATGGAAATGTGAGCCTGTAAGACTTTGGGATGCTATCACCTTGAGGTGTGATAAATAGAATGCCTACACCTGAGCCATGCCTAGTGTATGAACCATAAAAGTATAGTTTCCATGGTTGTGCTGTTGTGATCATGAATATCTCTTCATCTGAAAAATTGGAAATGAGAGGATGATCGCCTATGAGGGGTGCATCGGCCAACTAATCTGCAATAACTTGCCCTTTGATAGCCTTACGGTCTACATACTTGATGTCAAATTCACTTAGAATCATCACCCATTTGGCCAAGCGACCTGTCAATGCTGCTTTGCTGAGTAAATACTTGAGTAGATCAATCTTTGCAATGAGTTGTACCTTGTGTGTTAACAAATAGTACCTCAGTTTAGTGGCTGCTAAGATTACTTCTAGGCAAGCTCACTCAATAGGTGTGTAATTGAGTTCATAGCCAACCAGTGTGTGAGAGATGTAGTAGACAACACATTCTTTCCCTTCGGCATTATGCTATGCTAGTAATACCCCCAATGCTGTACTTGTTGCTGATATATAGAGTAGTAGAGGCCTACTTGGATTTGGTGGGATCAACAACGGTGTATTCATGAGATAGTCTTTGAGCATCTGGAATGCTTGCTGGCATCTGGTATCACATTGAAAGCGGATGTTCTTGTGTAGTTGGTGTGTGAATGGGTGACACTTATCAGCCAATTGTGCAATGAATCTTCGAATGGATTGAAGCTGCCCTTGTAATGTCCTTAGCTGACTGATATCATTTGGTGGTGGCATGTCCATGATTGCTTTTAACTTTGTTGGGTCGACCTCAATACCTTTGCTTGAGACAATGTATCCTAGAAGCTTCCCGGAGGTTACTCCAAAGACACATTTCTTTGGGTTGAGTCGAACATGGTATTGTTCCAGTCTATCAAAGGTTTTATCTAATATGTTGAGATGCCCTTCTTTGGTGAGTGATTTTGCTAGTAAGTGATCAACATAATCTTCCATCATAGTATGCATCATGTCATGGAAGATGGTGCTCATTGCTCATTGATAGGTCGCTCCTGCATTCTTTAGACCAAAAGGCATTACATTCCAGCAATATGTGCCCCATGGACATGTGAAGGCTATCTTATGTTGATCCTCTGGTGCGATCTTTATCTGATTGTATCCTGAAAGGCCATCCATGAGTGAAAGCATGGCATGTCCTGCTGTCAGATCTACTATGATGTCGATATTTGGTAGGGGGAAGTCATCCTTAGGACATGCCTTATTCAGATCTCTAAAGTCAGTACAAATGCGAATGCCCCCTTTTGGTTTGCTGACAGGCACAATGTTGGAGATCCATTCTGCATAATCAATTGCTCTAATGAAATCAACATCTAGGAGTTTCTTGAGTGCTGTTTTGATGAGCACTGCAATTTGAGGATGCATCTTATGAAGCTTCTACTTGATAGGTTTGGCTCCTTCTGTTATGATGAGGTGATGCATGACTAAATCAGAATCAAGCCCAGGCATGTCTGCATATGACCATGCAAAGTTGATCTGACGCTTTTGAAAGAACTCCATAAATTTAGGCTGTTCTTCTAGAGTGAGAAGAGATGCCAGATGTATGAGGTGAGGATTTTCAGGAGTCCCCACATTGTATTCTTTGGTTTCCTCGATGAGAATCATTGATCATTCCTGTTGTGTACTAGTAGAGAGAATGTCAAACCCTTCATCCTCAGGCACCTCAGAGAGGTTTTCACTGTTGGATACGCTCTTTCTTTTTACTTTTGTTGAATCAAACAGTGCCACGGGGTGGTTTTCATTGGAAGATCCATGTTTTATTGTTATATTTTTGCAGCTGAAAGGTTTGGCATCCACCCCGAAGTATGCTGTGCTATTTAGTTCTATGGCGAATCTAGCTTTGTGATCCCCGATTGGTAGGTTATCCCTTAATTCCAAAAAGTCAATGATGGCCTCATCATTTTGGAAGAAGTCAAGACATGGGGGATTTGGTTGGTTCCATTCAATGAGTTCAGGGTGAATAATGGGCATTACTTCATCAATTAGGTTAAGGGTGTTAGATGTATCGAAGAGGGTTAAGACGTTGTGGTGAAGGTTGTTGATGGTACTCTCCCTGTCAGAATCAGGTGTAGGATGAGACGTAGGGTCTGTGGAAGATGTTTCCAGCTCAGGAACCTAAGAGGTCTTTATCTGTGCTTCTCTGTAAACAGGGATGTCTTTGCGTGGTGGAGGCAGTGATGTGTCTTCCTCATCACAGAATCAAATTCCCACTCATGTGAGTCAGTCTCTGAGTCACTTTCCAACATCCGATTACTATACCATACTAGGATGTCCTTTGAGTTAAATACTGCAGGTGTGATTGGTTGATGTACATTTGTAGATGAAATGATCAGTGCTGCAAGAAGGTCGATGGGGATTAAGAAATCCAATATGGGGAGTATCGGTAGTGTTGACTCAGTTGCTTCTGCTGGAACTGCTGGTGTCGTAGATACTGCTGCGGGTTCTGATATAGTTGCTACTGCTAATGGGATTACTGGTTCGCTTGGTGGGATGATTGGCATTGTAGATGGTGGTGTTGGGATTTTGAGCCTCGGTGGGGCAGTTGCGATGGTATTTGATGCTACTTTGATAATGAAAGGTGTCCTCTTTGTAGGTTGATATAATGGTTTGTTGGGTTTTCCTTTGAATTTGAGTTTAGGAAAGATCTCTTTTTCAAAGCCTAGGCCTGTATTTCCTTTGGGTTTTAATTTCGGTAGCAGAGGTTCATGTCATCCTTGTTTGCAATATCCCAGATCACTCTGACCATCATACCCCATTCTTTGCATAATGAGGAGACCTTTGCCATATTGATCTGTGGGAAGCTTAACTTGCGGTATATCAGTGGTGATGAGATCTTTATAGATCCATTCCGCTAAGTCCTCATCTTGGGTTTCTTCTTCTTGACTTTTTCCAAGGATGAAAGGTGTCAAAGCACATGCTGGCGTGATTAGTGGTTGCTGGAGTAACTGCTGTGGTTTACCATGTGTTCTAGGAGAAGTGGGCATTTGTCCCACACAAAAGAGTTGACTCAAGTTGTATTCCCCAGGACCTTCCTCTGCTATTTTCATCTTAAGCTTTTCTTGCTTTGGTATAGTGGTGTTCAAACTGGCAAGAGAGGCGAGACTTATATATGATGTGGAGGAAATGGCTTCTCTATTATTAGGAACGGTAATCTCTAGTTGATGGCTGATATTATGGCAATATGCAAAGGGATTTGCATCACCCAGGATTGTGATCTCTACACCGTTATGTGGGAACTTGATACATTGATGGTAGGTAGATGGAATGGCTTGCATGGCATGTATCCAAGGTCTTCCTAACAATAGATTGTATGGTAGAGGAAGGTCCAGAACCTGACAAATGATGTGCTTTACCACAGGGCCCACTCGGATTGGTAGTACCATAGCTCCTTTGGAGGAACATTCCGCATCGTCATAGGATTTGATTGTGATCTTCTTACGGGGATCCACTGATTCTATGGCATATCCCAATGCTGTGACCAACTATAGTGTACAAATATTTAAGCCTACTCCATTATCGATCAAGACTCGCTTGATTCTGTGCTGGTTGATAAAGCCTTCAATGTGTAGCGAAGCATTATGAGGTTGCTGGAAGGAAGAGTTGTCACTTTCGGAAAAAGTGAGACAAGGTGATGACTTTAGACTTCCAACCATGGCTTGAAATTGGTCTGTATTCGGGTTTGCAGGGACTGATGCCTCTTGGAGCACTTGATCCAAGATTGTTTTATGAGATGGCGATAGGCACAATAGCTCTAAAATGGATATAAGTGCAGGCATTTTGTCTAATTGTTCCACAAGATTGTACTGCTTTGGTATGGAGGTGGTGCCTTGTGGAGCTGCCTTTATGGTGACCTTTCCGTGACGTGTAGCAACATTGCAATTGGAGTTGGGATTTTTGATGGTTATGGTTGCAATTTGTTCACTGGCATCATATAGGTGATTTACAGTGTAATTATATGCAGCCTGCGTATAATCCGTGGTATCAGTACCTCACCTGGAAGTGGAAGGACCCCTTTGATCTTGTGATGGAAGTGGATTTTTGAACATCAGATGATCATTGTTTGTTGTTTTAAAGGTCATGTCCTTCGATTTCAATTTCACCTCGGTCAATAAGATCCTGAATAAGATCTTTCAATCGGTGACAATTACTTGCCTTGTGTCCTCTGCCTTGATGGAAATCACAGTGTTCAGTATCTCTCCACCATGCAGGTTTGACCTGAGGCTCATAGTTTGATGTTTTAGGTAGAGTGACCAAATTTTGAGAAATGAGTTGTTGCAATACTGTTTCAATGGGTTCCCCTAAGGGAGTGTATGTTCATTTTTGTTTTTGCTGACGAGGTCTAGGTTCATCGTGAGATGTGATGCAACCTTGATTTGAAGGAACATTTGTGTTATTTTGTGGTGGAGGATTTTGTCCTGTAAACCGAATGATAGGTTGTGCACTTTTTATAGTCCTCGCATCCACAACCCCATTGTTGACGATATTCTTGCTTTTGTTCCAGAAGCTTGGTTTATCACTATTGAAGCGTGGGCAAGGACTATCCTTTGGCTCATTATAGATTTTGATAAGTCCTTTCTTGATGAGGGCCCGCTCACATTTCAAACCCTTGGTGATCATGTCATTAAAAGAGTCTGTGTCTTTGATATCCAGGTGAAATTCCATTTCTTTGTTTAAGTTGGAAATGAATATTTCCACTAGTTCTCATTTAGGTAATTGAAGAGAACGTCTGCTAGATATTTGACGCCATCGTTGCAGGAATACTGAGAATAGTTCACCTGGTTTTTGTTTAGTGTTGCACAGATCAACCATGGTGATGTCGCGTTCAATGTTATGAGAGTAATGAGCTAGGAACTTCTGGATGAGTTCCTCAAATGTTCTAATGCCACCTAGTAGTCGGGGAAACCATGATGTGGTTGTTCCGCCCAAGCTTTGGGGAAAAAGGCGCATTAGATATGTGTCTTCATATGCCACTTCGAGGCAAGCGGAATGAAATTCTCTGACATGATCACGAGGATCTCCCTTTCCTCTATATTTTTCAAATTTGGTTGTTTCAAATCCTCGTGGAAAGGGTGGCATATAAATATTTCTATCAAAAGGATAGGGACAGATGTCATTGAGTGAGAATTGGTTAGTTTTGACACCTCTATGAAGTTGTTGGGCAAGATTCTTGACTTGTTGATGCAACATCTCCATTTCATTTGGAGGAGGAGGTGGTGGGTTACCTCGAGGAATGTTATATCTGATGGGATCTCTACCTCTTTCCTCTTCATGGTGACTTTGTCGTTCTGATGCTTGTCTTAATTGGGCAAGATCAAAGTCAGAGGGGAGTTTTGCTCCTTCTTGGGCGAGCTTTAAAAAGTGAGCATCCGCATTGCTCTTGAGTATTTCGTCAAAAAGTCTGTTAAAGAGAGGGTTATGCTGGGCCCTTTCTATTGTTGCAGGAGTGGGAGTACTTGGGTTTTCGTCATTTGCATTTCCTCCAAGTGCTTCTTGAAATTCATTGAGATTTTCCTCTTCTTCTTCTTCCATTTCTATTTCTCATTGCCTTGACTATGATCAGGTTTGGGCCATTTTGTTTATAAGCTTTTGGGTGAAAATGATGATGAGTTTGTTGATGAAATGAAAGATTGATGGTTGGTGAAGTGTTTTGCATATGGATCTCTAACACTTAAAGGTGGATGTGACCAAAATTCTTTTTGGAATTGCTTGTTGTGTTTGATAAGGTTTGATGTGATAAGGTTTAGAGAAATCTGAGATTTGTTACAGATTTAACTACCTAGTAATGAGAGGATTCACTCATGACCTAGTTTTAACCTGCGTAGATGTGTCTCTTAGGATGAGCTTATCCTAGATGAAGAAACAATCTAAAAAGTGATTTGGTTGTGTTTGATTCAAGCAATATCTAAAAAGAGAACTTGGGACAAGAACCTCTTAATGTTTTGAGAGTTGGAACGGATTGATGATGAAGTGATGATGTATGAGTGAGATAATGGATGAAAATGTTTGTAACTTCAATAAAAGCTTTGTGTCACAAATGGAACAAACTCTACCTCTTCCCTTTCGAGTGTTGGTGGTATTTCTCAAGCTGTGTTGTATGTGATACAGATGTTTGGGAAACAGTTGGGATTAATCTTACCTCCTTGGTTTTTGTGATAACTCAAAGCTCTATATTGCATAAAAGCTCTGCGGTTTAATGACTCTGAATCAAATTCGTTTGTTTTGCCTTGAAGGTAGCGACCCATGTTACATAGAAAAACTCTATGAGAGACAAGGATTTGTCTATTGAGATAGAAGAATTTCCTCCTTTTGATTAAAGCCTTTGAGCTCAATGGTCTTCTTTTCAAGTTGATGTTCTGATGACGTTTCTTCTTTCGTAAGATGTGAAGAATGGTCATAAAGTTTGATACTTTGTTGTTTGCACTTTGTTTTTGGTATTTTTGGTTGTTTTGAAAAATGTTTGGTTGGATGAATACTTGTTTTGATTTTTGGATTTTATGATGTTTCTTTGACAAGAAAACAAAGCAAGCACACAAACATAAGAATGTTGCCTCAAAGGCACAAATGAGTATGGGTCTAGATCAACCCAATCTTTTGGAGTTTTATATGACCCTTCCTTTTAGATGTATTTTAAGGTGTATTTCTAAAGCCTGAAGTCGGCTCAATTTTCACTTGGTTTTGACTAAAATGAAAACACTTCAAACACTTTTTATCCCTAAGGTCAAATGGCCAGTTGTGATAAATTTAGCCCACATCTTGATATTTCTTCGACTTTGGTACTACATACCTTATGAATCCCGCCGTGGCAGGTAAGGATGTGATATACTAAGTCTTGCACGAGCATAACAAATAGATGATCCCTATGATGGGGGAGTCACCACTTTTATCAAGCCACAAGTGACTTTTCAAAAAGCTATGTTTTTACTCAAGGAAATATGTATGGTATCTTGGGAGCAAAACCATCTATGCTCTTGCACTAAATTATATCGCAAATATCCTCAATCAATAGAACGGGTGGGCTACTACTTAAAGGTGTTTAGTCATGTTCGATGTTTTTGGACATACATTCTGCAGTGACTCACTTAAGAGCCTTGTAACTAGTGGTGGGGCCCATTTGTCCTTTCGACCAGTTACACTGTAGGAACAACTATACCCAAGGCTGTAGCTTTCGCTCTCACCTGATTTCTATAGCAGCTCGAAGGATTTACCGCACGAGGTTGTTCCCAAGAGTGATGTGTCTCTTGGCAGGCCTCTCTTAAAAAGATAAATTTTTTGAGTGTTACTAACACTTTTCTCTTGCACCTAGGACCACGAAAGCCAAGGGAGAGGATAGTGTGTGTTAGAAGTAGGACCACTAGACCAACTTTTTGCACAAGTGTGCCAAGCACGAAAACACTTGTTCTTTTTAACTTGCCATTGTAATGTGATCTAACTATTTGGAGATGTTGCTCCAACATTCATGGTGTTCTTTTTAACTTCAAATGCAAAGGTTTGAGTAAACTAGAATTTTGAAAATCCTGGTCAACTGAAATTGAAGCACGTATGCATGAAGGAAAAATCGCTTTGCAAAAGTTTTAAACAAGTTGATTGTGTATTTTATGTGCACCAAAAATTGAAGTGTGGATTGTAAATTCTTTAGTTTGATGCAAGAAAATTGAAGTGTTGATTTTAAACACCAAATAAAGTGTGTTTCCTAACTTGCAAGAAAACAAATTTTGTTTTGTTTAGTTTTAAGGCACCAAAAACAAGTGATCCTAACTGGAAAGCAAGGGAAAGTTTGTTTGTTCAATTCTTAAAACACCAAAATAAAGTTTTTGATTTTAAAGAGGTGAGTTTTTAAACCTGCACAAACAATAACCAGTTAGTAAAATCCATACCTAAGGGGGGCTTCCACAAGCCTAAAATTTTTCACTTTTTCAGTTACAAGGTCCTTTTTACAACGTTCTATTACAATAGCGCTAGTCTGTGTTTAAACAGAAGCGCTATTTAACACAAACACGCTAAAACAAGAAAAATGACAGGGAAGGCAAAAGCGCTCAAATAGGGTTAATAGTGCCAAAACAGGGTCAAAAGCGCTCAAAAAATGTCAATAGCGCTAAACTTGATACAATAGCGCTAGTGCAAGAACAATAGCGCTAGAACAACAAGTTTCAATAGCGCTATAACGTGATCAATAGCGCTATAATGTGATCAATAGCGCTAAAGCGCAACCTGTGTGACAATTTCAACATTCAAACATGTTATGGGTCAAAAATAAATGATCTTTTGGGTGTTTGGATTCACGTCGGGTTCACCAAATGATGCTCTGCAAAAGGGGAAGGTTAGCCAATGATAAATAACACACAACACACAAGAAACTGTTAGTGTTAATCAATCAAAAACTAACCTAAACAGGCATATCAAAAGAGATATCAAAAGCATGACAAAATATCTAACTAAGAAGATAAATATGATGAGACATCTCCAAATGCCTCCTAACATGCTCTTGATTTCTTCTCCTTTGTTCCTCTCCTCTCCAAGTTCCAAAATAGTGTAGCTCTCAGCAGCTTTTTGCACTATGGATGCTTATGGAGGATTGAGATTGAAGTATTTTGCTCTAAATGTGAATAAAAAAGCTAATACTAAATGCTATTGATGCTAAAATGATTTATTTTATCCAAGATGATAAGATATTAGTGGTTTATGCTAAATGCTCTCTAGAATTCAATATAGCTTAAATGCATACAAGTTTTCAGGATTTGGATTATGAAGAAATGAGCTCTATTTATAGGAAAAATGGAGCAATGGATGGTTGAGATTGAGCAATCTCAACAAGGGTCAGGATTGAATGATTTCAAATCCATGTGAGGGCTTTCAACCCAATCCCAGGATGACATGTGTCAATGTGAGATAGGTTGAGAGGAGAGGGAATAAGCATTAAATGCTTGACATGACCTTGGGAGTTAAGGTCAAGGTTAGTTGAATGAATAAACTCTTTATTCAAAGAATAAAGCTTTTATCCAATGGATAAACTCTTGTGCAAAGGTAAAAGGGATAAACATGGTCAAAGCAATAAATGCTTGAGGAGACAAGTTGAATTAACCATAAATGGCTATGTAAGAGCCATTAATGGTCATGTAAGAGCCATTAGTGGTTTTGGAAGACTTTAGAGGTTAAATTGTTGAGCACACAAAGCATTAAATACTTTTCAAAGACTTTGAAGTTTTTGAGAAGTGACTCCAAGTTGCTTAGGAATGTGACAATAATTAGGGAATGGATTAGGCTAATTAGGAAGGGTTTAGAAGAATCTAGAAGGAGATTAGAATTGCAAGTGAGTTTGGTGGGTGAGGGAAAATAAGATTTTTTATTTAAAATAAATTAATTTATTTCAATAAATGTGTGTAAGTTGCATTTTTAGGAGAATGCAAGTGGGGGGGATAATGATTTAAATAAATGTTTAATTTAATTTATTTAAAAGAGGAATAGGGGGATTTAATTAAATAAATAGATTTTATTCATTTAATTGATTTGTGAACTTGGTTTAATGAATGAATTAAAATAAATTGAATAATTTATTTAATTAATAGAAGAATGTTTTGAAGATGAATTAATTAAATGTTAATTTAATTAACTCATGGCTAGTGTATTTTTAATCAAATAAATAGCAATTATTTATTTAATTAAGTTGGACAGATTTATGTGACTACAGTATCTTATTTGTCAGACCAAGTTTATCAAAGAAGTGTTGATGACTTTCGACATGGAAGACTGGAAACCGGTAGGTACACCGATGGTGACTAGTTGCAAGTTGTCAAAAGAAGATGATTCCCCTGCTGTTAGTGAAAAAGAGTAAAAATCTATGATTGGCAAGATACATTATATTGTCCATAGCAGACCAAAAATTGCTCATGCTATTGGATTAGTTGCAAGATTTCAAAAAGAGCTTAAAGAAAGTCACATGGTGGTTGTGAAGAGATTTTTTTGGTATCTCAAAGGCACAATAAACTATGGTTTATGGTATCCCTATAAAGGTATTTTACTTTGAATGTCTTTACTGATGTTGATTGGGCAGGTAATGTTGATGATCAGAAAAGCACAACCGATGGAACTTTTCTACTTGGAGGAAGATTAGTGGCATGGACGAGAAAGAAAGAAACTTGTGTTTCTTAATCTACAGCTAAAGCTAGCTGAAGCTGAGTATGTTGTTGCATCCATGAATTGCACACAAGCAATGTGGAGGAGACATGTGCTAGAAGGATTCAAGATAGATATGTCAGAACCAATGACTATCTATTGTGATAATACAAGTGCAATCAATATTTCTAAAAATCCTGTGTTACATGCTAGAACCAAGCACATTGAATTGAAGTATCATTTCATAAGGGATAGAGTTCAAGATAAGGAAGTGAAAATCAAATGTGTGAAGAGTAAAGATTAGTTGGCTGATATCTTTACTAAACCCTTACCGAAGGATACTTTTGAGTTTCTTAGAGGTAAACTTGGGATTAGACGTCTACACTGAAAAAACTAGAATGATGGAGATCCATCAATCCTGTGGATTTGATGTTTATTTTACACTAAGGATTGATGAAGGTACATGCTACTCCTTTGGGGAGCAAGTCTGGTGTAAAATTCTAATTTAATGCTCTGTTATAATTTTCTAATTTATGTAGTAGAGATGGTGAAGGAGTCAGCAACATAATTAATGACAAGTGATGCATTTACATCTTTGGCATTATTGTCAAAGGGGGTGAAGAAATGAATAGAAATCAGATTTGGTAGACATGTGAGAAGTTGAAGATTAGATTGAGTGAAGCATTGGTTTAGGGGGAGATGTAATGGAAAAATCATGTGATATCGGCAAGGAAGTTGATGATGATGATGGTATTTTGATTGTGTATTTAATTAGTGTTGCCATCAATGCCAAAGGGAGAGATTGTTGGCATTTGGCATAACTGATGTAGATGAGGTCATGCAGTTGAAGTTGGATGACTGCATCAGTAAAGGATAGAAGTCTATTTGTGATGAAGAGATTGAGATTCTATGAATAGATGACATGATCAATTATTTGTGTTGTCATTGCTGGCAACTGATGTTCCTGATGTTCTTGATATTTTGTTTTATCATCTAAGTGATTTGGTTTATAGGAAGATAGGGTTTACCGACAGTGATCTAAAGTCTGTGAATTAGGACTTTAATTGGTAAAGCAAAATTGTTTTGATTGGATTGGTTTGTCATGCCCAAAATTTAGGGCAAAAACGGAACAAATTTTTTTTTTTTTAAAGATACTAATTTAATTAACAAGTTCACTCTTGCGACACACGTTAATGAAATTTTTCCATTATTAAATTCGAGCTAATTCTTAAACGAACTAAGCATCGATAAATTGTTAAATTTTAATTGCGGAAAACCTACTGGTTAAATTCTATCTTCAAGAGATACTTAGACAATAGGTTTATTAAATTAATCAAACTAAAGGAAATAGGAGAGGTATTTTAATTTATCCTCCATTATGACTATATAGTCTTTCCAATTCTTTTATATTTCTCTTTATAATTTATCCCAAATTAAAATCAGGATTATATAAATATATACATATATACATATTTGGATATGCATATATTTATATATTTATTATTTAATTACTTATTCAAAATACTCAAAAATTCATATATTTACATATATATATATATACCCATATATATATATGGATACATATATATATATTATATATTTTGCATAAATGGCAAATATTTTAATTCTAAATTAAAAAAAAACATTATACCTTCCTAAATATTGTTTCATATTTCCCCCAACCCTAATTAGGGTTCTAATCTCCCCACTTATATATTATCTAACCTAATTAACTTATTTATTTTTAATAACAACTTGCCCTAGCCCCATTCGGCTAGGGTTTTAAACCATATATATTTTTTAATAGTCAATATTTTTGGCTGGGCCGAAACCCTTGGCGGCCATGGAACCATTTTATCGTAGGTCACGGAGGAAGGAAGGCGAACTTGGCCGCGCGCGCGCCACTGTGTGAGCGCACAGTGGGCGCCGCGGCACCACTGTGTGCACACATAGTGGAGCCGCTTGCGGCTCCCACTGTGTGGGCACACAGTGGATGGCCGCCGTCCACTGTGTGCCCACATAGTGGGAGCCGCAAGCGGCTCCACTATGTGTGCACACAGTGGGCGCCGTGCAGTCGTCCACTGTGCGTACACACAGTGGAGTCCGCGGGGACCCAAAACATTATTTAAAAAAAAAATATATAATATATAAAAATATAATATATATATATATATATACATAAATATATATATTTATATATATATATGTATATATTTATATTTACTTAACTTTTATAATCATAGTTAAAAAGATAAAATTTATTTCATTATATATTTATATAAATTTTTTAAAAGAGAAATTTACATGCAAAATTTTTAAGCAAATTTAATAAAAGGAAAAACATAAAGTTAAATCAGATTATATATATATATATAATTAATAAGCTTCTAAATCAATGTTATCTAAAATACAATTTAGAACACTATTCAAAGATACATTATACTTAATCTGGAATAAAGAAATTCATTGATTTTTTTTTTCTAATAAAATATTCAAATAAAACAACTTTTTCCATTTTAAATACTTAAAATCTTTCAGTATATAAAAACTTCTATTTTGCCTCAAGTAAAAATATAGGTAAAATCTAAATGAAAACAATTCTTTTATTCCTTTCCATAATACAAGAAGCTTTGCATGCAACACAAATTAACTTTTCTTTTTCAAATAAACCAGAAGTAGAAATAACAAGCTTTTCTTTTTAAAACATCTCTAAGATATTCTACCACCAATTTACAGAATGTTTTCTCTGAATAGTCACAACAATAAGACTTCAAGTCTACTTTCACAAATGACAACTTGCTTCTCTTTTCTATGAATGAGGCACATTTCTATAACAACTTTTAACAAACATCTGCAACTGAATTCAAGTATCTTCAATAACAATCTTCTGTATCTCTTTCATGGTTCCTAATCTCTTTCCTCTGAATTTCCTGCACAATAGAAAACACAAATATGACCACGGAGTGCTCACCTCCCAGCCTAGGCTAACTGGTAGCCACCCCCGAGCTCGGAGAACCAATTCCTAGACGGGTAACAAACAGGCAAACACATAGAAAGCAATGCATACAGATATTCCAGACACATTCCCAACCTGGCTTTCACAGCACCACACTTTGGTGATGATCATTTTCATAGGGTGGTAGTGGACCAAATACCCTGAAGAGAACTGCAAGTATGAAATAAACAAGAAGCCACCTCATGGCACAATAAAAATATCAAGAATTCTCAACCCCTTATTCCTTATTCCCCCCAAAGGCATTCTAGCCTTATATCCCTCCTTATGACCCCCATTGCACAAACAGGCCATGCAACAAGGGTCACACAAAGATCCCTTGTGATCGCTCTCAAAAGAGAGTCTCTCACTCAAGGGCTATCACTGCTACCACCCTCAAGATCCTCTTCTCTCCCAAGAGTAAGAGATCTTGAGAAAACTCCCAAAACACATCAATTCATAAAACAAAATATCAAAAGATTCTCAAACATAAACTTCCAAGAACACAGTTTTCTTACACCAACAAACTTCCAGACATGAACAAGAAGAAGATATTAAAAGTAAAAATGGAAACCAACCTTAATCTGCCCAAAGGTTATTATGATATCTAATGAAGAGCTGCCCAATCCACAAATCTTTTTCCTTCTACCCTTATTCAAATTCCTCTATTCCATAACATTATTTTTCTTCTAAATTTTCTTCTGTCTCCAAAAATGGAGAGTGGGTGATTACCCTGCTATTCCCAAAAATCTTCCTTAAGAAGCTCACTCTCCGAGTTCTCACAGGATTCTAAAAAAAAAACAAAAAAAAGAAGAAAGAAAGCAAAAATGCAAAAAGACTCTCCTTCCAAAAGGAAAAATCTTGATTTGATTTAACTTCCAATTTTCAATTTTCGCTCAACTCAAAAAAACCAATTTTTAAAGCGTTAAAAAGATCATTATAAAGTAGAAACTTGCCTAAAATTACCCCTAACCCCTGGGTATACCTTATGGGCTTTAGGAAACCCTATTAAACTACCCCTAGGTGTTCATTTAACCCATTTTAAACCCCTCTGAAGTTTATTTTCGGGTCAAACATAAGTTGACCACCCCAAATATTATATTCCCAAAATATTTTTGACAACACATTATTTTATTTAAGATTAATTATAATTAAACACTTTCCCACCAAGAGACAAAATAAAATATTTAAATTTAAATACACACGTGTCAAGTGACACTAATAAAATACTTTTACAAAAATAAAACATGAAATTGTCTCTTGAGGTTTTTACACACTAAAATTTAATTAACACTTAACACTCATGCAGCATATACTGTTACGAATAAAATACAACACAAACAGGGTGTTGTCTCTCCAAATAGACAAACCCTGGCTTTACGAACATACATAAGTCTAGGTTTGATTCTCCGTAATTTTTCATGGTCACATGGTAAATTTCCTGCGCATCTCAATTTACACATTAGTACTTCCAAATATCCAAATATAATATAATTCAATAATATAACAATGCACATCATCAGTAGCATACAATTTTCATCTGCACAGATCAAATACAACTTTTACCAAGCAATTTCACATTAGCAATTTTCATCCCAATTCACATAAACTAAACATACATCATAGTTCTATATTCAAAATAAAGTCGTGCAAATTCAATATTGACATCTATCATTGCAATATCATTCTATCTAATAATCATGTAGTGTTCTATCTCAAAAAGCATGTAAGTAAATCATCAAATCATAGCAATGTTATCCAAATCCTGAAATCATATAAGTTCTAAGTCTCAAAATGCATCAAAATAAAGTATCCATAATAGTCTAAAATATAAAATCCATTGACTGTCAAACTGAGTCGAGGTGAGGCCTCACATGGCTGATTGGCAATGATTGGTGATTTGTGGTTTGGATGGTGAACTTGTATCATGGAAAGATGTATGTGACCAGAATTGGAACTTGTGATGATGACCGGAAGATGTGTTTCAATTTTTGATGAAGTTTTGCTAAGGTTTTAGTATAGTTTAAGGACCGGTGAAGAAACATTCAAACCGATAATGATTTATGTTATGACGGTGATCGATAGCAAGTCTACTTAAATTTGGTAACACGACACAACCCGCATGAAAGATTTAATAGCTGTTTTAGCATGATTGAAGGAAGATTTTCTTCAAAACCAGCAAAATGCTTTGGAGAGTGTTTTGAGGATACAAATCAAATTTCTGTGATGAGTTATGATCAATCAACAATTGATATTGCATTGTAATTTGTTGTTATGATCTGGATAGAAATCTACGATGATCTTTTGTGATCTTATTGTAAATTCATGATGTAATTAGGTTTTGTGGTCGACCTAGTTGAGATGGCTATTTATGTAGACACAATTGATGTTTATTGAGTTGGTGGTCTTAGAGAATGTGTTAAGTCATCCAAGTGAAGTGTGTAATCTACTTGAGAGTTGCAGAGTGATGTGTATAACTGGATCTGATCAAGCAAGAAGAGAAGTGCAAGAAAACAAATCATTTTCTTACTATTGTTCCCTAACAGTTGCATCAGGTTAAATCCCTTGACCGGGTAGGTTCTAACATGCATTAATCATTTAAGTCCCCTAACAGGGAAGCTCTCAAAAGAGTGTTAAATCCTCTCATGAGGTTGATCCTAACAAATCATCAAGATCCTAATCGATTTGCAAGGCAAATTCCCTAACCGGGTGACTCTTGATAGGGTCTACTCTTAACCAGGCGTATTATAAGCTTCTAACAAGGCTAAGCTCCTAATAGGGCATACTTTGAAAGAGTACAAATATTTGTGGGTGCCAACTCCCATCGTGGTTTTTTTGCTATTTGGGTTTTCACGTCAAAAACATATGGTGTTCATGTGTGGAATGTTTTTCATGTGATATTCTTGTTTATATTTCATTTCATGCATTATTTCTGAGAAACTGGTTATGATGTTTTATTAGAAGTTTATCAGAGGTTACTGATACCGATAAGAAGTTGTTTGAGAAAGTTTTTGATCTTATTGATAATATTAATGAATTGGTAATTGATCAAGTTTATATGATTACTTTGGTGGTGAAAGTATTCGTAAATGATTTGATTAATGTGTTAAGCAAATCTGGTAAAGATGTTATTAGATCTAATTACAAAAGTTGAGATATTTTCAGATCTAAGATAAGCTGAAATAAGTTTGATTTTGAGTTGAAGTTGAATTGGTCTTAATACTGATTCACCCCCCCTTTCAGTATTAATAGGATCCTCATAGGATTAACATGTTTATGTTTGGGAAGGGTATTTAAGTCAGTCCGATTAGGATATTTTGGATATGATGATATTGAGAGATATACATATGATGCGAGATATTATGCGAACAATATTGATCAACTGTAGGCAAATATAATATTCTGTAGTCGGTCTTGGTTATTGGTTTTAAGGTTTGGGATGCAGAGCAAGTTATTGGTAAAGGAGGACATAGTGGAAACCTATACAATCAGTGCTTGAACTAGAACTCATCCAGCATAGAAGATGAATTCTTCGAGTTCAAAATTTTGTTTGTAAACCAATATTTAATTCTTGTAGTTAGCGAGGCTCCTTTTGTGATGAGTAGTATGCTCTAGGCTATTGGTCTTCTTGCATGTGCAGGCCCCTATTGTAATATTTATTCATTTGGCTAGTAGATAGATATTATGGCTCACCAATCCCACTATGGTTTTTCCTCTTTGAGGTTTTCCATGTATAAATCTGTGTTATGGTTTATATTCTTGTGGTGGCATTATTTGTACTTGTTGTTATATTCTTTTATGATTACCAGTTACTGGAACATTTTGTTAATAAGGCTAAAATTTATCTTACCGATAGAACACTGATTCACCCCCCCTCTCAGTATTCTTGGATTTCAACAATTGGTATCAGAATCTGGTGCCTTGGAGTAAGTCTAATAGCTTAAGGAAGATCCTGATTCTGAAATCCATGGAGATGAGTCTGGAGAAACAACTTGAAGTAGATCTTGAAGACTATGATGCTAAAAGGATGAAAATTTTGAAATTACAAAATGAGTTGAACTCTACAAAGGAATTCATTCTTATCCTATAGGAGAGGTTGTCATCTGCTCAAGCTAGAAGAAAGGAACTTTTACAAAATTATGATGATGAAGAGAAGAATTCCCTTAAAGAACAATGTCAAAAGCTGAGTTAGGAGAATATTGTCATGAAGAATGAAATGCAAGCCCTAACTATGAGATGTCCAAGGATATTGAAGACTAGAAAAAGAATGAAGAAAATCTTGGTAGATGTTTGAAAGATAGATATGAGGAATGCATTAGGATGGCACATGAGAATGATATGTTGAGAACTAAACTGGTGGAATCCCAAAATAATGAGCTGGAGTTGGAAAGATTGATAACAGTCCTAAGAGGAGATCTATATATTGCAAATGAATACATAAACAAGTTCAAGGATAGTTTTGCAAAGCTTTATGAACTACTGAATGATCAAAGGCGCAAGGGAGACACTAGAGGTCTTGGATTTGAACAAGGAGAAAGCTCTGGTATTGCAAATGAAGTTCAAACAATCGGTAGAAGGAGAATCCACCCATCAACCAGAAATCACTGGTAAGGCAACCCAATGCACATAGATTCAATGGTAGATGTTTTATTTGCAATAAAATTGGTCATATGGCAAGACATTGTAGAAATAGAGCAAATCAGGATAATAATGCAGTTCCCGGTCAGTGTTCAAATTGTAAGAAGTATGGTCATAGGACAAAAGATTGTAGAGAGAATGTGAGATGTCATGCATGTGGAAAGTTTGGACATATGGCTAATCAATGTAGGTCAAGGAATGATCAAGGATACAGTAAGGCAATTCAGAAAAATAACATCACTTGCTATGCATGCAACAAAATAGGACATATTGCTAAATTATTGAGAAGCAAGAACAATACGGTAGGAAATGATGAAAAAGGAAAAAATAAAGTTGATGATATTTGAAAGGAGCATGAGAGGAAATGGGGTAGGAAATTTGAAGATCAACTGACAAAGACAATCAGCCCGATTACTCAACTGGTAGAGAACAATGTTCTTGCATTGACAAAAGACTCATCCGGTAACTAAGGCATTAGCCTTAGGGGGAGGCAAATTAATGATAGATCTTGCATTACCCCTGGTAGCAGTTTGAAAGCTTATTTCAGTTCTTGGAGAAGTTAGTTTGAAGGTTTCCTGACACTGAGGTCATGGATTTTGAATCCGGTATGATAGAACAACACACATTTACGCCAATGGAAAATTAGGGTTTTTGCAAAATAAAAGAGAAATGTTGGTTCATTTCTGATCACACAACATTTAGAGTGAAGAAGAGTGAGTTTAAGGTGATTCAAGGTGATCAAAAGCATTTTCAAGCGAATTCCAATGCATTTGGTGCGGATTTTCAAGAACTTTCACCGACGAAGGTTGTGAGGTATTTTATCAGTTTCTGAACTATCTTTTGTTTATAATCTCTTCTGGATCTACTCCCACTCTGGTAGGTGTGGCTACCCCTATTGTTGTTGACATCAAGGATCGTCCATGCTCAATTTTTCTCGCAATGCCTTTAGATTGTGAAGGTTGATGATTCATTCGACGCATTTTCTAGGATTATAGACGTAGTTCTGTATGTTGAAAAAGTTCATGCATATATCCATTGCACTCTGGAGGATTTAGGTTCATCTGAGATCAAAACAATGTACATGACAAATATGCTAGATAGGAGGGGATTGATGAAATTGGAATTTCAAATTCTGAAGGATTAGGGTTTCACATAAATTTTGGAGATGCTAAAATTTGAAGATGAAATGATCAGGTATGCATTGATCCGTGTCCACGGGAAATTCATATGGTTGGACCGACCCTACAAAATCACTAAGGAGGCTATTTGTGCAATCACTAGTTTGTCCCAAACTGATTAGACTCCCAGAAGGAAGAAAATACCTAAGAATAGGGTTGAGAAGTTAACAGGTGCAACTTTTGACAATCGGTCAATGAGGATATGCACTATCAGAGACAAAGTTGTTCAATTTGCAAGCATGATCATCGGTTACAAGGTGACCCAATCAAACCAATTGAACTCTATTTCTAGTTCATGCATTTACTATGCTCATCAGATGGTCAAAGGAAATGATAGGTATGATATTTATCAATGGATGTGTGAAGAACTTATTTTAAACCTATGGAAGATTAAGGGTAAAAAGAAAGGTGTTTTCCGGTATGGCAATCTTGTTGTTTGCTTGATACTTTTCTTTTTGAATGAGTTACCAGGATCCGGTAAAACTCTATGGGCATTTGATATGCCGGTAGGGAAGAAAATAAAGAATTCTATAAGAGGTTTAGGACATGACAAGGAGAGAGACTCCATTCTATGGGGTTATTTCAAATCATTTCAAAAGGTTGTGAAGAAAAGAGAGAGAGTTCCTAAACATATTGTTGATAAGTACTCTACTAAAATCTGCTTTATGGTTAAGAAGGATGAAACATTGATGGAAGTAGCACAACCATGAAAGATCTAGATCACTCAGATGGGTTATGAGGTTGATGCTGAGATCTTGGACTTATATGCCAAGACTCTGATTGATGCCCCAGTTGATGAATTGAGAAAACCTTTGGGACAATAAAGCAAAAGGAATCTGAAGTTCAGATAGGTTTCAGTTAGAAGAAAAGGGAAGGAAAAATCAAGAAGGTTGGGGAAGCTATGGAGAAGATGTCCTCTGAAATCAAGAAGATCATTGGATTGGCAGAAGGGTCATCTCTGGTAGCAGTTCAGACTCCACCGGAAGCAACAATCGACAAGGGTATATTGAAGAGGAAGAAACCGGAAACTTATATTGCCCTTGTTGAATCTGGTTCTGATACTGATGTTGTGCCCCCAAAGATTCCCTAGACATACATCAGGGTACAAAGGAAGAAGCCTATGGAAGGAAAGGTATAGAAAGTGAAGGTCAGTCCTTCGACAACCCCTAAGAAAATTTTGAAGGAGAGGAAACCAACAAAGAAGAGGAAACCTGTTAAAAAATCTACTTCTACTCCTGGAAAGAAGAAGAAATTAGAATTAGATATAGCTCTTGAATCTGGTAAGAGTATTGAGGTCACTCCTCCTCTCTCAGTTGTTGAATTAATAGATCAAATAACTAAAGATGGAATTTTGAGTAATATCCAACATTATTATGAACGCATGGATGATAAGGATCAAATGGAGATTAAGGAAGCAATTTGTTGTATTTAGATATATATAAGAAGCTATTACTTGAGATTGAAAATCAAATACTAGGAGATTTGTACAATAAGCTAGATGCTAGGAGATTATCTGCAGTTGAAGAGGATAAAAAAGTAAAGTTGCAGGAGTTATTAACTATATGTGGTGCAATAAATGATGAGGAGTTGTAGTAGTGTCTTGAATATGCTAATAGAATAATTTTTCAGAGCAGACACCAACATGTGAGTCTCATGGTAGGTAGAGTAAATTAAATAGTTAAGGAGACCCACAAAGCATGGGTAAAATTCTTTGTAGATTAACCAAATTTCTTTACTGCACCGATATTTTTGCCTAAGTTTGATATTGAAGACATATCTATTGATGGTAAGGGAAAAGGTATATTGGGAATGGATTCACCGGTTTTGGGACATAAACTAATAGAGGATATTCCTCTGGCAGCATCACCTATACATAATGTAGAGAAACCGGTAGATAATTTTGAAGTTGTGTATGATATACATGATACACCAGAACAAAAGATTCTAGATGTAGATGTTATTGATGTGGATATAGATAATAATTAGGTTGAGGATGTTGAACCTCCAACAATAAATGTAGATACTAAAGAGGCTAAGGTTGAGATAGTTACTACACCAAGTGGTGAAGCCACCAGTGCTAGTCAACAGGTTGGAGAGTCCAGTCATTCATTGTTAGAACTTGGCTAATTCGGTCAAGTTGATTTTGGGTAGAAGAACATTGAGCAGCTGAGAAGTTTTGAATTAATGTTTGTTGCAGCTCAGAAGTTGAGGAAGGAAGGATCAGAAGACAAGAATTTCATTGAGAAGGCAATTCCAAATTTTTAGCAGCTAGTTCCAGGATACTTTAGTCCGGTAGCTAGCCCCTCTGGTAAACTTAAGAGTTTGACTGAACATATTGCAAAAGAGTTCCAAAATCTTCAACAGATAGCAAACCGATAATTGATAGAGAGATACAATGTAGCTGGGAAGGTCACCTATGACAATATGCTCATATAAGACAAGGTCAAGATGACAGAGCAACTTACAAAAATTGACGAGGCTCTTAATCAGTGCAATTCTATATATAGGTCTTGTACTAACACCAACAAACTTACAACTGACTTGGAGTTGAAAACAAAAGCGAAAAAGGCCTGGTTGGAACATCTAGCTAACATTTTTGATGCTACTCAATCATTGACCAATGCCATTGATGGTCAAATTTTGGTTACAACATCTGAGATATCATCCTTGGAGAAAGATATGGATAGATTAATCCAGCGAGCTAGGGAATTGAGAGGATTGGTAAGTCCCCGGTTGAACACTTTATTACTCCATAAGCGGGAAAGTCTAGAATTGATGAATAAACCCACACTAATGGATCTAACAGAAGAACAGATACACGTATACATTATTAATGGGTTTGTAACTATTTTGTAAACTTTGTTAAGTGGTTGGCATACTTAGGATTTTTGAAGGGTGCTTACCCGGATATATTCAATTACATCTAGATCTAGTAAACACATTTTGATTTAATTCTTTCATTCTTTTGCCCCACCTTTTTCATTGATGTCAAAGGGGGAGTGGTTGTTGTGAAAAGTGTCAAGGGACATAAGAAGTAATGTACAACTCAGGGGCAGTAGGGTCAATTTTGGTCATCAGTTTTTGGGAGGAACCGGGACAACACTTCATCGATTCATTTTTAACATGAGTGTTGCCATCAATGCCAAAGGGGGAGATTGTTGGTAATTGACACTCATCTGGTTTAGTTGTATTGTCATTGATGGTAACACATATCATTTTGGGTTGGACACTTAACCGATACTTACTGATATTCATGATTCGACAACTGACATTCAGGGAAATCGACAAACTAGGAACTGGTACATGAGGCCGACATAGGAGATTGATCCGGTAGGTCTACACGGTAGCAATCAACTACATCAGTCATGAAGTTTAATGTATTTATTTTTGTCTAGGACAACATATAAATAAATTGTAATATCATTGTAAGCTGACATAGGGAATTTATGTTTATGTTTGGCAAGGCTATTTAAGTCAGTCCGGTTAGGATATTTTGGATATGATGGTATTGAGGGATATACATATGACGCGGGATATTGTGTGAACAATATTGATCGACTGTATGCGAATATAATATTCTGTAGTCGGTCTTGGTTATTGGTTTTAAGGTTTGGGATGCAAAGAAAGTTACCAGTAAAGGAGGACACAATGGAAACTGGTATAGTCAGTGCTTGAATTGGAACTCATCCAACATAGTAGATGCATTCTTTGAGTTTAGAATTTTGTTTGTAAACCAGTATTTGGTGCTTGTAACTAGTGAGGCTCCTTTTTTCATGAGCAGTATGCTCTAGGCTATTGGCCTTCCTGCATGTGCAAGCCCCTATTGTAATATTTATTCATTTGACCAGTGGATAGATATTGTGGGTCACCAATCCCACCATGGTTTTTCCTCTTTGAGGTTTTCCACATATAAATCTTTGTGTTATGGTGTATATTCTTGTGGTGGCATTATTTATACTTGATATTATATTCTTTTATGGTTATCTGTTACTGGAACACTTTGTTAATAAGGTTAAAATTTATCTTACCGACATAACACTGATTCACCCCCCTCTCAGTGTTCTTGGATTCCAACATTATATATGAGTTCTAAATCAAGGACTTGACATACCACATCCTTCATAACTGGACCAACTCTAAGAGGTAAGGTGACTATGCCCTTATATGAGTGCTCTTCGTTATCATATGCCTTAATGGTGATTGCATGTGTATAATTCATAGCCTTTTTAGAATATCCCAATTGTTTAATAATATTAAATGTATAAATGTTTAGACATACTCCTCCATCTATCAAGAATCATTTTATTCAGTTTTTATGGAGAAATGCTTCAATATGTAGAGGTGCATTGTGTGGTTGGCATATGGAAACATCATCAACTTCTATGAATGTAAGGCTATGCAAAACAGAAAGATATCCCATCATGGCTTGAAACTAGTCCACATTCAGATCAGTGGGTACGAAGGTCTCTCTCAAAGTTTTTTCGAGGATGGCCTTATGTGAGGGAGATATGTGCAAAATATCAAGGATGGAAATAAGGGCAGGTGTCTTCCCTTACTGATCTACAAGGTCATACTCATTCTTGGTGGATGACGAGGTTGTGGTCTTAGGTGTAACACCTTGCAAGGTGGCTTTACCTCGATGGGTTGTGACATTACATTCAAAGGTTTCATTTTTGAAGGATGAAGAAGATGGTCCAATGCCTTCTAAAACAACCTTAGTCCTTTTGGTAGAAATATCAGGAGCTTTGTTCTTTATGATGATGGTAGAAACATGATTATCCATTGAGATATGATTAATAGTCGAGTCATAATCATAGGACATCTTGGTATAATTAGCTTGATTGTCTATAGTTTTGGCTTTTCCCTTGTCATGTTTAGGAAATAGCTCCTTGAACATCACATGTTCTTCATTGGAGGTGTGATCATCAACTTATATGTCACCTTTGTCAATGAGATCATGTATGATATTCTCCAATCTATGACAATTTCTATTTAAATGCCCTTTTCTCTTATGATATTCACAATATTCATCATCATTCCACCAATTTGGTTTTACTTTTAGCTCATATGGTGGATTCTTTGGTAGTGTTATGAGCTTGTTTGCCACTAATTTCTTGAATGTTGTTTCAATCGGTTCTCCCAATGGAGTGTATTTTCTTTGAGGTTTTTATTTCCTTTGATTGTTCACTTGATTGTTCATACTAGAAGAACTTGCACCAGGGAAAGTTATCTTAGGTTTAACAACATCTTCATCTACTACCCCATCATTAACTTTGTTCTTATTCTTGTTCCAAAAGAGGGGTTTGTCTTTCCCATTTGATTCTTCTTTGTTCCCTTTGAACATCTTAATGACACCTTGTTCAATAGGAACTCTTTCAGTTGCCATTCCTTTCTCAATGACCTCCTTGAAGGTAGACAAACAAACTTTTCTTAGCTCATATCCGACATCCTTGTTGACATTTTGAGTGAACATTTCTACCATTTGTTTTTGTGGGATATCACAAGAGCATTGACTAGCAAGACCTCTCCATCACTATAAGAATGAAGAGAAGGATTCCCCATTTTTCTGCTCAGTATTGCACAAGGTGGTCACTGACACATCTGTTTCAATGTTGTATGAAAAGTGTTGTATAAAAGCCTCTGCTAAATCACCCCATGACTTAATTCCAGGTGGAAGTTGGGAGAACCATTCCATTTCTTTTTTGCCTAATCTTTATGGAAAAAATCTCATCAAATATGTTTCTTCTCTTGTTACCTCAATCCAAGCTGTGAAAAATTATCTTATGTGTGCCTTAGGATCCCCTTTGCCTTTGTATTTATCAAATTTTGGTGTCACAAAATGTGGAGGAAATGGAGGCATGGAATGGTTCTATCAAATGGGTAAGGACATATATCTTTCATTATGTATTGTTTCTTTGGTGTATTCATGTCTGCCATTTTCTTTTGAAAATCCTTGATTTGTTGTTGCAAGTCATTCTTGGGTGGTGTCTTTTCTCTTTGAGCTAGTCGCATGCCTGAGCCACAAGGCGAAGGAGGAGGGATATAATGCATATATGGATGGTATTGATCATAGATATGTTCATATGGAGGAGGGAAATAGTTATATCTTGGATATGGTGTTGTAATGAGAAGCACTAGGTCTAGGTTGATACATGTCATGACCATGAGAATAGAAGGTATCATAAGAGTGATCTTGAGTATTGCCCCCAAATCTGACATGAGGTCTCCTCATGTCATGATTTTGAATATTTGCTTGAGTGTAATTGTATGCATTGGTATGATCTTGGGTATCATCATGAGCATGTGTGGTGGTAGTTCTTCTTCATGGGAAAGGGTGATTGTGGGGTTGTTCATGAGAGGTTCTATCATAATTGGCATGAGAATGAGTGTATATTTTTGGAATTTCAAGTTTTTGAAATAGGGAGGAAGGTGACCCAAGATTGAGACACTCTCTCCTATTAGCACCATTATCAGGTCTCCTTTATCATGTATTAACTTGATTTATTTGATTTGTATCATCCTCCAAAATTTGTGACATATCAAAATCATGGGTAGTCTTGTTCTAATTTGTGCCATAACTTGTAGGAAATATTGTCTATCCCTCTTCATGATTTCTTGAACCAATTTATTAAAATGGGGATCCATGATAGTTTCCTCAACTTCTACAGAATCCATAGATGCATTGTCATTGTCATTATCATTTCCATTGTTCTCATTGTTGTCATTGTCATGGTCTGGTATATTACTGCAATTATCAAATGGATTATAAAATTCATCTCCATCAAACTCATAAGTACTCATTTTTAAAGACATTAAATTTTTTTCGACATCCATTCTAGACCTTTGTGAACGGGTTTCAACCATGGACTAAACTCTTGACCAAAATGAAAGGTAGTATAAAAATGCAAAGATTATGGAAGACCAAGAGGTGTATGAAATGTAGAAGAATCTAGGGTAAACTTGCAAAGTCCAAGAGTGTAATACCAAAGTATGTATGTTTTTAGAGTAAGGTGTGGCTTCCAAAGAGATGATGGATCTCTTGATGAGGTGAGTTGACCTTGACTCAAGAAGACCAAATGAGACCCTAAGATGATAGATCTTGATACGAGAATCACCTAGTGTTGTGTTGTAGTATGTTTGAAAAGTTTGATAAGGACAAGGAAAGTAACCTTTTGACTCAAATTTAGAAAGGATGTATGAGAAAATGCAAGTGAAGGAAAATGGTTGAGTATGTGTGACCAAGATAGGTTGACTAAAAAATGAAGCCCTATAGGAAGCAACCTTAGAATCTTTTTAAATCTGAAAACTTAAGTCCCTTTTGTTCTTGACAAATTTATGTAATTTCTCAGTTGTGAACAGAGACACAGTTTTAAAAAACCCAAATGTGATTTCTGATCCCAGATGCAGTTACAGTAAACTCAGATGTAGTTTTTTGGTGATAATGAGAATTTTATCTTGAAAGTCAGAGATGCACTCAACACAGATGTGGTTTAAACTAACATAGATGTGACTTTAAAAGTTTTCTCTAGCAAATGTGATAGTATATTTCTTTGATATCCAGACGTGATTCTGATTTTCACAGATACAGTTTAAACTGACACAGACGTGGTTCTGAAAATGTTTTGCAATTCTGTCCAATTATGAAGTTGTTGAATGGGACCAAATCTCAATGTTTCAACTTTTAGTGATAAGAAAACACAACAAAACAGTGAAGACCCAATGTGTGAAGGTGTTTTTGTCCAAAAATGATAGTGTTTCAATTTCAAGTGTGATTGTAAAATGTTCTTGCTTGTTTTGCATACACTTGGAAGACATGACAGACACAATGTTTGTTTAAATGTTTGATTGATTTCTTTGATGAATTAAGACAAGCAAAAATCCTAAGGCTGGCTAGGACAATAGTTGTTGGATCTCACTTGGTTTCCCAACTATGTTTATTCAAAGTGGATACTTAGATGCTTGACCCCACTGGTTCCCCTCCATGACATTCACTTCTCCAGGGCAGCCAAGCATCAGTCCCCACAAAAACTCCTAGTGGTGAACTTTGTATCTCTACTAAGAACCATAAGAATGTGAGATGGTATCAGAGGTCCAACTTCCTATACCAACAACTAGAAGATTTTTGGCTTCTAACAGAAAAAGGTGTCTAGTAAGGGCATTCGTTCGAGTGGCTATAATCAGTAGTGTGTTATGCTCCATTAAATGGAAGGCCTCCAAGCCTATAGAGGTTATGCTCTATAGGGTTTATGGGGAGTCATAATGTCATTATAGCAACATGTAACACCCATTGCTTGCAACTTTCATCACAACCACTTTTATTTATAGTGGCTTGGAAGAGCTTGAATTTAGTCCGTTACCACATGGGTCATTCCCTCTCACTTGGCCTTATGGGCTACTTGAGAGGTAGGCCCTCTAAAAGGTAAAACAAAAAGAGCCCATTTCTCAAGACACAAAAGACACCTATTAATTTTAGAGCAACAATTGAAGTATTTTGCTAGACTAAAGAAGACAAAGCAAGTAATTTTAAAATCAAATCTTTGTGAAAGGTCCTGCACCAAACTTGTTAGTAGTTATGAAATGATACCCCTCCTGCAAGCACATAAGTTAGGTAAATTTTAGAAATCCCAAAAGACTTTGTAAAATAGGGGCCTTCAATAAGATGTTTTTCTCCTTTTCAAATAGGTGCACCACTTCCTTAGTCGGATGAAAAGAGGTTAGCTCCAAAAACCAAATCTGAAAACCCTAAATGAAAGTGAAAATACAAAACTGAAAAACACAGAAGCAACTATACCAGACACAAACGTAGAAACATATCACAAATGCAAAAAGAGAGGATGCAAACACACTTTCAAGAAATCACACCCTGCAAATTTAAGGAAAAAAGCGTAGGCATGACAAAAACCTACACATACGCGAGATCTGGGCATAGACACAAAGACAAAACTCATAGACGCGATTCTAGAAACCTGCAACTTGCAAAACTAACTGAAAAATTTGCAAAACAGAAACACGACAAAAGGCAACATAGATGTGGAAAATATAAAAAATGTGATTAGATGTGTCACAGATGCAACTTCATGATAACGGATCTGCAAAAACAACAAGAAATGAGAAACACATAAAGAGTACTCATAGACACAAAAATAAAACACAGAGGCGGTTAGATCCATCGCAGACGCAAAAAAACATAGAATTATCGCAATGTCAAACCTACAACTTTTAAAAACATAAATATGTACAAACAAAGATGTCAAAATAAAAGGGACAAGAGTCCCACCGAGTGTGCCAAAATATGTATGGTGAAAATGGATAGTGAAAACAATAATATTGAAAGACTAACAAGGATATAACCACAAAACCCTAACCTATCAATTAAAATGATCCACCATACACAAATGAAGATACCTAAGACCATGCAAATAAACAAAATAAAACAAGATATACCATTCACATGTCTAGTAGGGTTTCAATCTCCATTTCTTCCTATCTCCATTGATCTTGTTTGATGTAGTTTCTCTCAAATTTTATGTGTGCATAAGAGCTCAATAAAGAATGGAAATGTGGTTGATATCTTGGTTGTAAGAAGGCTTGATTGCATAAGATTGATTAGAAGTGTTAGCACATATTTTCACAAAATATTTTTGTGCTATATATGGATCCCTTTTTTCATCATACACGCATTTACTGCTGGTGTCTTATATGCAGGGGCATAACTGAAGAAAATGGAGTTGTCCAAAAGATCAATTATTTCATGAATGGCATTGCCAAGTCCTCCAAGCCTGCGTAGATGGAGTGGTAGAAAAGGTTTTAGAAACTTTCAAGTATGCTACGCCAGAAAAGGGAAAGCCTTTATGCCACATTGTTTGTTGGATAGGCTCTTTTAACACTTAAATCCAAAGCGGCCCATATGATAACTGTCGAAAGACAAAAGGCTTTTGGCATGAAGAAGGCTGAACCCAGTGGACCCTATGTGCATGCACATCTCAAGGCATCCAAATTTTTATGACAGACTGGCGAGGATGGAGGCTAAAGATCGAGAAAGTCAGACGGATCTAATGATCGGGCAGATGATCCAATGAAGGTCGCTATACCACAAGATGAAGATGCACGCAAGTTATCCCTCATGACATGGGGACTGGTGAGGTGGCATCTAGGTTGAAGTTGAGGTGGTGCCCAGGTAGATCATGTGGCAAAATAGAGGCTGACTCATGGTGGGCCTGACAGATGAGGTGGGCAGCCCAGGTGTGAGAACAACCATGCAAGTTGGAAATGATCCAATGGTCATCGCTGATCCGCAATAGGAAGTAGGCCGATGGTTATCCCTCACAACCTAGCAACAAACAATGTGGGCCCAAGTCAAATGGTACGTCCAGATGGTAGGTCCAGGTGGCAAATAGGTGGATTCATGAGTGAATCAGAGGCTGATACATGGCATAGATGAATGAAGAGATAAAGAGTGAGCAAGTCAAAAGAGATCCAATGGTTGTCGCTATTTTGCTATGGAAAGTTGCATGATCAATACCTATCATGGATCAGTGACAAAGAGGAACCAAAGTGAAATGGTGGGTCCAGTCAAAATGAGTTAGCAGCTGAAGTGGCAGTCAGGTGGCATGTCATCAAAAATGAATTATCGAACAAACCTAAGTTGCGATGGATCTCTAAAAGAACTCACTAAAAGCGGTAGTTTCATCGATATGAAGTTCATCGAAGAAATCAAAAGCGGGCCCATCGAAAATAAAAGGTATCAATGAAACTACAGAATCGATAGGACACGAGACTAGCTCACCGAGGGAGGAAGTTTGGCCGAAAGAATAATAAAAGGGAATTATTTCTTATCGTATCACACTGCCTTATGTATTATTTGAATGTGTGTTAAAGATGAAATTTATGTATATCTATTCTAAATAAATGCTTTGAATATATAATTTAGGATAAAGCATTATTTTATCTAAATGGATGTTATGTTCACAAAATTATTTTCTTAAAGATGGAAATACTTTGATTTAAATGAATTGTTTTAAATAAGTATAAGGAAATAAAGATGATTGACTTTTCAAGCTAAAAGCTAAGGTGGAATATGTTTTAAATTTTAAATAAAGGAATTTTATTGGCTTACCTTGTGTGCAGGAGATAATGAGAAGATGATGGATATTTGCTAAAGAATTTTATCAAGGTAGAGAATATAAGACACATGATTGGAGTGTCATTTAGTATTTTTAAGGATTCTCATTTGTAATTAATTATTAAACCAAAGGGTGTGTCCTTTGGAATGTAACTGTCTGTAGATTTCTCTTATGTGAATGAAAGGGTGTGTCCTTTCATATATGTCTTTTGATTGACATACTTATAGGGAGTCATTCTTATATGTAAAAGGGGGAGGGTCATAGGAACAAGATACTGCTATAAGGATTAAATATCTTTTTGTATTAGAGAAGTCTATAGGAAGAAGAAGTATCATTTTGTGCAAGCAATTTGTAATGGAGTATCTGCAAGTGCAGCTTATGTATGCAATTATTTCCTGAAGATTAATATACAAGGTTCGCTGTTTCTTTTTCCAAATATTGTGTACACTTTTGTGTTAATGATTATCTTTGTCCTCTTGATAAATTTGTTTATAGATTTTTTATGATGTGAATCACATGTCGTTGCATTAAGTGAAAGATAGAGTTCTTATTGTTTGTGTAACGTGTACTGAACCTTCATAGTTGATGAGAAATTGTTCTTGAGTTGATAAGATATTTTGTCCACAAAGTGTCATACATATCCCTGGATAGAGGCACTAGTCTGTTATTGATCTTTTAAGGTTTTCATCTATATGCATTCAAGGTCCTTGATAGAGAAACATTCTTCCCAAATCCTATATGAACTGATCTATGCAGATTTCATTTAAATCCTGAAAGCAATCTCATTTTCAATATACATTGATAATCATTTATTTTCAAAGCATTCGTTTAAATCACATAATAAAGCATAATTGCAGAACAATAATTTGCCAGTTATGTAAACTTGCTAAAAGGTCTAAATCCACTATAAATAACCTCTTTTGTGCTTGAGAGGAAGAGGCATACCGACCTAGGTTCAGTGGAGCCTAAAGTGTAGAGGGATTTTGGTCTTTGACCATTCCTGTTCATTGGCCAAGGTCGATTGGACTACTTGAAGATTTGGCAACTCTTTTGGTTTTCCAATCTGTGGTTTTGGGAACCAACAGATTGGTGACTTTGCTGGGGAGCTGTCATACAATTTTTTTCAGAATCTTTGGTAGTTTATTTTAGACTCTACTGGAGGGAGGATCCCAGAAGATTAGTTAAGTTGGTAATATTTCCTCTTAGGAGGTGGCAACTCTACATTTTAATACATGAATAATAGTTGGTGTTTTGAGAAAATAAGAGAAACCCCTAGATATTTATCAATAAAATTGATGCAGGGGAGAAGGTCTTTGCATAAAGGGATGGATAATCTTGTTGAGTTGAGTCCCAAGAAAAGATATAAAGAAAAGAAATCAACAAAAAGTATGGAATCCTGGAGTTCTAGAAAGTTTCCTAGCAGAGAGGATGGTTCTTCATCTGGTGATAAGTCTGAAAATCTGGAGGAAAATCCATTATATGCCTTAAATGAAAAAGATAATAATGGTGGTCATGATGAAATCTTGACTGAGGAGGACAAGCAATTGGATGAAATCATACTTAAAATGGCAACCTTGAATGAAGATGAATCCAAAACGGCAAAAGCTTTTAGAAGATAGCCAAATTGGGTATTGCAAAAACTAGGGATACAAAGGGATACAATTCAAACCCCTAGGTTAGGAGGGATAGAAAAAAAAAGTAAAAGTGAGGGAGGTAGGCCAGAAACACATAAATATAGTCCCCCTCATATGAGAAGAATAGAGAAGCCTTTTATAACCTTTGATAACCGGTTATTAAATGGGAGCAGAAGATGGAGGGATGTGCATAGGGATCAAAGTGAAGAAAGGAATAGAAACAATCAAGATAATGGAGGAAGAAATGGAAATGAGGAAAATGATGGAAACTGGAAAAAACACAAATAGAGGTAATATTATAAATAATAATAGAGGAAGTAATAGGTATGACAGTAACTAAAACAATGGAAATAATGGAAATGATAATGACAATTATAGAAATGGTAATGGTGGAGGTAGAAACAACAATAATGGAAATGGAGGTAATCATGAAAATAAAGGCAATAATAATGGTGGTGGAAACAATGGGAACAATGGTAATTATGGTAGAAATGGTGGATTCAACAGAGAAAATATTAACAATCAAAATAATAATTAGGGTGGTAGACGACCTATGATCATTGAAAGATATAGGCAATTGGATTTCACTGGCATTGTTGGTTATCCAAAACAGATCACTAGTGATTTAAGATCAACAATCCCCAAATTCTCAGGAAATGGAACCGATTCAACAGAACAACATGCAATTAATGTAAAAAATATCATTGAAGAATTTGAGTTTCCTCATGAGGATGTATTCATGAAGTTGTTTGTTCAATCTTTGACAGAAGATGCAAGAGAATGGTATAGGAACCTTTCTGATGGATGTATTAGCAGTTGAGATGCGTTTGTAACATTGTTCTTGGAAGAATTTGGAGATCACAATGATCCTTCATTTGCATTCCATGAATTAACAAGTATAAAGAAAATTCAGAATGAATCAGTTGCTGAGTTTAATAAAAGATTCAATAAAGTATTAAATAGAATACCCAAAGATGTGAGACTTGTTGATTCATTTCTGATTAACTTTTATTTGAGTGCTTTTGATAGCAAAACTGATTATGAGATTTTGTCTCATAGACCTGATACTCTACAACAAGCATTCAAGATTGCTTCTACCATTGAGAACAATAGGATGGTTGCTGGGAGAATTGCTAAAAGAGATGATCCAAAGTTATACAATCCTAGGGTTCCCAAGAAAGATGACCTTACTCAGATCATGGACATGCTTAATGACATAAAAGGTAAACAAAATCTCAATGAAAAGCCACCATACAAAAATAATAAGCAAATGAATTTCAATAGGCACAGACTCCATGATATGCCTTCTAACACCAACTAGAAGGATGGGAAGCCATTAAAATCAAATCCAAGTAAATAAACTCCAGATCCACTAAAGAGAGCAAATAAATTTGTGGGAGATTTCCCATGATGTGAGGTCTGAAAGCTTCCCCATGATGAAGATCAATGCATGATTGCACAGGGCCTGATAGAGGACTGACATCAAGAAGAGGAATATGAGCCTACAATTAATGTTTTATGGTTAGATCCTATGTGGGGTAGAGATGAGGATTCATCTGAGGAATAGCAACATTCGGATATGCAAAGGATGAGAATCCATTAACAATATAGCATACAACAGGTTTTTTTTTTCTGATGATGAAGATATCCCTGCCTTGAGAAAATTGTTTCAAGAGGAAGCAATGCCTTCTTTGAGAAACTTGAATGAAGAGGAGAAGAAAGCATTCACAGTGGCTGTTGTTGCCCAGGCCAAGAGTAATTACCAGCTAAGAAACAAAACAGTGAATCCTGAACAAGGGAGGCCTGCAGGAATATTCACAAAAGTCTCAAAACAAAATGTGAACAAGGAGGCAAATGACAAGAAAGGAAAAGAGGCTCCAAGTGAACCAACAAGGCAGATTGGTGCCCCAAAGTTGGTCAAGCCTATGGAGAAAAAACAAATCAGTAAGCCTCTTTCAAACTATGGAACTTTTATGTCTCAAGCGCTGTCTCATGTAAAAATTTCTATGCCTTTGCTTGAAGTGATGAAATTTCTAGATTACAAGAATGAGACTTTGAAAATCATATCAGATGTGGGTGATGCCAATAAAGAAAATCCAAAATCAAAAGAGGATCCTCCTGTGGTATATCTAGGCACGTCCATTACCAAAAACTTCTCACAAGTGGATCCTTTTTATTTAACACTACTTATAAGCAATAAGCTGGTAAGAAAATGCATGATAGACTTTAGAGTAGCAGTAAATATTATGCCAGAGGATGTCATGAAAGAGCTGGGAATAAAGGTAGATACCCCTTATGGAAAATGTTATGCAATGGATAATAGGTCAGTCCCAGTGGTCAGGATCATGAAAGATATTGAGTTTAGGTTTCCATCTTGTCCAGACACTACCTATAAAACATATGTAACAGTTGTGCAAGTGCCTATGAAATATGGAATGCTACTATCTAGACAGTGGTCAAAATTGGTAGGTGGATATGTGCAATTAGATCTATCATATGCAACCATCCCGGTCAAAGGAGCAGATGTAAGAATCAATAGAGAACCAAGATCTCCCTACCTCATAGAGGAATTGGATCCAGATCAGGTAACTCGCTTTTTCCATTCTTATATGGACAACTTTCAGGTAAGTATTTCTAAACCTTTAGAAGTTGAAAAAATTGCAGAGGCTGTTAAACACAATGAAAGTTTAATTTGGAAATTGTATTTTGATGGTGCCTGCAATAAGGATTGAAATGGTCCAAGAGTTGTGTTTATTTCACCTAATGGAAAATATTTTAAATACTCTTTCTCATTGGATTTTGAATGTACTAATAATATTGCTGAATATGAAGCTCTCTTATTAGGACTTAAATTAGCAAACATGCATGGCATTAAGTTACTAACAGTTTATGGTGATTCAGAATTAGTTGTTTCACAAGTTAGAGGGAAATTTGCTGCAAAAATACAAAATTAAGAATTTATAGGAATGAGGTTTGGGATTATATTGAACTTTTTGATGCTTTTTCCATTAATTGGACTGAAAGGTCCAATAATATTTTGGTGGACTTTATGGCTAACCTGGCAGTTAAACATAATGATATCCCTTTTGATGATATTACAGAAGTTGAAATTAAAACAAGATCATCTGTTCTTGATAATGTTAAGAGTTGGCAAGTGTTTGATGATGACAAGGATCTGCTAAGATTTCTCTTTTATGAAGATCAGTATGCAGACCAACAGATTGATTGGAATGGACTTGCAGAAGAGAAGGATGACACATAAATAATACTTGGGTAGGAGGTGTTGCAGTTGAAGACAAATAAAATCCCGAAGGGATTGGTAGAGCTGGAAAGAATGTTTGATGATAAAGACATGACTAGTTTTAGACCTAGTTCATGAGGGTGTGAAGGTGTTGAAAAATTAAACTTGGGAAGTGAGAGAAATCCAAGAGAAGTGTATATTAGAAAAAATATGACACCAAAGATTAGAACATCATTGATAAATTTATTGAGGAAGTATAGGCATGTCTTTTCTTGGTCATATGATGACCTTAAAGTATACAGAGAAGACCTTTTTCAACATGAGGTACCATTAAAACCGGATGCTAAACCCTTCAGGGAAAAACAAAGGCTTATAAACCCTACCTTGGCTTCTAAGATGAAGGACAAGTTAATGAAAATGAGAAATGCAAGGATTATTGAGCGTATAAGGCACTCAACATGGGTGTCAAACTTAGTACCCGTACGAAAGAAAAATGGTGATATTAGGTTATGTGTAGATTTCAAAAATCTAAATGTTTCATCTTTGAAGGATAACTATGCTTTGCCTAACATAGAATCTCTATTGTAGAAGGTTACAAGAAATGAATTGTTGTCTATGATGGATGGGTTTTTAGGCTATAACCAAGTTAAGGTCAAGGAGTCAAAGAAATACAAGGCAACCTTTACTACACCATGGGACACTTATGTGTATGCAAGGATGCCTTTCAGGTTAAGAAATTCAGGAGTTACATTCGAGAGGGCTATGGATGTAGCCTTTGAAGGGTTGATTGATCATATTTTAGCAGTGTACCAAGATGATATGACTGCTTATTCTAAAAATGCAGAAGATCATTGTAATGACTTAGATTTTTTTTATTAGAGCATTAGGATATGGCATATATTTGAATCCTAAAAAATGTCATTTTGGGGTTACTGAAGGAAAGTTGTTAGGTCATATTGTTTCAAAAGATGGTGTGAGAATCGATCTAGAAAGGATTGATGCTATTGATAAAATTCAAATCCCAAAAATAGTTAAAGAAATTCAATCTTTTTTTAGTCAAATTAACTTTGTAAGAAGATTTGTTTCAAACTTCTTTGAAATTATAAAGCCTATTGCTAAAATGTTGAAAAAGGGTGCTGAAATAAAATGGACTAATGAAGCTCTTGAAGCTTTTGTAAATATCAAAAGAGCCATCAAGGAAGCCCCCGTCTTAAAATTAGCTGATTTCTCTAAACCCTTCCAAGTGTTTTCATTCGCTTCATTCCATACCATTGCTGCTGTCATGTTACAAAAGAATGATGAAGGCCATGAATAGGCAGTGGCATTTTTCTATTATTTTAATGATGAGACTATTATGGATGCTTTATTTTTATGCATTATGGATTTAGAACTTATATGATTCCATGATTTGGATAACATTGATGTATATTGATGCTTCATTTTTATGCATTATGGATATGAAACTTTATATGATGCTAGAATAGAATTACTTTGAGATGATGTATGTCATGATTGGATTTGCAGGACATTATTATGATGATAGAAATAGGATGCGTGTATTATGAATGGATCAAAATTATGCAGATCATAATAATTGCTTATGTGGATTAATTGGGATATATGAGATATTGTTTTATTAATGTCAATTGTATGCAGAGTGTTTGATGTGTATTCAAATTCATGATCTTAATAATATATGTGGTTATTTGGAATTACTAATGTGTAAATTGAGATGCGCAAGAATATTATCCATGTGACCATGAAAATATTATGGAGAACAAAACCTAGACCTATGTACGTTTGTAAAGCCAGGGGTTGTCTATTTGGAGAGACAACACCCCATTTGTATCGTATTTTATTTGTGAAAGTAAATGATGCATGTGTGTTAAATTGATTTTATTAACTTGTGTAAATCCAACAAGAGACAAATTCCATGTGTAATCTTTATAATGTATTTTATTGTGTCACTTGACACACGTGCTGATTAGTGTCATTGATTTTGACTTGTCTCTTGGAGGGAGTTTATTTCTACCAAAGCCCATTTCAAACATTTGAGTGTGGTCCCAAATTTGCCTTGGGTAGGGAGTCTTGGGAGTGGTCAACTCAGGTTTGACCCGTAGGTTAACTTCAATTGGGTTTCTAAGGGGTCAAATGGACTCCTAGGGTTAGTTTTAGGGCTTTTCCAAAGGTCCAAAGGGTATAACTATGGGTTAGGGGTATTTTTAAGCATGTGACTACTCCCATGTGATTGTTTAGTCACCTCAAAAAGTGGTTTTTCCAAGATGAGAGAAAATTCAACTTAGAATGTTCCTCCTAGGATAGACAACCTTCCTTTTTGGTGTCAGACTCTCTTCCCCATCCTCTCTTACCTTTTCTCTTTCCAGTTTTAGCAACATGTAAGAGGTTGGGAAGACCAACCAATGGAAACTCTCACTCTATCCAAGGGGTTGGGAAGAGTGAGAGATGCCTTCTTAGGCAAGGATTAGGGACTTAGTGAGTTAATCACCCACTCTCCATTGTTGGAGATTATGCAATTTTGAGAAGAATAGTTGTAGGATAGAATTTTTGGCTAAGTGTTGGTGAAAAGATTGTGTGGATTTGGGTTGCTTATCCCCAACTAGATCTAGCAAAACCTTTGGGCAGATTAAGGTTGGTTCTTACTCTCTTTTTGTTTATGTTGCATATGTATGTTTGAAGAATTGCTTGTATGAAAGAGTTGTTTATTTGTATTTTACTTTGTGAAAGAATATGTGATTTTCCCCTTCATTTCTTTTATGCATTTTCGTGTATTGGGAGTATCCAAGGCCTTCTACTCTTGGGAGAGTAAGATGGTCTTGGGGTGGAAGAAGTTTGATAGCCTTGGGTGAGAGGCTCTCCTTTAAGGAGAGTGATCTCAAGGGTGTTCTTTTGTGACCATTGCTACATAGCCTTGTTTATGCATTTGGGGGTCATAAGGAGAGATGATATGGCTTGTATGCCTTTGGGGGGTATAAGGATGTGGGGATGGACTTGTGTTGTATTTGGTTGCCATGAGGTGGCTTGAGATGTTCCATGCTTGCAGTCTCCCTAATGGTATTTGGTCCACTTCCACCCTTGGAAAATTATCACAAGTTGTGGTGAAGTGTAGCCTTGGTTGGGAAAATTGTTTGTTGTGTGTTTATCCCTTGCTTGTTGTGGTTGTATGTGTGTAACCCGTCTAGTGCCTTGTTCTCCAAGCTCGGGGGTGGCTTCTAGTAAGCCTAGGATGGGAGGTGAGCACTCCATGGTCAAGCCTTATATTTTATTTGCAGGTTACTTGGGAGAAAGAAAAAAAAAGAAGCTAGGAGTTGCTCATTTTTATTTGATTTGCAGAAAAGTTTAGGGAAAAGAATATAGTATTCTATTTGTAGCAATGTAAAAAGGAAAGTTGTATATTGTATTTATTTCAAAAAGATATGTATTCATTTTTATTTCAAGTCCTCATTTAATGGAATGAGAGACTAGTTGGGTATCACACCCTTTTGTAATATTGACTACTTTGTATTCTATATGCTCTTGAAAGAAATATGTATTTTCCCTATTAGGTTATTTTTGCAAAAAAAAAGGGGGGTTATTTATGCATTAAGATCCTATAGTTGTTGAGTCAATATATTTGTTGCTTTCTTGTTATTGGAAAATAAAAGTTCATTTTATTCCATCATGCAAAATGAAATTATGGGATTTGTAAAAGCTACATCTGGACCTATTTAGTTAAAAGCAAATACAAATTATGGTTAAATAGGTTTAATATGTCTATCTCTAAATTGGTTTTTAAATGTTTCTAGGTTAATATAGTTGTTGTTAAAAATTATTACAATTTGTCATTTTATTTATTGTAGAAATTAAATCTGAAAGTAATAGTCTACTTTTAAAGTTAGCATCTAGACTTAAAAAAAAATACATTTGAGCTTGCTGTTAGTTTTTTTTTAATAGGAAAGAAATACACAGAATGCTTTAAACAATGAAAAAAATAGTATTTCCCACTATGCTAGGTTTAATGTGCTAGGGAGATTATTAAGTTTGATTTGCATTAAAAGAAAATAATAGCAAGATTTAAAGCATACATATTAACTTAGTAAAAGAAAGAAAGTCTCACCTATGGCATGCTATCATTGTTTTATCAGTTTGTTGCATGAGTTTAAAAAGTTGTAAATAAAAAAAAAATACAACATGCTTAAGTGTGTGTGTGTATATATATACATATATATATATTCAATGAGAAACTAATTATTTTATTTAAAAATAGTCTCTGCCTGGGAAAGTTATCTTTTAATCATTATAACCCCAGAAATATATATATATATATACATACATATGTACATACATATACATATATATACATATACATATACATATATATATATATATATATATATATATATATATATATATATATATATATATATATATATATAAGTGTCTGTATTTAAAAAAAATAAAAAAAATGACTGTTAACCTTTCCGCCCACCGAGGGTTCCATAGGGCCCCTCGGTTGGCCGAGCCCCACAAAGGCACCACTGCGAGACGCGACCCACAGGGGCGGCCTTGGCCACCACTACGAGTTGCGCCCCATAGGGATGCCGCGATGCCACTGCGGGCCGTGCCCGCAGGGACACCTCGGCATCACTGCGGGCCGCAACCCGCACCGACGCTCGGCGCCGCTATGGGAAGCCCCGCCATCCCTTAACAAAAAAATGCCGCCCTCTGTGATGCTTCTCCTTGGCCGCCGCCGAAGCCATGGCCGCCGCCTCCTCCACCAACCTGCACATAAACACACACACACACACATGCCCTAACCCAACTTTCGGGTTAGTGCAAAACACACATGGATGTTTAAAAAAAATATGTGTGGGATATGATTTAAAAAGGAGCTAGGGTTTCAGTATTTTATAACTAAAAAAATAATAAGGGGGGAGAACCCTATTCAAATTTTGAATAGGGTATCCCCATAGACTTTGGACAAGACCATAGATTTGTTATCAAAACTCTTTACATATCTTATATGTAGTCACACACACACACACACACACACACACACACACACACACATATATATATATAATTTTTATGGTGTAATAGCACATAGATATATATGTAGTACATATATATATTAGTTCCATAAATTAGGATCTTAAGTGGTTTATTTTTCAAATAGTGAAATTTCTATTGTTATTGAGTAGAATCTTTGTCTAAAGAGATTATTTAAAAGCTAGTTTTAGAACCCTTTTGGCTTTGAGTTTTATGGGGGAATAATAATAAATACTTTTGAAATAGTTAGTCTTAGAAGTGAAATTATATTGGCCATCTTTAATAAAATTTTATAGCACAATTGCACTATGGGATTAATCGACCCTAGAGTCAAATTTTATGCAAATTATAATTATTGTTAAAATAAATAATAGGTTTTATAAAACTAAGAGCTAGGGCTAATTAATTTAGTTCCTAGGCAATTAAAAGTCTATTTGAGATTATTAATATGTCGTGCAAATTTATTTAGAGATTTTTGTTTAAACGAAATTATTATATTTATTATTTGATGAGATAATAACAATTCTTTGGAGAATTAATTTTCTGCATTTAGCTTAGATCATCTCGCTTACTTGATCTAGTGTTTGAATTATTCTTAGTTAAAAAGAAACCAAACTTAGTTAAGACAAGACTGGTTAATGTGTTATTTAGCAAATTTAGTTTTATTAGATTAAGTTTAAAAAAAAAAAATTATTCCGTTTGTGCCCAAAAGTTTGGGCATGACATTTTGGTATCAGAGCAAGGTTTCCAACACTAGGAACCTTTCTCCATTACGTTTCCTTTAATTATTTAATTAAATAAATTATATTTATTTCTATTATAGTTAATTTTAAATAAATTAAATTTTTCCTCAAAAAAAAACAAACTATTTATTTATTTCATTTTATTTTATTTTCTCATAAGGATGCCTCCAACTATGCGACAAGCTCGCAAATGTGGTAGAGGCCCTAGGCATGAACGTATGGCACGTGAAGAGGTCGATAGGGAGGAATCAGTTCCGGAAGGGAACCCAGAGGCTCCTCCCAAATGACCGATTGACCCGAACTGAGACATCTTGTTAGCTCTCCAGAACCTAATTGGGATAGTCCAGGACAGGCTTCCAGTAGTGGATCATCATGTTGAAAACCAAAACTCAAGGAGCCATAGATCAGTAGAATGGGAACAGAGTAGGAGTCCACCTCCTAATCCCATAGAAAGTCAGGCTGGGCATGAGCTCGAGTCTGTTCACCTACCAGAACCACCTCTAGTAGTAGCACCAATGTATTATGAGAGGGCATGTCAGGATCCAGGGGATCTAATCAGAGAGGTTATGCGCCTTCAGCCACCATCTTTTGGGGATCTACCGATGGGGTAGAAGCAGAGGCATGAATTTTGAGCTTGGATAGGTGCTTTACATTGCGCTCCTATCAGAGCAATCTAAAGGCATGTGTAGCAGTCCACCTATTGAGAGGAACGACCTCCACGTGGTGGAGACAGGAGGAATATAAGTGTGGCTTAGTGGCAGATACTCTCACATGGGAGATTTTCACAAAGAGATTTAGGGAGAGGTACTTATCAGAGCACTACAGACAACGTAGGGTGGATGAGTTCCATGACCTCCAGTAGAAGGGTCTTTCAGTGACCCAGTATGAGAGAAAGTTCTTCGAGCTCTTACCGTACGTGGACTACCTGAAAGACGAAAAGCTTCTCATCAACCGATTTATCAGAGGGCTGAATGCTGGCATAGCAGGACCGGTGAGGATGGCCGCTCTAGGGAGCCTTCAGGTTGCCATGGAGAAGGCCTTGATAGCAGAGGAGATTCAGGTCAGGCCTCAGGACATGAGAGATCGGTCCTAGAACTGAAACCCTATACCGCAAACTTATGGATTTCAGAAACCCCATTGGAAGGGTAACAATAGACACACATCGAGATCTCCAAACCCCCTCCTCCATAACAGTCATAACAAAACTAGAGGCAGAGGCCTTCGTAGAGTCAGCAGGGCGTAAAGCCCAAGCAATGGCAATCTCAGGGTCAGAGGTGAGATCAGCGATCTCAGGATCCTTACACACCTCTGGTGAGGACTCAGCAGTCCTCCAGGGGTGGGTACAGTTGTTCTAGTAGAACAGGGGATAGTCTTTCTCTAGGCCATGGGGCATGCAGTTTCAGGCATGTGGCACTTGCTTCACATGTGGAGCCATGGGACACATGGTGAGAGAGTGTCCTCAGGGTCAGATGGTAGGTAGTCAGAGGATGGCAGCATTAGAGCTGATAGTTGGGGATATGGGCAAGTCCCATAGGATCTTCGCAGCGGTTGACAACCACTAGGCAGAGCATCAAGCCACGGTTATTGAGGTTTTAGGTATGATCAAAGGTAGCAGTGTATCTATATTATTTGATTCAGGAGCTACTGACTCCTTTATATCTCCATTGGTTGTGGAGCATTGCGGGCTAGTGGCAATTAGACAAGAGGTCAGTTGGGAAGTGGAGTTAGCTTGAGGGGCTAGAGTGTCAGTGGAATCAGAGGTTAGGGGATGTCAGATTCAGATTGGCAATACCACCACCTTAGTAGACCTTAGAGTTACACCACTCGGATCATATGACATCGTACTTGGCATGGATTGGCTTTATGCCCATAGAGCCAAGATGGATTGTCACTTGAAAAGGATCGAGTGTGAGGATGATCATGGTTCACCCATAGTAATCACTGGAATTCAGAGACCCGTGTCTCTTCGTATGACTTCCGCAATGCAGCTTAAGCGGAGCATGCAAAAGGGATGCCAGTTATTTGCCATCACCATTAGTGATAGAGAAGAAGAAGATGAAAAGGAACCATCTATTGATGACCATCCTATCCTTAAGGGATTTTCAGATGTATTTCCTTCAGAGTTACCTGGTATGCCGCCCCATAGAGAGATTGATTTTCATATAGACCTTGTACCAGGAGCCGAGCCAGTTTCAAGAGCACCATATAGGATGACCACAAATGAGCTTAATGAACTCAAGATGCAGCTTGAGGAACTCCTAGAGAAGGGCCACATTCATCCTAGTGTATCCCCTTGGGGTGCACCGGTCATCTTCGTGAAGAAGAAGGACGGATCTCTCCGATTATGCATGGATTACCATCAGTTAAACAAAGTAACCATCAAGAACTGATATCCTTTGCCTAGGATTGATGATTTATTTGACCAACTTCAGGGTGCCAAATTATTTTCCAAAATTGATCTGAAGTTAGGGTACCATCAGTTGAGGATAGTGGATAGCGATATCCACAAGACCGCATTTCGCACTAGATATGGCCACTATGAGTTCACCATGGTTCCATTCGATCTTACGAATGCCCCAGCTATTTTCATGAGTCTCATGAATGGAGTATTCCACACATTCCTTGACCATTTTGTGATTGTGTTTCTCGATGACATATTGATATATTCACGGAATGAGAAGGAGCATGAGGAGCACCTGAGACAGGTTTTGCAGTGTTTGAGGGATAATCAGTTGTATGGCAGTTTGTCGAAGTGTGCTTTCTTTAGAACAGAGGTCAAGTACCTTAGACATGTTATATCTGGTGAAGGGATCTCAATTGACCCATCAAAGATCAGAGCCATTATGGATCGGCCAACGCCAACCAGTGTGACAGAGGTCAGGAGCTTCATGGGCTTAGCAGGTTATTATCGACGTTTTGTTGAGGGATTCTCTAGAGTCGCACATCCTATTACTTCTCTTCAGTGTAAAGGGAAGAAATTTGAGTGGATGGAGGAGTGAGAGAAGGCCTTTCAGGAACTTAAGAAGGCACTTACTAGTGCACCTATCCTGGTAGTGCCAGATCCCTCAGCTGACTTCATGGTTTGTACAGATGCTTCCCTAGAGGGTTTAGGAGCAGTCCTTATGCAGGATGGTAGGGCTATAGCTTTTGAGTCTAGGAAACTTAAGACTCACGAGCTTAATTACCCTACTCATGACCTTGAGCTTGCAGCAGTAGTGCATGCACTTGTGAGGTGGAGACATTTCCTTTTGGGTCATCATTTTGAGCTTCATTCAGACCATCAGAGCCTTCAGTACATATTCACTCATCCAAATCTTAATGCACATTAGAGGAGATGGATGGAATTCTTGTGCGAATATGATTTTGATGATCACTACATCAAAGGGAAAGAAATCATAGTTGCAGATGTTTTGAGTAGGAGACATCATAGGGTATACACCATATCTATGGGCACGGACTTGAGGGATTGGATAAGGCAGTAGTTGCCAGTGGATGGATAGTATTTAGAGGTTTTCCAGGCTATACGATCTCAGGAAACTTTAGAAGGGAAATATGTGGATTATTCCTTAGAGTCCGATGGATTATTACACCATAGAGGGTGCATCTATGTACCTTCTTTTGAGGGATTGCCGGAGTTCATTATCACGGAGGCTCATAGAGCTCCTTATGCAGCACATCCTGGAGTTAAGAAGATGCATGCAGACTTGAGGCAGTTATATCATTGGCTAGGAATGCGGCAGCTTATTGCTGAGTTAGTAGCCCGATTCCTCAAGTGTCAGAGAGTCAAGGCGGAGCACCACCATCCAGGTGGGTTGCTCCAATCTCATGCTGTACCAGAGTGGAAGTGGGATACTATATCCATGGATTTCATTATTGGGCTCCCTATGTCATCTCGTCGCCATGATGCCATTTTGGTGACGGTTGACAAGTTGACCAAAGTGGCCCACTTTTCACCAGTTTGAACTACCTTCACAGCACCAGCAGTAGCATAGGTGTTCTTGTGAGACATTGTCAGACTTCATGGTGTTCCATACAAGATTATTTCTGACAGGGATTCCCTCTTTACTTCTTCCTTTTGGAAGGCATTATAGGCAGCTATGGGCACCAAGCTCAATTTCAATACAACCTATCATCCAGAAACGGATGGTCAGACAAAGAGGGTTAATCAGGTATTAGAGGATATGCTTCGCATGTACGTCATTTTTCACCAGACTTGATGGGAAGAGTACCTTCCCTTAGTGGAGTTTGCCTATAACAATGGGCATCACACATCTTTGGAGATGCCACCCTATTAGGCATTATATGGCAGACCTTGTAGGACACCGTTGAGTTGGGACCACATAGAGGACATAGTTGCTATTGGTCCTGAGATAGTTTGGGATATGGAATAGCAGGTGGATTTGATTAGACAACAGCTTAGAAAGGCACAAGATAGACAGGAGAAGTATGCAGATGCGAAGAGGATAGATCATAGCTACTTGGTTGGAGACAGAGTCTTCTTGAGAGTGCGACCGCATAAGAGTCCAATCCATTATGGAAGGGGTTCTAAGCTTGCACCTCGATTTGTAGGACCATTTGAGATCCTTGAGAGGATAGGACTAGTTGCCTATCATTTAACATTGCCACCTAGCCTGTCACGCATCCATGATGTGTTTCATGTTTCAGTTTTGAGGAAATATATATATGATGAGTCTCATATTCTAGATTGGGATGCCTTGCAGGTGGAGTCGGATAGACAACTAGCTTTGGAGCCCATTCGCATTTTGGCACGCCGGACGCTGGCCCTTTGAGGTCGAGAGTTGGACCAGGTTAGAGTCTAGTGGGATTTCTATGATGAGGTTACAGCTTCATGGGATGACACAACACGTATGAGATCACAATACCCCCACCTTTTTGATGAACTCTAGGAGGAAGTTCATGCCTAGAGGGGGAGGGTGTGAGGCCCTACCCCGACTCATCCTAGCATTTATGTTATTTTCATGATGAGACTATTATGGATGCTTTATTTTTATGCATTATGGATTTAGAACTTATATGATTCCATGATTTGGATAACATTGATGTATATTGATGCTTCATTTTTATGCTTTATGGATATGAAACTTTATATGATGCTAGAATAGAATTAATTTGAGATGATGTATGCCATGATTGGATTTGCAGGACTTTATTATGATGATAGAAATAGGATGCGTGTATTATGAATGGATCAAAATTATGAGGATCACGATAATTGCTTATGTGGATTAATTGGGATATAGGAGAATTGTTTTATTAACGTCAATTGTATGCAGAGTGTTTGATGTGTATTCAAATTCATGTGCTTAATAATATATGTGGTTATTTGGAATTACTAATATGTAAATTGAGATGTGTAGGAAGATTATCCATGTGACCATGGAAATATTATGGAGAACCAAACCTAGACCTATGTACGTTTGTAAAGCCAGGGGTTGTCTATTTGGAGAGACAACACCCCGTTTGTGTCATATTTTATTTGTGAAAGTAAATGATGCATGTGTGTTAAATTGATTTTATTAACTTGTGTAAATCCAACAAGAGACAAATTCCATGTGTAATTTTTATAATGTATTTTATTGTGTCACTTGACACATGTGCTGATTAGTGTCATTGATTTTGACTTGTCTCTTGGAGGAGTTTGTTTCTACCAAATCCCATTTCAAACATTTGAGTGTGGTCCCAAATTTGCCTTGGGTAGGGAGTCTTGGGAGTGGTCAACTCAGGTTTGACCCGTAGGTGAACTTCAGTTGGGTTTCTAAGGGGTCAAATGGACTCCTAGGGTTAGTTTTAGGGCTTTTCCAAAGGTCCAAAGGGCATACCTATGGTTTAGGGGTATTTTAAAGCATGTGACTACTCCCATGTGATTGTTTAGTCACCTCAAAAAGTGTTTTTTCCAAGATGAGCGAAAATTCAACTTAGAAGGTTCCTCCTAGGATAGACAACCTTCCTTTTTGGTGTCAGACTTTCTTCCCCATCCTCTCTTACCTTTTCTCTTTACAATTTTAGAAACATGTAAGAGGTTGGGAAGACCAACCAATGGGAACTCTCACTCTATCCAAGGGGTTGGGAAGAGTGAAAGAGGCCTTCTTAGGCAAGGATTAGGGACTTAGTGAGTTAATCAACCACTCTCCATTGGTGGAGATTATGCAATTTTGAGAAGAATAGTTGTAGGATAGAATTTTTGACTAAGTGTTGGTGAAAAGATTGTGTGGATTTGGGCTACTCATCCCCAACTAGACCTAACAAAACCTTTGGGCAGATTAAGGTTGGTTCTTACTCTCTTTTTGTTTATGTTGCATATGTATGTTTGAAGAAATGCTTGTATGAAAGAGTTGTTTATTTGTATTTTACTTTGTGAAAGAATATGTGATTTTCCCCTTCATTTCTTTTATGCATTTTCATTTATTGGGAGTATCCAAGGCCTTCTACTCTTGGGAGAGTAGGATGGTCTTGGGGTGGAAGAAGTTTGACAGCCTTGGGTGAGAGGCTCTCCTTTAAGGAGAGTGATCTCAAGGGTGTTCTTTTGTGACCCTTGCTACATAGCCTTGTTTATGCATTTGGGGGTCATAAGGAGAGATGATATGGCTTGTATGCCTTTGGGGGGCATAAGGATGTGGGGATGGACTTGTGTTGTATTTGGTTTCCTTGAGGTGGCTTGAGATGTTCCATTCTTGCAGTCTCCCCAATGGTATTTGGTCCACTTCCACCCTTGGAAAATCATCACAAGTTGTGGTGAAGTGTAGCCTTGGTTGGGAAAATTATTTGTTGTGTGTTTATCCCTTGCTTGTTGTGGTTGTATGTGTGTAACCCGTCTAGTGCTTGGTTCTCCAAGCTTGGGGGTGGCTTCTAGTAAGCCTAGGTTGGGAGGTGAGCACTCCATTGTCAAGCCTTGTGTTTTATTTGCAGGTTACTTGGGAGAAAGAAAAAAAAAAGAAGCTAGGAGTTGCTCATTTTTATTTGATTTGCAGAAAAGTTTAGGGAAAAGAATATAGTATTCTATTTGCAGCAATGTAAAAAGGAAAGTTGTATATTGTATTTATTTCAAAAAGATATGTATTCATTTTTATTTCAAGTCCTCATTTAATGGAATGAGGGACTAGTTGGGTATCACACCCTTTTGTAATATTGACTACTTTGTATTCTATATGCTCTTGAAAGAAATATGTATTTTCCCTATTAGGTTATTTTTGCAAAAAAAAAAAGGGGTTATTTATGCATTAAGTTCCTATAGTTGTTGAGTCAATATATATGTTGCTTTCTTGTTATTGGAAAATTAAAGTTCATTTTATTCCATCATGCAAAATGAAATTATGGGATTTCTAAAAGCTGCATCTATACCTATTTAGTTAAAAGCAAATACAAATTATGGTTAAATAGGTTTAATTTGTCTATCTCTAAATTGGTTTTTAAATGTTTCTAGGTTAATATAGTTGCTGTTAAAATTTATTACAATCTATCATTTTATTTATTGCAGAAATTAAATCTGAAAGTAATAGTCTACTTCTAAAGTTAGCATCTAGACTTAGAAAAAAATACATTGGAGCTTGCTGTTAGTTTTTTTTTAATAGGAAAGAAATACACAAAATGCTTTAAACAATGAAAAAAAAAGTATTTCCCACTATGCTGGGTTTAATGTGCTAGGGAGATTATTAGTTTTGATTTGCATTAAAAGAAAATAACAGCAGGATTTAAAGCATACATATTAACTTATTAAAAGAAAGAAAATCTCACCTATGGCATGCTGTCATTGTTTTATCAGTTTGCTGCATGAGTTTAAAAAGTTGTAAATAAATAAAAAATACAGCATGCTTGAGTGTGTTTATATATATATATATATATTCTATGAGAAACTAATTATTTTATTTAAAAATAGTCTCTGCCTGGGAAACTGCTGTGGGAAGCCCCGCCCTCCCTTAACAAAAAAATGCCGCCCTCTATGATGCTTCTCCTTGGCCGTCGCCGAAGCCATGGCCACCACCTCCTCCACCAACCTGCATATAAACACACACACACACACATGCCCTAACCCAACTTTCGGGTTAGGGAAAAACACACATGGATGTTTAAAAAAAATATGTGTGGGATATGATTTAAATAGAAGCTAGGGTTTCATAATTTTCTAAATAAAAAAATAATAAGGGGGGGGAACCCTATTCGAATTTTGAATAGGGTATCCCCATAGACTTTGGACAAGACCATAAATTTGTTATCGGAACTCTTTACATATCTTATATGTCTCACACACACACACACACACACATAGTTTTTATGGTGTAACAGCACATAGATATATATGTAGTACATATATATATTAGTTCCATAAATTAGGATCTTAAGTGGTTTATTTTTCAAATAGTGAAATTTCTATTGTTATTGAGTAGAATCTTTGTCTAAAGAGATTATTTAAAAGCTAGTTTTAGAACCCTTTTGGCTTTGAGTTTTATGGGGGAATAATAATAAATACTTTTGAAATAGTTAGTCTTAGAAGTTAATAGCCTTAGAAGTGAAATTATATTGGCCATCTTTAATAAAATTTTATAGCACAATTGCACTATGGGATTAATCGACCCTAGAGTCAAATTTTAGACAAATTATAATTATTGTTAAAATAAATAATAGGTTTTATAAAACTAAGGGCTAGGGCTAATTAATTTAGTTCCTAGGAAATTAAAAGTCTATTTGAGATTATTAATATCTCCTGCAAATTTATTTAGAGATTTTTGTTTAAACTAAATTATTATATTTATTATTTTATGAGATAATAACAATTCTTTGGAGAATTAATTTTCCGCGTTTAGCTTAGATCATCTCGCTTACTTGATCTAGTGTTTGAATTATTCTTAGTTGAAAAGAAACCAAACTTAGTTAAGACAAGACTGGTTAATGCGTTATTTAGCAAATTTAGTTTTAAAAAAAAAAAATTATTCCATTTGTGCCCAAAAGTTTGGGCATGACATCTATTTAGATTTCATTTAAATCCTGAAAGCAATCTCATTTTCAATATACATTCACAATCATTTCTTTTCAAAGCCTTCGTTTAAAGCACACAATAAAGCATAGTTGCAGAACAATAATTTGCCAGTTGTGTAAACTTGCTAAAAGGTTTAAATCCACTATAAATAACCTCTTTTGTGATTGAGAGGAAGAGGCATACCCACCTAGGTTCAGTGGAGCCTAATGTGCAGAGGGATTTTGGTCTTTGATCATCCCTGTTCGTTGGGCAAGGCCGATTGGACTACTTGAGGATTTGACAAGTCTTTTGGTTTTCCAATTTGTGGTTTTGACAACCAACAAGATGATTTATTAGGTTATTAGGCATATTGATTATATGATTAGGGTTGAAAAGGAAGAGGACATCCTGTTATATAGATAACACTGTAGGAAATGGAGGGATAAGATTAAGAGGTGTAAAGATAAATGATCGGCTAGGATTAAAGGGTAGGTAGAGGAAATAATTAAATGATAAAGGGGGTAGATAAGAAAAGAATTAAGAGATGAATGACATGTGTCATGGGTAGAAAAGGCTAATGAATTAATTAAATAAATAAAGACTTATTTAATTAATAGAGGAAGTGGGATCAATGAAATAAAAAATATATTTATTTAATTTAGAAAAAAGATAATTTAAATAAATAAAAGTATTTATTTAAATGGGGAAAGGCTTAGAAGAGGATTAATGATTTAATCAAATAAATAAAGATTTATTTAATTAATAGAAGACTTAGGATAAAATAATTAAATAAATAAAAATATTTATTTAATTAGACAAGACAATTTTAGGTGTCTACACTTACTAAAATATAAACAAGAGAACTAAACTCTATCAAAGAAGGAAGACACTTATCCTCATATTATGGGCTGGAAAACTTTGATGAATAAGAATAATATAGACCTCTTCAACACTTTGAACCCCACCAAGCTTAGGATGGTCTTCCTCAAGATCTTTTCTAAATAAAATAGTTAAAATATGAATATGTTTAGCTTTACCAAATATTCTTAATATAGGATTGCTTGCACATAAAAACTATAGATCTCTTTCTTTAGGTAGCTAGATCAAATGATGCAACATAAGATAAAAACTATTCACTATCCTTTGTACATATACTCATCAATAATTGCATGTGCGAATCTTTCTTCTGGCATGTATACTAGAGGTTTATATCTAACCGGTACATGGTGACAATCAGTATATGCATGGAGACAACCACTGGTTTTATTTAGTTCGATGTTGCACAAAGAAATGAAATGAATTATTAGTATTCCAAACATAAAGAATAACAAATGTGAACTTATAGATTCTTTAAATCCCTTAAAAATCTTAAACAATAATGGAGATAGAATGAATAAATGAAACAAAAGTAGTATCTTTATATTAGTTTTCTTAAATAGTTTACAAAGGCATACCATATTTCATACAAATATAGAACTAATTTGCATTCACATACATAGCTATAAAACTAATTTATACCTCAACTTGGATGAGCTTTCCCAAGAAAATGAGTAAAGACCAACTTGCTTTTGATATCATTAACTTCAATTCACATGCACCAAAGTTATGCTCTTAGGAATTGAAGACACAGCTATAGGCATGAAAGACTGATCCTATTGTGATACACCATCATGCTAGATATTAATAGCTTTACTATCTATGTATATAGGGTGGAAGAGTGCCCACAAAATTTTCGAGAAAATAATCCTTAAAAAATGACATGCTCTATATTTTTCAATTATCAAAATGAATTATGGCATGGCCACCCACACCATTTTCTCCTTTAAATTTGTGCATTTTAGAGTAAACAATAATTTTTAGGATACATATATGTAATTTAGTGTTTGTAAATTCATATTGGTTCATTAATGACATATTATGTAATTTTCTTCGTCATCAATAAAAACCACGTGACATCATTGACTTCAATTCCCATGCACCTATAGGCATGAAATATTCATCCTCTTGTGATTCACCATCATGTTAGTCATTAGTGGCCTTTACTCTATGTATATAGGGTGGAAGAGTGCCCACAAAATTTGCTAGAAAATAATCCTTGAAAAATGACATGAACTTCAAGGCTCTACAGTCTTCAATTATCAAAATAAATTTTGGCATGACCACCCACACCATTTTCTCCTTTAAATAAATGCACTTTAAAGTAAAAAATAACTTTTAGGTTGCATCATATGTAATTTAATGTTTGTATATCCATATTGGTTTATTAATGACATCTTATGTGATTTTATTCCTTATTAATAAAAACCACATCCAAATATGTGCCTAATTGATGAACAATATTTTTTGGGTGGGAAAACCCTTTTTCTAATGGTCATTGCATAAAAAATAGTCATAAATGGCCTTTTGGACATGCAAGAGGATAGTTGGGACTAATAAAATAAAATGCAAAAATTTTAAATTATCAAGGATCGAGAGTTGGGAATACCTTATACATATATTAGCCAAGAAGTCAAATTATCAAGGATTAGAGGTGATGAGTAAGTCATGCAAATAGAATGAAGTTTGAACAAGAATTCATGGTGAGATGAGAAAGTGTTGGAATCTCAAGGATGAGGGTTCATATATGACTCATACCTAGTACAAATTTGAAGGGAAAGTCACATGTCTCAAACTCTAATAAAAAGGATAAGGGAACTTATCAGGTGGGTGACAAAATTTCATGAATGTGTGATGAAGAGTACTAAAGTAAAGGGATGCGAACAAGTCTAAATTTGATATCACTATTTTGGATGAAAATGGAATTAGGTAGAATTAGGACCTGAAACCACTTTCACATAAATATTGGAATATGAAAGGACCTAGAGGAGTAATTGTCATTGACTAACTCTTGTAAAAGAGAGTCAAGGGATATTTTTAGGCTTTTTATTCCTTTCTTGCTATGGAAATGGATATGCAAAGTATAGAAGATTATAAAACTATAATGAAAGTACAAGAAAAAGTGAATATAAAGGTACTGACACACACTAATAAATAGCAAAATTGAGACAATGACTACAAATCTAACCATTGGGTTCTCTTGTGCACCTGCAAATGAAATCTAGAGCAGAATTGACAAGACGAGGGTGTTGTACACCTCAATTTATTGAGATATGAATTGGGGGCCCAAATATTAATGTTGTTTGGATTGAAACTTTAAATATTGAAGCTAAACAAGGAGGACTAAGGCATGGGGTTCCCTGGTCCTAGGATAAGTGCATTGGGTGCCTTGGTACTTGAGAACTAGGCTAAACTTGTGGCAAAATACCTGTACCTTCTTTCTGAGATCTTCTTGAATCTTCCAGCTACGTGGGATACTTGAAACTGCACCTGAAAGTGGGAAATGGTAGGGTCGTGGCTATATAGGGATTTTCCTTAGTCAACCCCCTTATTTTGCTGATTTTCACCTCTCCAAATAGCCGGTATTGTAATTGAAAATGTGTGTGTGCTCTTGAATCTTATGTGTATGTAATATTGTTATGCGTTAAATGCAAACTAGAGTTCTACCCAAGTGTATTAGAGAAAACCCTAAATGATTGTAATGAAAATGCTTTAAAGCATCATTAAGATACAAATCTAAAGTAATAATGTAAGTTTAAATATGAAGCTCAATATAGAGGCATAATAACAACTTGAAATCATACCAAAGCCTAAGGAAGAGGTACAAGCCAATCAACAGTTGGTGATTCACTTATTATCCTTTAATGACTCTTGAAACTTCAATGGTTGATGAAGACTCGATGATGGATGAATTTTTAGGTTTGAAACTTCACTTAAAAGCAACACTTTTGCTCCACAAGGATATCCTATTGAATTGCTAGATTGATCCCTAAAATGGGAAAAATACTTGCTTTAAATATGAAACCCTAGGTTTGAATTTGATGAAAACCCAACTTAGAATTAATATAATTTGACACGAACTAGGATTTGAATTAGAAAAGACTACCAAATTATGCTCCCAAAAGTCGGAAAAAAGTGTAGGATGAAGTAGTATACTACTTGGTCCTATCAAATTTCTTTCAAATTTCTAGGGATGTGAGATAACAATATTTTAATGTCGAATCCATCTTGATGGCTCAAACCATAATGTGTAGATATGTGAAAAGTTCTTTGAATATTGAAATTAGGGTAATATTATGATTAAATAAAAAATGGGCACACCTATGATCAAGGGCCCAATTTTATAATATGTGGATTGATTAGAGAGGACTTAGGTTTAATTAAGTTTATTAATTAAATGCCTAAAGAAGTCCTATAATATAAAATGCAATGGGACACACTAAGGTGAGTACTAACTAAGCATGAAATTGGACAACCTAATTAAGGGTGTACAATTTACAGTGCTACATTTAGCCCCCACTTTGGCGGTCACATGACACTACATGCAGATGAAAGCTAGAGTATAGAAAAGTAAACATTCATGAGAAAAAGGATATCTCCTTAAATATCGAGTGAAGCCCCAAGTAGAATCCATAGTACAATGTTAGGACTCTCATCCTACAAAACCACATTGTTAGTTGAAATCATAAAATCTCCTAAAATTCTTACTAAGAGTGATGAAAATAGAGGGTAGCAGTATGCCCCCCTGTTTCAACTTGCTAATTAGGAGGTTGAAATAGAGTATCATGTTTACCACTTCTAATTATGAAGGAAAATTGATGACAAATGCTCACAATAAGGTTTGATACAAGATTGAAACTATTTGAGGTTCATTTGGTAAGATAGACATTTGAGTCACAATTCCAATGTAACCAACGGTGTAGGAATCAAAGATCTCTAACTCAAGATGTGAAAGATTAAGTCCAAAATGCAGAAATAGGGTTTTGAAAAAGAATTACCTTTTAAATAGTGACAATGATACTATTCATTTGTCTTATTCACTTTTTTTCTTGAAGTGTAGAAGGGGAGCCCATGAAGTGAATAATTCCACATTGATGACCAAACATGCCCACAAGGATGGAGAACCAGAGGAAATCAGTCCTAGAGGACCTCTCGCTGGACAAGGTATGCTTGCCAACTGTACTTGAGTGATTTCATTTCATGTGATTTGTTTATTATCTATTTATAGCCCTAGATTCAACATGGGCCACCCATAATGGGTGCCATGGTCCCACCTAGGCATCATGGTCTCATCAAGGCACCATGGTTCCCCTCTGGGTGTCATCATCCCAGAAAAGGGGCATCAAGTGGCACTCATGGGGCTAAGATAGGTTTGGATGATGATGATACTGATGTATGTGTTTGATATCATGTAGGAGTTACCCGACATGCAAGAGTATAACTCTGGTCATATATATAGCCATCTTTGGAGTCAAATTCCTTGCCTATCTTAGGATGAGAAGAGGCTTTTCTGGGTAGATGGCCTATATTAGATATGTTTCATGTCGGTGATCAAGTTTCATGGGCTGATGTTGATGGTGTTGATGGAGAGATGGGATCTAGATACTTATACCTTCTATCTTCCCATTAGAGAGATGACCATCACACTAGAGGTTGTATATCACATCCTACAACTACTAGTATGAGGTAGGAATGTGAGATATCAATCACATTGCTCATGAAAAAAGATAGGGAGAGATCAAGCATATTGCATTGGTTTAGAAACTCCCAGAGAGTCGAGGGGTTAGGTACTCATCCGATGGTTATTACATCTAGTAGGTCATTTCCCATTGGTTAGGAGACCCTTGATTGCTACAATGGTAGCAGCTGTATGTCCAGATGGTCAAGACAGTCACATGCATGGGGGACCTACCTCTACCATAAATGAGATGGAGGAGAACTGCATTGTGTTCACATGGGGACGTAGCATGTTAGAACATATCTACCATGATTTAGGAGACTCTATTTATTATGAGGGTAAGAGCTTGATGACATGCACTTTGCTTCAAGTTTGGATGTTCAAGCACATCATATGTACAAGGCCTATGGGATTTGCTATAGATATTGCCTTTAAGGAGCCTTGAGCACATGCATGCCCATGCACTAGACCTTGGCAGAGAGGAGACTTGTTGTATTAAAGAGTTGTGATAGATCATGTATGGCCTGATGATATCATATGGAGGCCTTATAGACAAATGTATGTTTGGGTGGAGCAATATGTACAACTTTGATAGATGTAGTGGTACCAATTGTTGGAGGGTCGCCATAGTTAAATTGTTGTCCCATTTTATTTTGATAGAGTGAGGAGGTAGTTCAGTCTAGAACAAGGCTATCCTATAGCAACACTCACCTACATGCCACACTCTCACAGTGCCATGAGACCAGGAGCCATGCATAGACAAACTTCATAGGATGTAGAGATATCTGATGAGGAGGATGAGAGATATAAAAAATACATGATGATGCAAGTGTATAAAATAACTACACTAGATATTAGGATGCTACATATATCAAGGAGCCATATTTCCTCTAGACTATCTGAGAGGAGATCTCGAGCCACGGGTGAGACCAATAAACTTTTGTAGTTAGTAGGGAGAAGATAAGGAATCCAAGGATCCTAGAAAAAAAGATGAGGGTGATGATCCTGGTCATGCAAGGGTTGGGATTCCAGATGTCGATTGTCTGCCATTAGAGGATAGAGAGAAATGCACAAAGGTAGTGGATGATGACACATCACTAGGGAGGCTACCTTGAGGATATGCAGATCATCACCACCTATGCCACACTTTGAGGTACTAAGGTAGTATGAGTGAGGAGAGAGTAGTGGGGTCATGCCCCCAACCATAGCGTCTTACTCTCCTACCTCTTTTAATCCTACTTGGTAGGAAGGGGATCTAGGTAAGAAGATGCAATTAAATTTTAAATTTGTTTAATTATTTATTAAATGTATATGTATGACTAATATTAATCTCTCTCTCTCTCTCTCTCTCTCTCTCTCTCTTTCTCTCTCTCTCTCTCTCCATAGCTAGTGCATAGGGATGGTGTGACTTTATCCATCACGTACTTGGTGAAATTATCACACCATCGCACATTCCACGGTCCTTACAAATCACAAGGAGATCTCAATATAGTATCGAGCAACACGAGGACATACTTGATGTCATTAGATTATAGTTGGAGATTGCACAAGAGGGGAGGGAGTGACTACAACGTGAGCTCATGAAGACTTGAGTGAAGTTTTGATGTACCAAGGCATTATGTTATATAGGTAAGGAGGAGCTCCTCTAGGAGTTACTCACACTCCACATTGACCCATCGACACACACCCATGGGTCCACTGCATTGGGGACTAGAGGGATTAGGTAGCCACCATCCATAGGGTTGGTGATATAGACACCACATTTTGTATGATTGGCGATAATATGTATATTATATCAAAACACTATGTATTATATATATGATCTCATCTTAAATCTATTTATTAAAGTTAAAAAAGATTGTGTCATATTGCTTTGATTAGAAGTAAAATAATTGGTAAATATCATGCATGTCTAATTTAATGCTCATGTGATTGATTTTTTAATGTCATCATGGTTAAATTAATACATGTGTGATTTAATTAAACTTAAGTGTTTAATTAAATACTAATATTGATGATGTAATTTATCTATGTTAAATGACATGTCAATTTGATCTAATTAAACTAATCCTTAATCAAACACATGATAATGTAGTCTAAAATAATACATAGAAAGATTGAATGATAGGCTAACATAAAGAAATGTAAATTACTAAGAAATTACAAAATCAACTCATGACAACCAATTTTTGGCAAGAATGAAGAAATGCATATTAAATAACAAAGTTGTCTAATACAACATGCTCTAATGAAGACATGCTAACATGACATTCAATAAAGATGAGAAAAGAAGAGGGAAGGAAAGAAAGAAAGGAAGAAGACTAAGCATAATATCTATGAAGGTGCATAGAATTATGGGTTCCTTAAGAGGCACACCTTCCATATTTGCTATCTTGTAAGTACCAGATTTGTGGGCTTCAGTTTTGATGTATGGTCCAAGCCAATTCAGACTAAACTTTCCTTTTTCACCTGATAAAGCATTCATGTTACACTGATCCTCATAGAGCACCAAATCACCCACATAGAAATAACTTTATCATTATAGCTTCATTATAGAGTTTTTTGATAGGATTGAATATGCCCAAGAGCATGTATATGTTATTCATCAAGCATCTCAAGTTGTTGAAGATGTTATTCTCTATAGGAATTATCGTCAATTATCCCCTTAAGAGAAATTCTCAGTGAAGGAATCTTTAACTCCAAAGGAATAATTACGTCAGCACCGTAAACAAGATTATAAGGAGTTGTACGAGTAGCTATGCAAACACTTTTTTGATAGGCCCAAAGGTATTCCAATCCTTACCATTCTTATTTATAGCCTTATGGAGAATCTGTTCAATAATTGATTAGAGGACTCAAATTAACCATTTGATTAAGGGTAATATGGAGTAGAAAATTGATGTTTGATATGGTATTTCTTAAGGAATTTATTCACATATTTGTTCTTAAATGAAGTACCATTGTCAGAAATCATAGTGGAAGGGATACCGAATTGAGAAATTATATTATCTAGGAGGAACTGACAAATTACATCAACAATAGTGGAATGAAGAGGAACAAAAGCTACCAACTTCATAAAATAATTTGTGGTAGTGATAATTGTAGAGTACTAAATTGTACTCCTTCACAATTTAGTCCACATTTGGGGCCCTCACCTTAGTGTTTGTACCCTAATGCTTAATTGAGACCTAATTATGCTTATATCATGCAAATATGGCCTTATTTTCATTTCATACACCACATGGCCCCTTATTTTCGACCCTAAAATGGGGTAGGACCAAGGCATGACACCTTGGTCCTCATTGGGACCATGGCGCCATGCCTTGGTCCTCCATATTTGGGCCCCCCTTTGAACCCCTTGAGCATTTCCCAATTTGAGCAAGAAACCTAGTGTTGTGTCGGCTTATGTTAGAAAATTAGCATGTTTTCAACAAGCAAGTATATATGGAGGCTTTCCCCTCTCATTTTGATATACATGGACAAGGATAGAAGGGAAAAATTATAATCTCAATGCATCAAGAATTAAAGCATTCAAGCATTCATCATCAAGCATTTCTAGAGATCTTCAAGGTTGCATATTCTTCATTCATCAATTATGGAGCAACATTACATCATTCATATGAAAGAATGTGTGTGTGATTAGGGTTTTGTCATGTTCATGCCATTTCATACAACATATGTGATTACATTCAAGAAGCAAAGCATCATTATCAGTCATTTCAGTTCTAAGGTATATCCTTCCATTATTTATTTCAGTATTTGCAACATTTAATTCAAGGTTAATTCCTAAACTAAGGTTTGACTTCCGAAAAACCCCTATTTTCAACCCTCTTCCCCTTCTTTTTGTGTGTAGGAAACATGAATGAAGCTGCAATCTTCAGAATAAGCATTATTTATAGTGACGAATGAATCCCCCTTTAGAGTGCAAAAAGTTTAGAGGACCAAGGTGACGGGCACCATGGTCCAAACATTTTAGGAGCTTCTTTGAGGATCAGATCCAAGTCTGCTTATATTTCTTAGATCCAGGTGCGTGGCTCAATCCGACGATTGTAGCTCATTTTTTCTATGTTTTTACCTTCATTTCCAACACTTTACCCTAATTTCAGCAATTCAACTTACAAAAGAGGTTAAACAAATTCACCCCTTTAATCTAATTAGTATTCAGTCCTAATCCTTGCTAATTTGTGACTAAATATATTGGATTCTAACCCTATTTTGAATGTAATTGGTCCCTAAGTAAAAATTAGTGGTTTTCATCATTCTTATTGTGGAAACACTAATTTTTCACAATTACATTTTGGTGAACTCGACTTCTTACACCTTAATTTATAATCTATGTTCTCAAATCCAAGTTCTTTATGCATTTCAAATTCAAATTTTTATTTACAAATTTAATTTCCAATCAAATCTTAAAAATTAAGAGGTTTAATTGACAAAACCCCCTAATTTTCAAATTAAAAATTGAACTTGTGGGTTATCTAATTTGGATTAGTTATTTCTGATGCACATGAAAGGGGGACAAGCCAAAAACAAAGTTCAAATGATCAATAAGTTAGTCTCAACCAAAACCAAAACCAATGAACTTCAAAACCTTCACATACATATCAAAGAAGAATAAAGCACACAATAGAAGTAAATAACAAGCCAAATAAGAGAGAAAAGACTCCCTAAGAAGCTCCCATTGTGCACTTGATGTCTCTCCCTTGTTCTTCTCCTCTCCAAAATCCAAAAAGACTGCTTGAGTGTAGCCCTTAGTTTTTAGCATAAAGCCATGGATGCCAAATGAAGGATTGAATGTGGTTGAACGTTTAGTTCTATTGCTATGCAAATGCACTAATAGAAATGCTATGAGAAAGCTAAGTAAAATGATTATGCAACTATAGTAACAATGCTCACAATACTTCCTCTTTGCTTGAGGAATGATACTCCTTTTATAGGCAAAATGGTTGATTGAATGGTCAAGATTAATATGGCTTATGGAGGGCTAGGAATGCATGAGAGAGGCATGATACTCAATCCAGGTTTTCAACTTCCACCATTGCAATGGTGACACGTGTCATCATGAGAGGGCTTGAGAGGAGAGGGAAGGATAATTTAATGCTTGAGAGTACATGAGGGTAACCTCATGTGGTTGGGTTATTGGATAAAGCTATTATCTAATGGGTAAAATCTTGTGCAAGGTTTACCCATGGTTAGGCGTTGACTAAAGGGACAAGACCCATGTGGGTTAACTTGTTGAATAAGGGAAGCCTTTAAGACTTTCTAAGAGTCTTAAATGGGTGAGATGATGGTTTGGGGGTTAATTTGGGTTTAGGATTGTGCAAGTGATTAGAAGGAGGTTTAGGATAATTTAGAAGGGATTAGAAGAATCTAGAAGAAGGTTAGTGAGCAAGTGGGTGAGGATTTAGGGATTTTTAAATAAATAACTTATTTATTCAAAATAATGGTGCAACTTGCATTTGTAGCAGAATGCAAGTGGATGGGAGGATTTTTAAATAAATATTGATTTATTTAAATAGGGATTTATTTTAGGGATTTTAAATAAATAACAATTTATTTAAATGGGAGGAAAGAGGGAATTAAATAAATTGATAAATTTATTTAATAGTTGGACTAGAGATAGTAATTTAAATAAATTTATGAAATTTATTTAATTAGATTAGAAGCATGGGTTTGAAATGAATTAATTAAATGTGAATTTAATTAATAGAAGAATATTAGTGTATTAAACAAATATTAAATATTTATTTAATTTAGTGGACAGATTTATGTGTCTACAATTTCAGATCTGATTATTCATGTGCAATTTCAAATTCAATTTTTGCACTCATAGATATTATTTTAATTAAAATTACATAATTTAAAAGGTTTAATTCATAAAAAACGTAGTTTATTATTTTGATTTTTAAATCCATTTTCATGATTTGTTATTCTATGATCTAGAGGCATTTATTTTTCAAATTCACAAATCAAATCTCTCAATTAATTGGTTAATCAAGCACTTTTACTAAATTTTGCATTGTTTAATCACAATTTTCAAATTTGAGATTTAAAATTTCCCTCATTTATTCAATTTTCCATGCATGTATTGAGTGAAAATTACTTTGGTTACATGACATATGAGTTTCTTGTTTGATTATAAGTGCATATGGAGTTATTATCTTATTTTGCTAGTTCAATTTCACGTTACATTAAAGATGTTTGCAATGTTCCCTTTCATGCATATGATGATAACCTAGTTCTCCCTTTCACTCATAGCTATGATCTACCCTCTCCCAAAATTAATCTCATTAATAAGGGCACATTAGTTCAAAAAGAGAATATGGACACTTCTTTCAAAGATCTCCCTCCTAAGGATGAATCTTTGGAGAATTGTGTTTTTTCTTCTCCTAAAAAGTACCTCCCACATAAGGATTATTTGATGCAAGAGGATGATATTATGGCCACTTTTCCTAGAAATACCATACCTTATTTTCATGATCTTCCCCCTAGAGATGAAACATTGATGACATATGATAGTCCCTTTCCTAAATATTGTCTTACTCATGATGATACCTTAGAGAAAGAGGATGATCCAATTTCCAATCATTATAATGTTTCCAATGCTCTCTCCTAAAAACAAGGAACCTAACAAAGATCAAATCAATGTCATTCATATTTATGAGAACCCTAATATTGTTCCCAATTATCATGTCGTGCCTTACACATATAATAATGAAATATTTTCTTTGGAAATTGATGAGAACATACAAATTGAAGCACAATATGCTTTGTTAGTTCATGCAATCCTCTCTCCATTTCAAACAAATACACCATCTCCTACTAAATACGATTCTAAAGAAGAACTCTTGGAGGATGATTAAGGGTCATTAAATTTCACACCTTCTTTTTGTAGAAAATCTAAGATGCCTGAATTTGATTTTTACCCTAACACATCTCTAGAAATTGATTGGGCCTCTTTAAACTTCAATCCAATTCCACCTAAGAGTGATCCCTCTCTTGATCCTACACATGGATGCAATGGACAAGTTTTAGGGTGTGTGTAACAAAGTTTTGAAAGTCACGAGAAATCACACTTTTGTAATGAAAATCTAGGTTTCCAACCTCTTCCTTTGTCAACGTCCCCTCCTCCATTGTCTAGTGAATCCACATTTTCTCATTCCAATGTTATTACAAGATAATATTTTGTCTGATCTTCTCCATGCCAATTTAATCTCTTTTCTTTGGCCTAAAAGAAGAAGGAAACGTAGACAACATCTTGAAAAATTCTTCATTTTGAAAGTATCATCAAAACCATGGCCATTCTACTAATGAGTGTCGAGCTATGAAAATAAAAATACAACATTATATTTATTTAGGTATCATAAAAATAAGATTTGACAAAGAATAACATATCTCTCATAATAATTTCAAATAAAATTCAATTTCTTTTTATGTTGCTCCTCACTATGTGACATTGTTAGTATACCTATTAGGGGCTCATTGTCATTCACGGTGGTACAATTTTAGGTGCAATCATAGTTAGTGCGCAACATAATAGTCTAGTTATTCTTTTCTCTATGTTTAGGGGGCAAGAATACTATCTCTCCACTTTCTAAGGTTCCACTATTTCCATTATGGATTGCATTCTTCATAACTTGATGTCCTTTCTTATATAGAATTATCCTTCATGCGAATACATGCGTTGTCCTTGGTTTGGACCTATTCCTTGTTTGAAATGGTACATCTCTTATGAATAATCTCTTGTAAGAGGAGTTTGTGATCCTCCTTCTCGCTCTTTCTCTTTGAAGATGTCCTCTTCTTGAGTGTTGCATTTTTCATAACATGATGTCCTTTCTTGCATTGAATATTTCTTCATACGAACACGTGTGTGTTCCTTGGTTAGGAACTTTGCTTTGTTTGAGATGGTACGTCTCTTATGAATAATATCTCTTTGGAAGTTGTGTATTTATTCTCATTATCTTTATGCTTGTGGGGCAATGATCTCTCTCATATCCTTTCTAAGGATCCACTTTTCCTTTGTGGAGTGGTGTTTGCTTATGATTTGATGTCATTCCTTGTGTGAAGTTGTTGTTTTCTCAATGATTATCTCTTATATGCAAGAGGTGTATGTGCTTGGATACAACCTCTTCTTCACTTGGCAATGTATATCTAATGTAAACTTACCCCTCACATTGGGTCAAAAGTGTGTCATCCTTCATTAAGAATCTATTTCATCTAGCAATAGGAGGAAGGTATGAATTCTTGTTCCCCTTCCTTCATTTTGGTAGAAGAAGTTATCTTTGTTCAAGAAACTCCCCTAGTATGTGGATGTCTTTTGAGAAAATATCTCTTCTCCTCCAAGGATCCTCTTTACACTTGTTGTGAGATATCTCTTTTTCAACTAACTTATCCTTGCTTGAAAAGTATTCCCTCTCTAGATTGGATTTATGAACATTGTTGCCTAAAGGATATCTCTTTATTGTTGAAGGTTAGGTATCCTTGTCTCTAAGCTTTCTTAAGACAACAACATAGGGCTATGTTGACATCTTAAGGGGGGGCACCCATATCGCTCCCTTTGTACCATATTGTACCATATCTTTGCATGTCTTAAACGAGATGTTCATCCACTGAAATAGAGGAAAGAAACTCTTAGAGAGAGATTATTCATGCTCAAAACCAGGCACAACATTGATATATGTCTTAAGTGGGGTTACACATCACTAAAACTGGAGAGAAAAAAATCTTACATGGGATGCCCTCGAAACTAGGCATGTATCCATCTCAATCAGGGTTACAAATTCTTAAAACCAAAGGAAACTCTTAGAGCGAGATGTTCTTGAAGCTAGACATTTGCCTCTTGGCATTTACATAGTCGCCTCTTGGCATTTGCATTTACATTATATGTTTTAAATAGGTTGATGCACGCTCAAAACTAGAGGAAAAAAACTCTTATATGGGGTGCTATATGCTTGAAACCATACATCACCTGCACACACACACACGAGGATGAGTGGAACTAGAGGAACATGGGTAGACTATTCCTACTCTCCTCCCTAACATGGATCACTTAGAAAAACACATCTAGGGGAAAGTATCCATGTCCTTTCTCATCATTCTTCTCATGGGTCACTTAGAAAAACACATATAGCATGTATCCATGCTCTCTCTATCTTTCTTCTCATGAACTCATAGCTTTGCTATCGTAATGTGTTGGAAAAATTAAGGTTTCCACCATTAGATGTATGAAAACCACTAATTTACCATTACATTCAAAAGAGGGGTGAAACCCAATAGATTTAGTCACAAATAAAAAAGATAAGGACTGAATTTTGATTGGATTTCAAGGGAGTTGATTTGTTAACCCTCTTTTGTGAGTTGAATTGTTGAAATTAGGGAAAAGTGTTGAAAATGAAGGTTCAACATCTCCCTCAAAAGTAGAATCTTCAATTACAACAATTCAATTCTTTTATCTCTATTCCATGGTTAATTCCAAAATTGATGTTTGACTTAGGCAAGCCCCTATTCCAAATCTATTTCCCTTTCTTTGTGTGTGCAAGAAACAGGTATGAAGCTATGATCTTTAGAATAAGCATTATTTATAGAGACGAATCAACTCCTTTTGGTGTGTGAAAATTTGAAGGACCAGAGTGATGGGCATTCCAGTCCCGACATTTTTGGAGCTTTTATAGGGACCAATTTTGAATCTACTTATACTTCTTAGATCCAGGTGTGTGTCTCAGTCCTGCATCTTTAGCTCACTATTCCTGCATTTTTACAATGAATGAAAACCAAATGATATATACCTTTTTGTGAAGTTTGTGATGGCATATGTGCAGAGCTTGATGACATGATGATATTGTATGTTGTCATTGATGTCAATATGCTAAACTATGAACCCGTATATTGAAGTAAGAAAACCGGTATATGTGAGAACCGGTATGATATTGTGAACCGGTAAATGTGAAAAAGTGAAGCGGTATGTTGGAATGAGAACCGGTATATGGGAAATTCTATATTGAGGTTTCATTTGGCATGACTACCAGTTGGTAGTCTCAACTTTAGGGTTTCTGGTTGATGCATTCCAAGCTTGTGTGAAGCAACCGATGACATCTTGTGATGAGTTAGCATTATAATGAAGATCATATAGTGTTGCCACGTCAGCCTTGTGCGCATGAAGGATTTCCTTGAGAATCTTGCATGGAGATTGATCCTATCTACCTTGGGAATGTGCAAAGTCTCTGTAAATGGTGGAGAGCATGTGATGGGTTAGCTACTTCCTAAAGTGGCAAAGAATGAACATTGGAGAATGTCTTGAGATCTGTTCAAGACTGTTGTATTCAATGCAGTATGATTAATGGTCAGGATTGAACCGATTGAAAGCCTGTTGTATATTCAAAACTATTGTATCTCAATAGTGTACCTGATGGAGATAAAAATCCTAATTGTGTGCCCCCTTAGGAGATTGATCATGAAATTTGTCTCCTTGATCATATTCAATAGGTTGGATCAGGTACTCTCTTAGCTAACACTGTTAGAGGATTGGTTTGGGCTAAGAAGGAGACTTCCTGTTGGCGATGACTACATGAGGATGTAGTCAGAGAGTCAAAGAGCAGGTAGTTATCATACCACCATGTTGATGGATAGTAGCAGTGGTGGAGTCATGGGACCTCCTCAGAGGAGTGGTGATCTTGGGAGATAGGCATCTGGAGGATCTTCTCGCCCACAGCCACAGAGACGGACAAAGTCAGGTGGTAGTGGTACAAGACAACTGTGACTTGATTTTGAGGCCCTTGTATTGTTTATCTGATATCATTGTATACTTGGACTTTTATTATTTTATATGCAGACATGGACTATTCTATATGATGATGATTTTGATTATGCATGGATTACATGGATGATCTATATGATGATGTTTTTTTTTTTTTTATGATAATGATCTATATGATGCAATGATAAATATTTTTTGATTTTTGTTTTTGATGACCATGGATGCAAATGAAAATGATTACTAACTTAAATGATATGAATGAAATGATGCAAATGAAAATGATATGAAAATACAAATGTTTTATAGTGATGATGATTATGAATGCTATGTTTATTCAAACTTATAATGATAAATGCTTATAATGATGAATGAATCTAAGTGAAAAGATGCAACTAAATGATCTTTAATGAACTTTTAATGATAATGAAAAATAATAATGATGATACACTACATGATTAATGAAATGCACTTAATTGAATGCAAACTAATGCAATTTTTGAAATGAAACTAAATGATTTGAAATGATTCTAAAGATGAATGCACCTACAATGATCAAATGCAAATTGTTTTTGTTTGTCCAAGCACACTCAATCTTTATTTATGACTCTCTTAATGAAATGATATGATTATAATGCAATTGACAATGAATGCTTATAATGCAAATGAATAATGAACTAATCTAAAATGATCTAACTAAAAATTGTACTGCCATTCTTCATATGTTATCTTGTAATAGTGCTTGATTTCATCATTGAGCTTTAAAATGTTGTAAGAGAATACAAGCAACTTGACATAAAGATGCAAGATGACTTGAGTATTTCTTACATGGATTTTGATATAACAAGTTAATACAAGCAACTTAATATAATGAATCAAGTTGACCTGAGTATTGCTTGCAGAACAGACAAGGATTATCTCCTTTCATGCATGACTTGGAATGTCCTCCTTGATCTTTTGCCGATCATATCCTGAGACAAGTACATACCTTAATAAGAGATAAACTATAGACAACAATCAAAGAAAATAATCATGCCCCATCATAGCTTCTCTAGTCATGGACATCCTTGAGTCGCATTGAGTACATGATTAGCAATAAAATCAAGATATAAACATTGAATCTTGTATGTCATTCACATGTTCTTATGGTCATTAACTGATATAATCATCTTGATGAATGATCTTTGATAATCCTTTATTACTTGCTGGTTGATTCTTCGGTTTCTAAGTTTCACGATTCAGTTATTATAAGATGCCTTGATCTTCATTGCTTTGTTGCTCGTTATCTGTTTCAAAATCCTACGTGTTTTTAGTTTTTCTAAGTTTTCTGAATGTTTTGGGTTTTCAAAGATTCAATAAGATCACCTTAGAAAAAGGAATTAGGGTTTTCCCCCAGCGGAAACAAAAATTTATTGTGGATGTATGAATTGATCAAGATCCAAACCATGGTGCTGTACAAATGCAGATTGATCGATTCTGATAAGATTTAAGACAATGACTATGACAAGTATGTCCAAAATTGATAATTGTTGGTAAGCTGCATATTTCCTATGAAATGGTTCAAAGAAATTGATGTGAAAGATGGAATGGATAAGCTAAGATAGATGGAAGCGATAGATGTGATATGATGGAGTGGATAGGTGTGCAAAGCAATCTCATAGATGGAGGAACTCACTTTTTAGTTAGCGTCTGTTTACCAGGTTTTCACCATCTAAATTTATTGCATTTTTCTCTCTGTTTTCTCTTTTTTTTTTTTTTTTCCTTTTTTCTCTTCTTTTTTTCCTTTTTAATGCTTTTTAGGGATTTTTTGCTTTTCTGATTTTTACTGATTTCTTTAGGACTTTATATGCTTTTTATTGAATTTTTCCAGGACATTATATCTCAAGCATAGAATTTCTTGAGATGAATAGAATTGATAGGTTCATCAAACCAATCACCTTTAGGGGTAGATAACTTGTATGCTCCTGATCCATATGCTGCCACTAAGACAAAAGGTCCTAGCGAATTTGGTTCAAATTTTCCCTTCTTTTCTCGATCTTGTTGATTTCTTGGATTCTGCCTTAGAACTATATCTCCAATCTGAAAAATGCGTGGCTTGAATATGTGGTTATAACTTCTTTCCATTCTTTGTTGATATACTTTCAAATGATTTGTTGCATTTTGGTGACGTTCCTGAATCAGTTCAAGTTCTTGGAGTCGAGAGACTCGTTCTTCTTCTTCTAGTATAAGACCTTTCAAGGATACTCATAGAGAAGGTATCTCTACTTCTATAGGTAATATAGCTTTTGATATATAGACTAAACAATATGGAGTTGCCCCTGTTGGAGTGCGGATACTGGTTCGGTATGCCCACAGAGTAGGATTTAGCTGAATGTGCCAATCTTTTCCAGCTTCATTGATTGTTTTCTTTAAAATTTTCAAGATAGTTTTGTTTGATGCCTCAACTTGACCATTTCCTTGTGGATAATATGGAGTAGAAAACCTATGTTGGATATGAAATTGTTCACATAGCTCCTTCACATCTTGATTTTTGAATGGTCTTCCATTATCAGTGATAATGGTCATAGGAACTCCATAGCAGCAGATTATATAATTCAAAATGAATGATGATATTTGTTTTCCTGTCACTATTGTTAGAGGCACTGCTTCAATCCATTTAGTGAAATATTCAGTAGCAATCAGAATAAACTTATGTCCATTAGAAGATGAGGGATTTATCTTTCCTACCAAATCAAGGCCCCATTGAGAAAATGGCCATGATCCTGTCATAGGATATAACTCTTGTGCTGGTGCATGAATGAGATTCCCATGGATCTGACATTGTTTGCATTTCCTAGCATATGTGAATGAATGTCTCTCTATAGTAGGCCAATAGTAACCCATACGAAGAAGTTTCTTAGCCAGTGTTAAACTAGTTGAGTGTGTGCCACAAATACCTGCATGAACTTTGTTAAGAACTTTCTCAGATTATTCTCGTTCAAGACATCTCAACAAAGTACCATCTAGACCATGCCTATATAGGATATCTACAATAATAGTATAGTGAGAGGACTAATGGATAAAATTCCTTCTCTGATTTCGGGATAGGTCAAGAGGAAGGATATTCTCTTTTAAGTACTGATAAGTTTGACCATATAAGGATTGACTAGTTCCTAATATAAGGAAAATTCAATAGATATGCTAGGATTGAATGGTAGGGGTTAAGATATCTTCCACGAGAAATTTGTAATGATGTTGATTCTCCTTATTTTACAAGAGAGATGCTATTGTAGCCATTGCATCTACTGCTTTATTCTCATTTCTTGGAATCTGCGTGAATGATATTTCTTTAAAGTGTTCTTTAAACTCCTCTACCAGTTGTTTGTATGGCATGAGCTTATCATACTTAGTTTGATAATCATCATTTATTTGGTTTATACTAAGCTGTGAATCACCATAGATATATAATTCTTTGACATTCCATTCAATGGCCATTTTGAGTCCAATAGCCAATGCTTCATATTCTATAGTATTATTGGTGCATGGAAACTGCAGTCTATATGATTTCGGAATTGTGTGTCCTTGAGGTGTGATGAAAAAGATTCCTATGCTTGATCCATACTGTGTATAAGAACCATCAAAGTAAAATTCCCAAAAGTTTGTACTTACTGTCAAAATGTCTGCATCAAGAAATTCAATGTGCAAAGGCATGTCGTGTTGTAAAGGTGCTTCGACCAATTGTCTTCCTGTCAGGGTTGACTTGCTCAACAAATATTTGAGTGGATCTATCTTTGCTATTAGTTTAATAGAATGAATGAACATATAATGTCACAGCTTTTGAGTTGCAAATACAACTGCTAGACATGTCTTCTCTATTGAGGAATAATTTAATTCATAACCAACAAGCGTTCTACTGATATAATACACTACTCTTTCTTTTCCTTCTTAATCATGTTGAGCTAGGAGAGCTTCTAATGACACATTTAATGCTGAGATATAGAGCAACAATGGTTTCCCTTTAGATGGTGATACCAGTACTGGAGGATTCATGAGATATTCTTTTATTTGCATAAAAGCTTCTTCACATCTTTGATCCCATTTGAATGGAATATTCTTATGTAGAAGATGGGTGAATGGACGACATCTATCTGCAAATTGAGAGATAAATCTCCTGATTGATTGCAATCTTCCTTGTAAAGATCTTAATTGACTTATGTTCCTAGGTGACTCCATCTCCATGATGGATTTGACCTTTTCAGGATCTACTTCAATTCCACAAGCTGATATAATGTACCCAAGAAGTTTCCCAGAGGTTACCCCAAATGCACATTTCTTTGGATTTAATCTCAATTGATATCTTACCAGCCTGTCAAAAATCTTGCTTAAGATGTTCAAATGTTCTTGTCTTGTATGAGATTTTGCAAGTATATCATCTACATAATCTTCCATAAATGTATGCATCATATCATGGAAAATTGTTGTCATAGCCCTTTGATAAGTCACTCCTGCATTCTTAAGCCCAAAAGGCATAACATTCCAGCAATACGTTCCCCATGCATAGGTGAAAGCTATCTTTTCTTGATCTTCAGGTGTAATTATTATTTGATTATATCCCGAGAAACCATCCATTAATGAAAACATCTCATGTCATACTGATAAGTCCATAATTATATCAATGTTTGGTAGTGAGAAATTATCTTTTGGATATGCTTTATTCAGATCTCTGAAATCTATACAAAATCTTATGCTTTTATCTGGCTTTGACATTGGTATAATACTTGAAACCCATTCTGGATAAGCAATAGGTCTTATAAAACCCACATCTAATAGTTTCTTCAGCTCGGTTTTTACAAGAAGAGCAATGTGTGGATGCATCTTTCTTAGCTTTTTCTTAACTGGTTTTGCTTTTAAATCCACATTAAGATGATGCATGATAAGATTTGGATTAAGTCCTAGCATGTCTGCATAGGACCAAGCAAAATTTATTTGTCTTTGTTTAAAGAATTCCATATATTCTTTCCTCTCTTCATCTGATAATGAGGCAGCATAATGAAGTATTTTAGGATCTTTTGATGTACCAATGTTTCTATCAGGATAGCAGATCTCTCCTGAAAATATGGAGGAAGAATGTCAAACTTTCCATCTTCTGGAACCTGAAAGAGGTTTTCACCATCAGATACGTCCTTTATTTTCCCTTTTGACTGATCTAGTGTTGCCATGAAATGGTTTTCAATAGTAGGTCTCTTTCCTTGTTTTATTTCAATTTTGCAACTAGAAAGTTTGGTATTCTCCTGACTACGAGAAATGTTACTTGATTCTGCAATGGAAGATATCTTAGGTGTGACGGGTTCGACAACATTAAGATACATGGCCAAGTCATGATCATTGGAAAATACATTTAGTTCAGGGTTTTCTAAATTATCCCAATCAATTAGTTCAGGATGAAGAAGGGGTAAGTCATAGTCACTGTCATCATTAGGTGCTTCAAAGTTCATAACATAATATCATAATTTGGCACATAATAGGTAATGTCATAGATTGAATGATTTTGAGAAGTGTCTCTCCCAAGTGTCTTCCAATTAGTTCTAACAAAATTAGTATTAGTATTTTGTTGTTCACACTCAAGTGGTTCTTCAATTGATGTTTGTCCCTTAAAAGAATGGATTATATCAACACACACGTATACCAACACACACGTCTTTAATACTGCAAATTCCTTTTTGATTGACCTCATTTGCATTTTGGAGTTGACATACTTGTGTACATGATAAAGAGGATTATTTTGCTAGATTTTGTCTCCTTTCAAACTCAACTTCTTATGGACGAATAGTCAATCCTACTTGACTATTTCTTAATTCTTATATGGTTTTATCACATCTTGTTCCTCTTTTGATGAAAATCTTATATTTCTAGATTCTTGATCTATCCCTGTTTGTACTTCTTGTGGCGTTACTTATTTGTCTTTTACATTCCCTTTCCTTTGTTGTTTTGCATATGCCTCTTTTCTCCGAATTCTAAGTTCTTCTCGTCTTCTTTCTAACTCCATCTTTTGTTTTGTATTAAATAAGTCTTCCTCTGTAATAGCTGTTTGTTATTCATTGTTTTCCTTACTCGACATACTAGATAATACATCTGGACCCCATTCATACTCATTTGAATCTGTCTCTGAACCAGGATCTAGGACTACTCCACTATACCATACAAGAATGTTGCATGGTGTAAAAAGTTCCCTGATTTCTGCCATCTCTATTTTCACTGCTTCTAGAATATCTTGTTCAGATTTTGCATTTGTTCATATTTCTTAAACTTGTTGACAAGATTCTTCTTTACCTTTGATGGTAATCTACTCTTATTTCTTTCCGTGTTCTTCTTGCTTCTTTTGTTTATTGGTTACTATTTCTGCTGCTTGATGTATCTTTTCTTGCCATTGTTCTTCTTTAGAGACTGATTTCTTTCTCCACTTTTGTTGTTGATGATTATGTTTCTTTTCATTAGAGTTTAGATATCCAAAACCTGATTTATCTTCTTTGGATTGCGAGTGAGGACGAATAGGTTCTGAAATACCTTGATGTCACTTACCAATTGGTCCTTTTTCTTCATATCCCATTTTTTGCATGATTTTATAACCATTGCAATATTGCTTTATTGGAATATTGACTTCTGTAGTTGTTTCTATAGTTTCATTTTCATCTTTGTACAACCAAGAAAGAATGTCTTTGTCTTAATTTTCTTCTTCAAGAGTTCCAGCTCTAACAAATGTTCCTTTAAACATATCTTTTGATCTTTCTGAGGTCTTTGATTGGATATTTGTAGGATTTCCATATGACTCAGGGGAAAGTGGAAAATTATGCAAAGAATATTTTCCCATTCCTTCATAATTTAATTTGAGGTTTTCCTCAAACGTTTCTTGAATTTCTTTGGTAGGATGTACTGATTCTCTATAATGTGGAACTCTTGTAGCTTGTGTTGGCTTCAAATTATTGCAATATTGACTAGAATCTGCAATTATAGTGATCTCTTTTCCTTCATGAGGAAATTTTACACATTGATGATATGTAGAAGGAACTACTTGCATTTTGTGAATCCATGGTCTTCCTAGAAGAATGTTGAAAGAGAGGTTCAAATCTAAAACCTGACACAATGTATTCTTTTCCACAGGTCCTATTTTGATTGGTAACACAACAATTCCTTTAGAAGAACGTTCTGCTTCATCATAATTCTTAATGGTTATTTTCTTCTTTGGATCCACTACATTTTCTGAATATCCCAAAGCCTTTATCAAACTTAATGCACAAATGTTTAAGCCGGCTCCACCATCTATGAGTACGCGTTTGACACGAGTTTTATTAATGGTGACTTCAACATGTAAGGGAGCATTGTGAGGATGTTGTAAGGATGCGTCATCATTTTCAGAAAATGATAAGTAATGAGGAGCTATAAGGTGTCCTACCATGTTTTGGAACTGATCTATATCCAAATATTTTGAAACTGTTGTTTCCACTAAAGATTTCTCCAAAATTTCCTTTATGCATAGGTGAAACTTTAAGAAGTTCCAAAATTGATATTTGAGTGGGTATTCTTTGTAATTGCTCTACTAAATTGTATTGTTGTGAAGTGGATGTTGGGTCTTTTATTATACCTGGAAAGGTAATCTTTGCTTTGCTTCTCGTAATAACATTGATTGTCTCTGAAGATGGATTATCTTTAACAATGATAACATTTACCACTTCATCATATGTATAAGTGTAATTCACTTTGGCTTTTCCTTTGTCATCTTTTAATTGGGATGGTTCACCTTTGTCATACTTTGGTAGTGGAGTTTTTAAAGCTAGGTGTGATTCATTTGTCTTGTGGCTATCCACTGTGATAGTTCCATTATCGATTAGATCTTGGATAAGGTGTTTCAATCTTTGACAATCATTTGTTTGGTGTCCTTTATTCTGATGGTAATTGCAAAAATGATTGTCAGTCCACCAATTTGGCTTGACTGGTGGTTCATAACCTCTTGCTTCTGGTAAAACAATCAATTTGTTAGCAAGCAAAGTTTTTAAAGCTGATTCCAATGGTTCTCCAATGTTTGTGAATTTCCTCTGAGGATTGGAGAAGAAGGACTTGGTTTTATTGTTTTCTTGATTTTTATTGCTTTGGATTTGACTTGATAGATTAAAAATTGGTTGTTGTTTTGTAGCACTATTATCATCATTTCTTCCATTGCTGACATTCCTATTCTTTGACCAGAACTTGGGTTTTTCATTGTTGTTGTTGTTGTTGTTGTTGTAGGAATTATTGTAAATTTTTAGCTCTCCTTTCTTTACCATCGCGTTATCTATTTTTCAAACCATTCTCAATCATCTTGACAAAGGAGGGAGGACATTGCATTCTTAGTTGATAACTCATTTTATTGATAAGATTATCAATGAATATGTCCATTTTTCTTGATCAGGCACATCTCTTGGATACCTATTAAACATGAGTTTCCATCATTGTAAGAAGATCATAAAAGATTCACCATTCTTTTGTTTAACATTGCATAGATCCAACGTTGTTATCTCATTCCTTATATTGTAGGAGTATTGTGAAATAAATCTATTCACAAGTTCTTCAAAAGATTTGATTCCGGATGGTAATCTTAAAAACCACTCCATTGATTGTCCATTTAGACTCCTGGGAAAAAGATGCATAAGGTAAGTTTCACCATGGGCAAATTCCATACTCATAGTACAAAACTCCCTAATGTGATCCGGAGGATCGGATTTTCCATCGTATTTGTCATATTTAGGGATCTCGCAATGTTGCGAAAATGGTACCATATTCAAATTTTTATCGAAAGGATATGGGCATATATCTTCCAATGAATACTTCTTGGAGCTTGTTTCATTTTGCATATCTTGTATTTGTTGCTGTAGAGTTTGCATTTGTTGAGTAAGGTTTAACAATGGATTATCCACATAGTTTCTCCTTGTTTCTTCGTAAGTTCTTTTATCAATACGCTCTTTTCTTGTGTCATCCCTTTCTTTTCTTGTCTCTTCATGACTTTCTTTGTTCACATCTTCATTATTTGTATCATCTATGTTTTGGGTGTTACTTTCCTCCGCGTCTTGTTTCAAGCTTTCTATGTTAAAGTCTTGTGGTACTTTAGCTCCAGATTTTGCCAACATTAAGAGATATTTGTCCTTTTGTTTTGCCAACAATTTTTCCATTAGCCTATCAAATTTGAAATCTTGCTCAAGGTCTCTAATGGTTCTATTGACTACTTCTTCGTCAACAATGGTATACCCAAAAGTTTGGCATGCAGGATTATGTTCTTCCTCCATTTGTTTTTGTTGTTTTCTAAGTTGTTCGTATTGAGGTCTAGTCCAAACTAGCATGTGATTATTTCAAAAATTTTGAAATTTCTAAAGGACAAAGTCAATAGGTGATTATTGGTTTAGGAAGATATGCTTTGTTGATTTTACCGCTATTGTTTGTTCATTGTGATAAGGCATCTCTTTGTTGAAAAGAACGTCCTTGCAAAATTTCTCCGTCAAACTCTATACCGCAACCACTTAAATAGTGACGAAAATGGTGTAGGAATGTCCTATGTTTAAATAAGATCTTGCGATTGATATAAAAGAATCTTATTATTTTCTGAGTAGCTTTATAATTGGATTTTCTTTTCTTAAGGTGATACTTAAAAGTCATATAAGCATCTGACAGTTTACAAGTTTGTTTAATTCCAATGTTGGTACAATTTTGATTTTGATATAACCTAGGTTCAAAATAGGAAAGATATATCCAAGATTATGAACATAGGATAAATTGATCAAGCTTCGTGATAGAGGATTTGATTATCCTGATGAGAGACTTGACAATGATGTTTATTTTTTTGCACTTAAGATGTTTGAATAATTAGCTTGTTGAATGTTTATGCTTATAGAAACCTTTTGGGAAAAGCCCGTTGGATTAGCGATCCAGTTGTTGAGCTAGTTTTAAAATACGTGATGGTTTAGAGACAAATCTACTCAAGAAGTATTTTGATACTGATGTTTTGACACTTTAGTTTGATCCGGTGTTTCAAATGTTGGAAAGCCTTTGTACTACCCTTTTGATCAATTTTTCCAGCAATTTGTTGGATTTTTGCTCACTCATAGATGATAATTTTCTTCAATTTTTGACCATTTGGAACATGTTACAGACATAGAAGACACAATGTTTAATAAACAAAATGCACAAGCAAGTACAAATCTATAGTTGTTGAATCTCACATGGGGTTTCCCCCGAGGCTACGCTATTCAAAGCGGATATTTAGATGCTTGACCCCACTGGCTCCACCCTCGGCACTCACTTCTCTGGGGCTCCCAAGAACCAGTTTCCATGAAAACTCCCCATGGAAAAAATTATCTCTACTAAGAACCGTATGTGTGTGAGCCGCTTCAGAGGTCCGACCTCCTACGCCAACAACTAGAAGGATTTTGGCAACTAGTACAAGTGGTTTTTAGTAAAGGCTTCCTGTCATGTGACCATACATGCGACACTTTCAGCTCTATAAATACAGAAGGTTCCCAACCTATAAAGGTTACACTCCATAGGGTTTATGCAAAAACATAGTGTCGGTATGAACTTATCAACACATGTTTTTTGCGACTTTCGTCACAAACACGATTTATTTAGAGTGGATTGGAAGGACTTGGTATTATCTTGTTTCCACTTTAGGTCATTCCCCTCTCACTGGCCTCCTCAAGGAAGCTCGAGAAGGCAGGCCCTCTAAAGGATTCAATTTGCTTGAAAGTAAAGAAAGCATAAAAGAGTGGGTTTGGCTTTTTGATCACCCAATTAAGGGGAGAGCATATACCTACCACTTTCGAGACATGGAATATAAGTGTTCTTTTAAACTTTCCATAGCAATGTGATCTATCCTCTATTTGGAGATGTTGCTCCAACAAGCATGGTGTTTATTTTAGCCTTTTTAAAAGTCTATGTACAACTATTTTGGAGAAGTTACTCAAAATGGAAGTTGCATGCTGTCAATTTATCCCCTTAGTTAGACTAAATGAGCAAGACATGATATATTACTTTCCAAAATAGGGCTTTTAATTAACTAGGTGAGGAAATGCATAAAATTTGTCTTAAACACAATCCTACACATGCATTTTAGTAGTTTGAAAAATTTTAGTTGTCGGACATTCAGACCTACAAGAAAATTATGTTAGTTGCAAACAAAAGCGCTATTCTAAGAAATGTGCTATACTTCACCTTAAAAATGCTAATCTTCAGGGCAAAAGTGCTAACCTGCACTATAAAAGCACTGCTCTATGGACCCAAAAGTGCGACTTCTTTAACAAATGTGCTACCCTAGAGGACAAAAACGTTAACCTGTAATGCAAATGTGCAGATCTTCAGACAAAAGCGGTAACCTACATGGCATATGCATTAACTTGGGATACAAATTTGTTAACGTGTAATGTAAATGCGCTAACCTGTGATGCAAATGTGCTAACCTATTGAACAAAAGCACTGTCAGAATTCACACATGCCTGAATTTGCATTACAAATGCGTTAATTTTACTTTTGCGAGATTTTTAAAGGTGTATGTGAGGTCCATGAGCCCCACTGTGGGTGCCAAAATGTGTTGACTTGAATTTCATCCTTAAAATGCTACCTACAACAAGTTAGTTTAACAAAATACCAATGGAAATGCTATAGGAAATCCAAACTCAACCAATGAAACTACATGAAATACATATGAAATAAAAATACTAATATTACCTTCATGGTTTATGTCTCATTGTGTCCTAACTCCACTATTCCTGGTTGCAGATGGCATGCTCTTAGACATGCACTAATAGCTTCCAAGATGGCATATGAAGAATGGACTGATAACTGATAGTTCACAAATGCTATGATATGCAATACTACATGATTATGCTAAAATGCTAATTGCTATTTGCTTCAAGATTAAAACTCATGGATGCATAAGTTTTACAAATGATTGGCCTACAAATTCACTTGAATTCTAACTCTCTCTCAACTAAAACTCTTGATTTTATAGACCTTGAGAGGATAAGATGATGTGGCTTAGATCAACGGTCATGATCAAATTTACAGATTTGGATGGCTGTGAGAAAAGGTGAAGGTTGAGAGAAAGGGGGAAGGAGAAGACAAGTGTCACTCATCTCACCTTGACTGGCTTCCTGACCGAGGGAATCTAGGGATGGTTGGAGAAGATTTAGGCATGAGAGGACAAGTGGACTCAAGTCCTTCCTAAAATGTAGGGGTGTTGGAGAGAATATAGAAGGAGGTTATGAAATATGTGTACGTACACAATATTTCATTAAATTTGGAGGTTGGAGATAAATGATGAATTAATATTTAAGAAATATTAATTTCCTTAGCCACATGATGGATGAGTTTGCAAACAGAAGATGAAGTGGAGATGGAAGGTGAGTTGGATAAGAGAGATTAAATAATTTAAGAAATTCTTTAATATTTTGAGACTATAGGATAGGAGAATAACCATTAAATATTAGATATTTAATTGATTGAAGAAGATAATTAAATATTAGATATTTAATTAATTAGAGGAACATGATAGATGAATTAATTAATAAAATATTTCAATTAAATTAATTAATAGAAAGACACAAAAATGAATTAAATAAATTAATCTTTTCAAATTAACTATTTAATAGAATAATAATTATTAAATAAATATAAAATATTTATTTAATCACTCATAGCCATTTTAATGTGTATACAATCACAAGACAAAAAAATGGGGTGGTTTTGCTTAACTCTGGGGTTAGTATGCTTTTTATGATATATATATATATATAACTGTCCTCATCCCCCAAAGAAAGAAAAAACACCATGGAAGAAGGGCACGTGTCTTTTGAGTCAACATGGGAGAAACCAAAAGGGATCTCAATGCTTTGCATAGTCCTCACATAGACAACACTAGGGACAATAAATAGAAGAATTGAGAGACAAAAAAAGAAGATCACAAGAAAGCAAGAGATGAGAGAGAGGGAGAATCTATGGAATGAATGAAGCTAATCAAGAAAGTCACCTGCCTCCCAATCTTGCTCATAATTATTTTGGGAAGGTGGACAACATGCAATATGAGCCACTTCAAACACTATAGATGGAGCTATCACCAGTTCCAAACAAGGCCCATGCTCTAATGATGAATCACTTTGTCTGTTACTTGGAGCTAGGATTAATGCTTTTGAAAATTGTTTAGATAAATCAAATTGTCAACATCAATATATTCATATTCATCATCTGAATTATTAACATCAACATTTTCATCATGAACAACATTCTCATCTATTTCATCATCAAGATTAACAAAAATAGGAGATCTAATAAGAATAGAACTTGAGCCATAATTTGTCTTAATTATTTTATGTCTTGGAGATTTAGGTTGAACATCTTGATGAGGAGAGGGTTGAGAAAATGTTATTATGTCAACAGTTGGTGTCTTCGAGGAGGAGATTGTTTGAGAAGCACTTTCAGGAGCCCTATCACGACATCTCTGTCAACATTCTCTCACACAATGGTTTCATTTAGTTTTAGCTAAAAGTTGTGAAGGTTTAGGTTCAATAGGTTGCTTCTCTTCCTTTAAGGAAGGATGCATAGGAGAAGGTCACTTAGGTTGAACAAGAGGAGATATTGGGTGCTTCCCTTTGTAAAAATTAGGAGGCAAAACCACACCATATAAAGGAGGAATGAGAGGTTTAGAAAGGAGACCAGGTCCTTCATGAGGAGGAGGAATAGGTCTATCCTTAGGAGGAATAATATGCTAATCCTTAGGAGGAAGAGTATTTTTTTCCATAGGAGAAAGTAGGAGAGCATCCTTGGGAGAAGGAATATGTTTATTACTAGGAGGAAGACTAAGTGTTGGATTTATAGGTTTACTCAATGATAAAATCATGTCATTCTTCTATCTTTGATAAGTCTGAGAAAGAGAATCACTTCTAGCCTTAAGAGGTTGGAATCATTCAAGACAAATATGGTCAAGACAAACATCTCCATTCCTCACCGAAGGTTGATACGTGCTATGATTAACAGTTATGATTTTATCATCATGAGGAAATTTAAAAAACTTATGAACAATAGAAGCAATCGCTTTCATGGAAGAGAGCCAAGGATATTCCAAATTCACATGAAGCATTTAGTGCCAACCTCAATAGGAAGTGTGATAGAACCAATAGAAGGACAAGAGAAGCCATCAAATATTTTAATCACCACATTAGATTTATCATATATCATTTGATGCAATTGTAAGGTATAAAGAAATTCTTTAGATATAACATTAACCATACAAGCCAAATAAATGAGAACCCCTTGTGAGGGTATGCCTTTGATTCTCCCAGTGATATATAATGGGCCATCGGGTGCGTTAATAGTCTCACTAAGATCAAATGTAATGCATAAGTCCCGAGGAGGTTGAGTTTTATCAATAAGGTTCACCACATTATTAGACTCAAGGCCAAAATCATTAGGAGAGAAGGCAAGACAATCAATCTTAATCACATTAGTGGAATGGGAAGGTAAAGAATCAGTGAAAATTTAAATATTTAGATTAGGAGGAGCTATTGATTTATGTCCATTATAATTCACACCAACCATAGATATGGTATTGTTATCAATCAAGTCTTGAATCTTACTCCTTAACGGATAACAATTTTCAGTGTCATGACCAGGTTGACAATGATATTGGCAAAAAGCTTTGGAATCAAAGGTAGGTGACAAATTCTTAGTTGTGTCAATTGGTTTAATAGGGGGAAACTTCAACACATTCCTTTGCAACAATTTCAACATAATACTATGCAAAGATTCATTAAGAGGAGTGAATTGTTTTCTAAAGTATTTGGACAAGGAGGTACACCTGTTGTTGCGGCTGCCACTTGAGTGTTTTTGTTGTCATTGAACTTGATGAATCTCTTATTAAGCTTGAACTTTACAAAATGTTGTTGAGCACTTTCAATTTTATCATTCGGAGCTATTGAAGATGATCATTCCAATTGACTCACGGTAAGGTGATAATTGTGAAGTACTGCACACAACTGCGTAAAGGAAGTAAACTTAGAAAAGAGAAGTTTATCTCTAATATCTTTTTACAAATTAGAAATGAAAATTCCTTGAATATCTTGATCAGGAACAATGAACATAATTTGTGAATACATATGTTTATATCTACCAATAAAATCAATCATTTTTTCTTTAACACCTTTCTTGCAATGCATCAAATTAGTCAAAGTAATTTTAGGATCAATATTAGTGTGAAATTGTTGAATGAAACCATTAGCCAATTGTTGAAATGAAGTAATATAATAATGAGGCAAAGAAAAATACAATTGCAAAGCTTTATCCCTAAGCATTCTAGTAAACAATTTAGCCAACAATATTTGGTCATGAGCAAAGTCACTACACAAAGTTTGAAATGTTTTAACATTAGTCAAGAGATCACCTTTTCCATTATAAAGCTCCAATTTAGGGACTTATACATGTTTAGGAGGGACAACACGAATAATATCATTGGGTAATGGCCTTGATACATCAAATGTGGGCACATTATACTTAGATTGATTCATGGAAGCTATTTGTTGTTGTAAGGAAGACATTGTTTGGGCTAGATTATTGATGGTAGATTTGATGGATGGATTGAAATTGGACATGTTTGATTGAGAGGGAGGGGTAACATTGTTGAATGATGGAGGATATTAGGAATAAGGAGGTAGGACACTATGTTAGGTAGGTATGGGAGATGATTGGGTAACAAATGGAAGACTCATAGGAGGAGGTATGGAGGAGTTATTATTAGAGGAGTTTCCACATTGACTAGCATGTGTGGGTATGACATTTTATGTAGAGGTAGCCATGATGTTTGATGTAAAGGTGGGAACACTAGCCATATGAGTAGTCATAGAAATGGAATGATTAACTTGACTAGGAGGTTGTGTATAACCAATGACTTCATCACAAATATTCATAGGCATAATATTAGTATCAACAATATGAGCAATACCACATAACACATCAACACCAAGTTTATCGCTTTGAACCATTCTTTTTAATCCTTCTATAGATAGTAGAGCTTCACTTTTTTGGGTATTTTTGACTCATCCATTGTTAAAGATTTTCAAATTAGTTGTCAATCTTTGCCAATTGGTCAACAAAAACCCTAGTTAGTGATTCATCCACATCATGAGTATTAAGGAAAGAATGAGTATAAACAAGGTCATTTGTGGGGTTGGAAGAACCACCAACATCCTCATAGAACAAGTTATCCAAATTAGGCTTCATGTCCTCAGTAATTAAACCTTGGGAAGCCTTAATTCTAAACTTCTTCTCACGAGGATATTATAGGTTGGACTAATAGTAGTAAAAATTATGCACCAAGGAGAAAAATTGAAAATTTGAATTTAAAACTAATTAAACAATGCAAAATTTGGGTAAAAATGATTGTTCAATTAATTAAGCATATTGATTTGTGATTTTGAAAAAGATAAACAACATGCAACCCACTAGTAAATTTAAATTTAAAAATTAGGGTATTGTGAAAATAACCTCTTAACTTTTAAAATTAATTTGAAATTGGATCTAAGATTGCAATTTTGAACTTGAATTACATTGAAAATCAATTTGAAATAATTAATCCAAAATTGAAACAACCCACAAGCTCAATTTTAAATTTAAAAATTAGGGTTTTTCAAATTAAGCGCTATTTTTTAAAAATTTGATTGGAAATCAAATTTGTAAGTGAAAATTTCAATTTTAAATTGCATACACAGTCAGATCTGAGAACATAAATCAGAATTAAAGGTGTAAGGAGTTGGGTGCACCAAAATGTAATGTTTTGGAAAAATTAGGGTTTCCACCATTAGATGTATGAAAGCCACTAATTTACCATTACATTCAAAAGAGGGGTGAAACCCAATAAATTTAGTCACAAATAAAAAAGTTAAAGACTGAATGTTGATTGGATTTCAAGGGAGTTGATTTGTTTACGCTCTTTTGTGAGTTGAATTATTGAAATTAGGGAAAAGTGTTGAAAATGAAGGTAAAAATGCAAGAACAATGAGCTACAAATGCGGAATTGAGACACGCACCTGGATCTGAGAAGTATAAGAAGATTCAAATTTGATCCCTAAAAAAGCTCCAAAAATGTCAGGATTGGAATTTCCACCGCATTGGTCCTCCTAACTTTTCACACAGCAAAAGGGGTTGATTCGTCTATGTAAATAATGCTTATTCTAAATATTGCAGCTCCGTACATGTTTCCTACACACAGAAAGAAAGGGAAATAGGTTGGGAATAGGGGCTTTCCTAAGTCAAACCCTAATTTTGGAATTAACCATGAAATAGAGATAAAAGATAATTGAATTATTGTAATCAAAGATTCTCCTTTTGAGGGAGATGCTAAATAATAACTGAAAACCAAATGATATACCTCTTTGTGAAGTTTTTTTTGTCTCACATGGGATTAGGGTTTCATGAAGTCTTTGACAAAATAAGATGTAAATCTCCACTTCAATGCTTGAATCTTAACTTTGTTGCTGCTCCTAAGCTTGAAGGAAGACTGATTACTTTCTCAATTGCTCGAATTCTTGAATGAACGCTTGAATGCTTGATGTCATGTATGCTTACTTATATCTTAGATCTCAAATGAGAGGAGAAAGCTTCATTTTATACTTGCCTGTCAAAAAACTTGTTAATTTTTTGACATGAGTTGACACAGAGCTAGGAATCCCACTCAAATTTGAAATAGCAAAAAGGATTTGAAGTAGGGCCCAATTAGGGAGGACCAAAGCTTGGCAACCTAGTCCTAATTAGGACTAGGGTGTGGCACTCTGGTCCTACCCCAATTTAGGGCTAGGACAAGGTACCATATTGATGCAATACATCAAAACTGTAGCCATACTTGAGTGATATGAGCAGAATCATGTCCCAATCAGGCTTAGAGGCACAAACGCTTAGGTAGGGACCCAATGTGGTCAAAATTGTACAAGGGTATAATTTTAGGACCCTACAACTATTGATAGTTCATGGATGATGCGTGCTTTTCTCTTTTATGTGATCGCTTGTGTTTTTGAGATGGCATTTTTCAAGAATGATAAAAGTAGTTGAGATGTTTTGGTATCGAGGTCTCTTTGGCTAGTTGACTTGAGGTCTTATTTTTGGTTCTTAGATTTTGTGTCTTTTTTTTATTTTGTCTTGGTCGTTGTCTTTTGTTTGCCTTTTTTTTTGTGTTCCCATGCATATTTTTGAGAGAGTTAATATCCTAAGATTGGGGGCTTGGTTCCTTTAAATTAGTGATGTCTTATACTCCTTGTGATTTTTCTCCTCTTCATCTCTCCTTCATCTATTTTACCATGAGTATTTGCATTGGATCATACTCCCGCTAAAGTGTGGGATAAATGTAGCATCCTAAATTGTACTCCTTTACAATTGAGTCCACATATGGGGCCCTCACCTTAGTGTTTGTATCCCAATGCTTAATTGCGACTTAATTATGCTTATATCATGCATATATTGCCTTATTTTCATTTCATAAACCACATGGGGCCCCTTAGTTTGAACCCTAAAATGGGGTAGGACCAAGAAATGGCACCTTAGTCCTCATTGGGACTATGACACCATGCCTTGGTCCTCCCTATTTGGCCCCCCCTTTGAATCCCTTGAGCATGTTTCCAAATTTGAGTAGGAAACCTAGCCCCGTGTTGGGCTATGTTAGAAAATTAGCATGTTTTTCAACGGGAAAGTATATATGGAGGGTTTCCCCTCTCCTTTTGATATACAAGGACAAGGATAGAAGGGCAAAATATAATCACAAGGCATCAAGCATTCAAGCATTCATCATTAAGCATTTCTAGAGATATTCAAGGCTACATATTCTTCATTCATCAATTATGGAGCAACATTAAATCATTCATATGAAAGCATGTGTGTGATTAGGGTTTTATCATGTTCATGCCATTTCATACAACATATGTGATTACATTCAAGAAGCAAAGCATCATTATCAATTATTGCAGATCTGAGGTATATCCTTCCATTATTTATTTCAGTATTTGCAACATTTCATTCAAGGTTAATTCCTAAACTAGGGTTTGGCTTAGGCAAACCCCTATTTCCAACCCTTTTCTCCTTCTTTTTGTGTGTAGGAAACAAGAACGAAGCTATGATCTTCAAAATAAGCATTATTTACAATGACAAATCAATCCCCCTTTGGAGTGTGAAAAGTTTGGAGGACCAGGGCAACGAGCACCATAGTCTCGATATTTTAGGAGCTTCTTTGGGGATAAAATTTAAGTTTGCTTATATTTCTTAAATCTAGGTCCATGGCTCAATCCAATAATTGTAACTCATTGTTTCTATATGTTTTACCTTCATTTCCAACACTTTACCCTAATTTCAGCAATTCTACTTACAAAAGAGGTTAAACAAATTCATCCCTTTAATTAAATTAGTATTCAATCCTAATCCTTGTTGGTTTGTGACTGAATCTATTGTATTTTAACCCTCTTTGAATATAATTGGTTGCTAAGTAAAAATTAGTGGTGTCATGCCTGTAAAGTGTGGTACCTACAATTACAACACAAACACTCAACATATCATTACAAGCATGGTTAGCAAATTAAAAGAAAATGAGAGATGAACCATGAAAAAGAAACCTATCGCCTCCTAAGAGATGCGATTTTGGATTTTCTCTCAGATCTGGATAAGCAATCCTAGTGACTTGACTACACCTAGATGAAGGATTTGAAATGATAATGGTATGCAAGCTAAATGAGATTGATTATGCTAAATTGATCCAAGAGGATAATTAATCTAATTATATGTATGATTAAGCTATGATGATGATGCAATTAAGCTAGAAAAGAGACTGATTAAGCTACATGATTCAACAATTATGCTAGAAAAGATCAAATTAAACTAGATCTAAGATGAAATTGCCTATAATAACAATGCTCAAATGATATTCTAGAATGAATATTCCTATAGTAACAATGCCTAAATTGATATGAGATGGGATCCTTTGTGCTCCAAAATGGGGCATATTTATAGGATTTCCAAGGCCAAGGGTGAGGTGGCAGGAATCAATGATCAAGATTGAATCTGAAGATATCAAGGGTGAAATTGGAGGAGGTTGGAGAAGAGGTTGGAGAAAGGGACACTTGTCATCTCTGTGGTGACAAGTGTCAAGGAGCCTTTCTCCTAAGAGGGCAAGTGTCCAAGGGAGGAGACATGTGGCATAAGTTCCATGTGTCTCAAGGGGAGGATATCCAACCCATAGGAGGTTAGGATAAGGAGGTTAGGATGTGCAAGATAGGATAGGGTTAGTTAAACCCAGGATTATGTGGAATGGGTTAGGTTAGGGGATGGTTAGGTTAGGTGGTTAGAAGTTAGGAGGCATGCGGTTGATTTGAATTTAAAATTTCAAATAATAGGAAAAGACTAATTAATTTTCAACAACTTATAAATTGATTTGTTTTAATTAATTAGGGGATTAGAAGAATTGATTTAAATGGGGGGAGGATTAATTAATAAAAGGGGACTATTGAAATGAACCTATTAAATAAATCCTTAGATTTATTAATAAGTAGATGAATGGGAGAATTTAATCAAATTGCTAATGAATTCAATTAAATTAGGAAGGAGGATTAATTAAATAATTGCTTATTCAATTAATTATCTTTAGACCATTTTTAGGTGTATACAAGTGGTTTTCATCCTTCTTATCGTGGAAACCCTAATTTTCACCATTATAATAATGAAAGTATGTCCTTGTGAGGAAGGAGTGGAAATTTTACTAATAAGATCTAAACCCCTATAATGAAAAGGGCCAAGAAGTAACTTGGGATCGAAGTTTATGAGCAAGAGCGTGGATCAAATTGTTATATTGTTGACACTGATGACACTTTTTGGAAAAGGAAAAGGAATCTCTTTCCATAGTTTTCCAATAATATCCTATTCGTAGCAACCGTTGCACCAAAAATTTTCCACCAAAATTCCCACCACAAGCACTTGAATGTACTTCCTCAAGAGAAATGGGGATATCAGTCTTGTTGAGACAATGAAGGAGAAGGTCATTATAACCCCTTCTATAAAGGACATTGGATGGAATAATGTATCACTCAGTGAGCTTATGGATTTAATTTCTTGTGTTCTTCCTTGTGGAATCCAAAAAGGTACCTATTACCTATTTTTGCTAACAAGCTCAATCAGGTAGAGCTTTAATGTTTTTACAAACAATAAAGGTACATTTTTATTCTATTGCGTTACATTCATGAACATTTTAAAATAAAAAATAAGATTACTCTCACATCTCATTATGGAGATGCATATGATATCAAAAAAGTACACCATTTTTTGAGAAAAGTAATATGTATTATTATGAATGTACAATGTTTCACACAATCCATGAGACTAACTCTTATGGTGCAAATGAAGAAGATAACATCTTTTTGTAGATGCAAAAATAAATGTAAAATGCACATAAGGAAGGGTGACTTGTGATTACCTAAATGAAGAGTCTTGTCTGAATGGTCTTGTGTTGCCCAGCTTGCATCCAGTTGTTATCTCCTTGTTGCCCCATAGTAGCTGCATTTGAGGAAAACAATGTCATTAGAATAATTAAATTCATCATTAATTACCTGTACATGCACTTACAAACATATAATCAATCTCTCATGTGCATCAAAACAACTAGTATGCCATATAGGTCCAAGAGACATGTATCAGATCAAATCATCAGGAAGAAATCAAATATGCACTATTTTTGTCTAACTTGTTTGTTTCATTTGTAGTTACATGAAAAGTAACATGTTGGTGTTTATCAGTTTTACGTGAGTGGTGAAAAATGTGGCTCCCACTAAATGTCTCATAATAGAAAAGGCATAGATGCATATAAATGTTTCAGACCAGGAGTGTTTCAAGAGGTGTCGAGATTTTGTTTTGGGATAGATAGTTATTTAGAGCATTCATAATGCTTTGATAACCATCGTGTGGCAAAACAAAACCTCAACACTTCAATCAAAAGACTACTGCTCAGTACACTTATATTGCAATAGAGAACACTAATAGTTTCAGGGGGTTATATTGAGAGAAGCATATGTCAGTCTCATTTTGAGGAGTTTGACATGAAATGATAGAGTAATGAAGGCAAAAGATGCATCTACAATTGTGTTAGTAATAGGAAACAATGAAGACAATGGCATAAGACACAAAATTAGAGAAGATATAAGATCTAGGTTTGCTCTTAATATATAAAGATACATCTTTAAGACAAACATTACATTGCATATAGCAGATAAGAAATCACTGTCATGAGTATCAGTCATTGTGGATTATCAGAAAGGACAGTCAAATAATAAGGAGATTTTTAGATCAAAGCAACTCAAGGAATCCCTCATCATAGGGTATATAGGACCTAAGGGCATTTATCAAAATAAAGATAACCTAAGACAATGGTGAAACCATAAAAGAAGACAAAGTTAAGTCATTTCAGGACAATCATATATAGAGATCACTACCTTTTCAAAAGGCAGCCCATGGAGGGGTGCATAGACAAAAGACAACAATGAGAAGGTCTCCAATGAATGACATCAATGCATGATGGATAAGTAGAACAGTGAGGGCATAGTTGACAATGACAAATGTTTTGCATTCATTTTAGTGAGCAACACCTTATTCAATTTATAAGAAGATAGATGGAATTCAAAGATGCAACATATACCCTCAATGTAGCCAACACTCAAGAGGTAGTCTAGGTCACCATCAAGCAGTGATATAGATCATTGAAGGGAAATGATCAAATACACAGGTCAAAAGACATCTTGAGCAAAGAGATAATATTCACAACATAAGCAGTCACAAAAACAACTCAAGCACAATGAGATTAGTGAATGTGTGAAGACATAACCCAGTCACAACCAAAGGTGCAGTCCAGTAAACAAATAGCAACACATAATAATTGATGAAATGTCAATTACATGATTTAGAGTAGCTACGGGAGCCCTAAGAAAAAAGTCAAGATAATCCTTCTAAGCAATCACCGAGGATGTTCAAACCTGACCAATAATAGTCAAATTATAAGAACAATGGACTATAGAAATAGTAAAAAAGATTAATGCATAATAGATGCATAATGTAGTGATCAGAATTAGCAGTTACCATCAAGAGTATAAGTCACTAAAGCATATATGTGAGGTTACTTATATAAGAGCAGTCTTTATGACAATCTTATAAGACTGTCAAAATAATCATAGACCAGTCAAACTTAGTGATAAATTAATCACTAAATCCAAAAGACAATGTTATAGCTATAGAAAAGGACAATCAAGTTGCAGCTAAGGAGACTCATAGCAGAACAAGTGTAATGGTTAGTATATAGACTTATCACTATCATAGTAATCACACATACAGTCCAAGATGAGTATACAATGATGTTAACATCAAGAGATAGTAAAGGTGGAGACCTGATATTCAAGATGTCATTTCTCTGTCAAAATAGTGAATAAAAAAGAAGACCACCATGATAGTATGCAGATCACAATACATATCATCAAAAGGTTTTAAATTAGTCACATGAGACCCTTTAGTTGATAGCCCATTGTCAAAATAGAAGAAGTTACTTTTTGTGATAGTCATATCATCACAAGCAGTCCATAAGGGTTTTGATAGTAATCACACATGTCATAAATCTTGTGATATATAGAATAACCATACAAGAGACAACTTGTAAGTCTTTTAGCTGAGACATAAGCCTCATAAAATGAAGTTACAGATAATGTGGTCCCCATTCATGATCATTTGAACATAATAGTCAAAAGGCCTCTAAGAATAGTGATGAAAAGAAAAATATACAATGATAAAAGTCACTATTAGAAGGAGGATATAGTAGAATTTTTTTGAGGAGCCTTTCATAGTCACAAAACTATCTAAGATAGTCATTAGACCTCATAGCAATAGTAAGGGTTACAAAAAACATCCACAAAGAGTAACACATAAAGAATAGAAGGAGCAAATCTGGAGTATGGCTGCGTACCTCACATTTCCCTACAAGAATCCTCAATGAATCATAAAAAAAGCAGTGGCTATGGAGGGGTTCGAAGAAAAAAACCCTAGTTCTTCATATTGGCTGCCCTCAGCATCATGGAGACAAATAAAATAAAGAATGAAATGTTTTCATTCTTTTACACTTTTGGATTAGGGTTTGATAACCCTAAGAGGCCCAATAGAGCAAAAGCTTTTGCTTTTGAATTTTAAAATAAGGTTGTATTTCATCTTTATGCCGCAACTTTCCATTTTGTAATTCTCTTAAGTGTTTGTTAAACACTTAAACATGAGTTCTAGTCAAGTAAGCCTTAGGGTTTTTTATTTTAAAAACCCCTTTGCGTTTGAAATATTTCAAATTTTTAAATATTTATTTGAATGATGTTATAAATCACTTCAAAATAAAGATATTTTTGAAATGCAAAGTTGAGTATCATGAAGTGTTGTGTGAGATAATCAAGGAGAGGGCTTAGTTATCTTTGAGTTCTTTATAAACATGGGAGCAAAATTAGGTGATTGGACACTTAATTGTGAGTTTGAATTCAGTTAGACTCGTCCAAGTGGGTGAAGGTTGAGTCAAGGAGTGTTTTGAGGCACTTAACTTCTTGTTTCAACCAGTTACATCCCTATTTTTGGGGGATTTTCAGTTGCATTCGACCCCAAGGAGTTGTGATCAAATTAACACCTTTTTATGCAAATTTTTGGGCAATTCTCTTTCAGTCACATGCCTAATTTTTAGGAGAGGCGACAACACATCTTTTTAAGAGCCAAAAATTCAAAATTTGAATTTTTGAGGTTTTTTATATGTCACTCTTTTACACTCAGTTTTCTCTAGTTTTGAGTTTGGACCTGTTGTGGAAGCAAATATTCACACTTCTGTAACTCATTTCTTATGAGTATTTCCAAATTCTTGTAAGCAGTTTTCAGATTTGTAATGAAGAAGACTCCTTTCCAATAAAAAATGTTTCCTTCTCTTATATCTATGTTCTATGTGTTGTATGTGAATGATTTTGATGAAATTTTTGTGATTTTTATTTAACAATCCTTCATTTTTATCTAATTCCTTCCATGTTGAGTTCATGGTATAGCAAGCTATAATGTAAATAAATGATTGTGTTATGTTATTTGATGAATGAAATTGTTAAAACTGTATTGTTTTCCTTTACATAGATATCAAAAATACTTAAACCTTTCAACTGAGACATTTATGCAAAGCGTGCATTATTGAGTTGTGAGTTGTTTCAGTTTCATTGTTGAATGTTTGGGAGTTCAATATCAAAGCAAGTCATTTTCAGTCATTGGTGTATCACTTGTTAAGTAGTAGTTTTCATTTTCTACATATCTTTCTTACCCTTTTCCCAAGTTATATTTTCAGTTAGTTTTAGGTGATCATAAAGGAAGTCGGCCTATAATCCGAAGGTCTATTATCATAATAGGATACCCACAACTTGAGAGTAGTCCAATGTTTCATGGGATTGCATATATTTCATATTTGCATCGAGTGAAAATCCTTATGACAACAATACCATCAATCAAATATAGAAAGATATTAGAATACCATTCATCAGGATCTAAAGCATAAAAACAAGCCACTTCATTAAGATAATCAATAATAGCAGGTGAGTTAAGATTGTGAATGATGAATTGATAATCCATGGAAGGATATTCAAGGGATATAAGGGAAGTTGTTCTTGCCATAGCATCTACATGTTTATTATCCTTTCAAGGGATAGGATCTATGGTATAAGAATTAAAATTCTTTAACAATGATAAGGCTAAGTTATGATATTGCAATAGTTTATTTTGTTTAGCTTGATAAGTTTGCATAAATTATCTTATAATCAATTGTGAATCACCATAGATATACCAATGTTTAATTTTAAAGGATAAAGCCACTTTCAAGCCAATGATAAGGGATTCATACTCAAAAAAAATGTTAGTACATAGGAAATTGAGATTCTAGGATAAAGGGATTGGTTTTCTTGAAGGTGGTGTCAAAATAACACGACTGCTTGAACCAATTTGACACTTAGATCCATCAAAGTACAATTCCCAAGTATTGTCAATAACTAGGGAGAGAATGAAGTCATCGGGAAATGAATATTAACTTGGTAGAGTAGGAGGAGAATGAGAACCATCCAAATGGTTTGTTAAAGCTTGTCCTTTAATTGCATTTTGAGAAACAAATTTAAGGTCAAATTCGGTTAACATAATCCATTTCACTAAGTGTTTGGACATATCAGTTTTAGAAAAGAGATGTTTTAAAGGATCAAATTTCATAATGACATATGTCTCAACATTCAAAAGATAGTGTCTTAGCTTTTAAGTTGCAAAAAAAAGAGCAATATATTGCCTTTCTATCACAATATATCGAACCTCATAATCGAGTAAAGTGCAACTTATATAATAAATCAAACATTCTCTACCATGACTATTATGTTGTGCCAATAAAGCTACAAGAGCATGAGAAGAAGAAATAGTATAAAGGAGAAAAGGTTGGTTGGAAACAGTAGGCTATAAAATGAGAGGATTAGCCAAATAATGTTTCAAATCTTCAAAAGCTTTTTGACAATCCATATTTCATCAAAAAGTAGTATCTTTCTTAAGCAATTGAGTAAAAGGGAAAGTTTGATTTGCAAGTTGCAAGACAAAACTATGAATAGCCTAAATTTTTCCTTGTAAACTTCATAATTGAGAGTTATTTCAAGGAGGTGGCATGCTCATAATGGCATCTATTTCTTCGTATCCACCTCAACACCATGATGTGAAATAATGAATACTAATAGTTTTCCACTATCCACACCAAAAACACATTTTTGGAGATTCAAGTGCATGTTGTATTTATGAATTCATTCAAAAATTTGATGAAAGATTCTAACATGGTGTTGGAAAGAGATATACTTAGCTAGGATATCATCAAGATAATCTTCCAATATTTTATACATATAATCGTGAAATATAAGGTTCATAGCACATTGATAGGTGGTACCGACATTTTTTAACCCAAAAGGCATCACAACCCAACAAAACGTATCCCAAGGAGTTGTAAAAGTAGTTGTATATTTATCTTGAGGATTAATAAATATGATTGTATCTAAAAAAACCATCCATAAAAGACAACAAAGCATGACTAGCAATATAATCGAATATCACATCAATGTTTGAAAGCGAAAAATCATCCTTCAAAGAAGCCTTATTGAGATCTCGAAAGTTAGTGCACATTCTAATCTTATTATATGGATTGGCAACAACAACAATATTCGAAATCCAAGGAGAGTAATCAATAGAGCGAATGAAGCCAACTTCTAGAAGTTTTTCTGTTTTAGCTTTAACAAGCAAATCTATCTTGGGTTAATTTTCCTAATCTTCTGCTGCACGGGATTAGCATCAGGAACGAACACAATATTATAAGTCACAATCTTAGGATTAATGTTAGGTATATCTAAAGAAATCCAAGCGAATATTTCAGGGAGTTCATGTAATAGAGAAGAATAATCATCTTGTTCATCATTGCTTAAACATTTCCCGATCTTTATGATTTTCTCCTCATTGTAAGGATCTATTTTAACATCAATGGTGTCACTCACAAGAAGATTAATTTGTTGGGTAACATCCATTTGCTGAGGAAATTTATGAATCATATCATTATTATTGCCTCCTAATTTAGTGTCTTTCCCAGAGTATGCCTCAACATTTAAACAATAAGGAAATCCATGATTATGATGATAATGAGGGAGATTATCATAGACTCCTAAAAATTCAGCTAATGAATCATCAGTAGAAAAGATATCAAGGGAAGGTAGATGAGTTAGAATCAATTAATTGAGGATGTATTAAGGAAAGAGAATTAGAGGAAAAGATGACATTCACATTGAAGGATGGTCTCTTAGATGCTTTTATAGGCTTAAAGGGACTATATCCAAGTCCAAAATATGCCTCACAAATATGATTCTCTAAAGGAAATTTTATCCCTTGCTCATTTGCACCACAACCATTTCCATTATGTCCACTTTTAGATAATAAGAGAAGGTGGGGCCTCATATGCCTTAATGTCATAAGTAGGTGGAGTAGAAGAATTGTTTGATTTTGAAATAGCCACAAAATTATTACTAAGTTTCTTAGAAAGTAGGTTGCTTTTTAGGTTCCACCATATAATCATCCTTTTTATTCTTAGGATTTATTGGGGGGATTTTATATTCTCATATAAAAGAAGGTTTAAAATCTAAAGACCCCCATCATCATCTAAGAGTACCTCTCAAGATGAAGAAGTATCTTCAAGAGCAAATGGTGATTCATCTTGAGTGATAGAAGTAGGGGTAGGTGAATAATATTTTGAATTGGATGAGGTTTGAAAAAGTAAATAAATTGGTATTAGTGTGCAATGTATACATATTATTGTTATAAATTAATTTAACTTGACGATGAAGAGTAGAAGGGACAACTTCCATACTATGAATAAGTCATCCTAAGAAAAGATTGTAAGTAATACTATTGGGCATGACTTGAATAGATGTAGGTAAAATAACAGATCCTACTTTAATAGGAAAGGTTAAAGTACCTAAAGATTCTCTAGAAACATTATCAAAACCATGAATGGAGAGATTCAAGTTTTAAAAGAGAAGTATCCACATTGATCTTATGCAATAAATCAATGCTATAAACATTAATACCATATCCATTGTCCACTAGGGTTCATCTTATAACATTACCATTAATAAAAAAAATAATCATAAGAGAATCATATTGATTTTGAATCTCCTAAGAAGGCAACTCATTTTGTGAGAATACAATTTGAGCTTTAGATACCTTTATAGAGTCAATCAAAGAAGCCATATTATTAGGTTACACTATAGGTGGTACATCTAAGTTCTTTAAAGCGTCTTGTAATATTTCATGATGTGTGGATAAATTTTAAATCAAATGCCAAAGGGGTATCTTGGCAGGAATAACTTTAAGTTGTTCAACAAGATCATACTCTTTACCAAGATGTTATGATAAACGAGGTGCTGGTGGAAGTATCGGTTGAGAAGGAGTAGAAGAAGGAATAATTGATGGAGAATTAGGTTGATTATTTTTCCTTGTATTATAGGTGTGGGAAACCAGATTATAACTCTCTCTAAGAGATTTGTTTAGCATACTCATAAGGACTCTTGGTGGGATAACATCCTTGCATAGTAATAACTGGTTTGTTAGGAATGCATGAGGAATCATTACTATAACCAACTTGAACCACAAAGAGAGGCTTTTTGAGAGGTTGATAAGTTTGAGGAGAACTAGCAACTTGAACCAAAAAAAGAGGCATATTAAATGTTTGAAAATTTTGTTCATAACCATTCACATTTATCATGTTAATCAATCTCTTAGACATAGATGTTGTAGGTTTGTTTGAGGAAGCTTTAGTAGAGATGATATCATCAAGAACATCATATAGCATAACATAATCATCACTACTAAATGGTTGATTATTGGATTAGATTGGAGGTAAATCATCATAAAGATGATTTTCATATATCACCATGTTACTAGATTTAGAGGATGGTTTGATAAGGATGACTTTATGAGAAGAGTCATCCAACTTATCTACATAATCAGTCTGAAATGACATAGTAACTATATTGATGAGTCTTTGGCAAAATGTTTGTCTAAAAGGCTTAGGATAAAGGAATTAATCAAGAGCCTCATCAAGTTCTTCCTTACTGAAATAATAATCATCATAAGCAAAAGGATTATCATATGTAGGAAAATCTTGCAAATCAAGATTTGGCATTGTTAAAAACTAAATTTTTAAATGAAAATTACATATAAATATAAACAAACACAATGCATAAAACAAGTTTTTGAACAATTTTTTAATGTTTTTTACATGAAAGAAACATGCAATAATAAGATCCAAATAGAAATATGCAATGCAAGAGAGTCAGGTTCACCAAGATGTTTTGGATGAAAATGGAATCGGGTAGAATTAAGACCTAAAACCACTTTCACACAAACATTGGAATATGAAAGGACCTAGAGGAGTGATCATCCCTTACTAACTCTTGTAAAAGAGAGTCAAGGGATAATTTTAGGGTTTCTATTCCTTTACTGCTATGAAAATGGATATGCAAAGTATAGGAGAATTTAAAAATACAATGAAAGTACAAGGAAAAGTGAATATAAAGGTAATAAAGCACACTAACAAATAACAAAATTAACTAAAATTTAGAGAAAATTTGATAGGAACAGGGTGTCATACCCCCTAGTTTGCTGAGTTGTGAATTGGGGGCCTTATTCCTGATACTATCTGGATTGAAACTCTTAAATTGAAGCTAAACAAGGAGGACTAGGGTGTGGTGCACCTTGGTCCTAGGATAGGGGTGCTGAGCACCCTAGTCCTTGAGAACCAGGCTAAACTTGTGGCAGTAGACCTGTACCTTCTTTTTGAGATCTTCCCGAATCTTCCAGCTTCGTGGGATACGTGTAACTGCACCTGCAAGTGGGAAATAGTAGGGTTGTGGCTATATAGGGCTTTGCCTTAGTCAACACCCTTATTTTGGTGATTTCCACCTCCATAAATAGTCGATATTATAATTGAAAATGTGTGTGTTCTCTTGAATCTTATGTATATTTAAGATTGCTATGAGCTAAATGCAAACTAGAGTTCTACCCAAGTGTAGTAGAGAAAACCCTAAATAATTGTAATAAAAAAATTTTAAACCACCATTAAGATGTAAATCTAAAGCAATTATGTAAGTTTGAAAATGAATGTGATGTAAATATAAAGCTCAATATAGAGGCATAGAAACAACATGAAATCATATCAAATCCTAAGGAATACGTACAAGCCAATCAATAGTTAATGATTCCCTTATTATCCTTTAATGAATCTTGAAACTTCAATGGTTGATGAATACTTGATGATGGATGAATTTGTAGGTCTAAAACTTCACTTAAAAGTAGCACTTTCTCTCCTCAAGGATCTCCTCTTGAATCGCTAGATTGATCCCTAAAATGGGGAAAAGACTTGCCATAAATATGAAATCATAGGTTTACATTTGATGAAACGTCGACCTAGAAATGATATAATTTGACACAAATTGGGATTTGAATTAGAAAAGACCACCAAATTATCCTATCAATTTTTTGGGGAAAAAAGTTTGAGACCAAGTAGTAACTTGGTCCTATCAACTTTCTTCTAAATTTCTAGGGATGCAAGTGTAGACACTTAATAATGTCCCTTACTAACCACAATAATTATTTGTCTTAATTAATTAAATAATTATCTAATTATCTAATTAATCTAATTATGTACTTCTAAATTAATATCTCATTATTTCTAATTATTCAATTTCTTTCTAATCATTTAATCAATCAACCACTTCCTCTTTAAATTAATTAAATAATTTTATTATTTAATTAATATCAATTATTTACCTTAATTAAATTATCCTTATTATTTAATTTAGTTCAATCTCCATTTTCCTATAATTAAATATTTTTTTAAAAATAGTTTAATTAACTAATTTATTCTTTTCCAATTAATTCAAATTTCAATTCATTTCTAATTAATTTCATGTGCATGTCATTTAATATTTTTTGAAAATCAAATTTAAAATTAAATGCAAATTCATGCCAAATTCCTAAGCACATACCTAAAATCCTATTTGTCATTGACTCCGAGTTCAACTCCCAATCAACTTTTTTGACTAATTAATCAATTTCAATCTCTCAATTAGTTCTATCATGCAACTAGTTCTCATTGTAATCTCCTCCGATCAATTCTATCTTAGAATTAATCTCAACCGTTGATCATATTAGTTTGCATATCAATCTCTACCATTTGATTTTCTTTCCAAATTCTATAAATTTAGTGTTGATCTCCCATTTTCAACAACCACTATCTTTGAATTCTTGTGTCATTTTCATGCAGGTTTTCAAGCGTGACTTTGAGAGCCATCCCACCACAAGATGTAGAAGAGCAATGGAAGCAAGGGATTAGCTCAACAAAGGGAGTTTTGAATTTAATTGATTTCATAATTTGTTGATATTAATTTTTTTTATTGTCATTATAGATTGAATTGATTATATTTGAGTTTTAGTGGTTAACTCGTTAAATCGAATTAATCTGATGAATTTCCTTCGTAATACATCTGGTGAAACCAACGTGAATCCATGCATTTTTTTAAAAATCCATATTTTAGATGTTTTAGGACTTTAATTGGTTGTTTTATTAAAAAAATTCAAGACAACGTTTTGTAGATTAGGTTGCAGGCAAGACCATAGGGCTTCCAAAGAATTCATCATATCTCCCAAACAACTGTAAATTTATCCATGATTTTTTAGCTATAGATTAAGGATTATCTCAAGAGTCTATAGCCCAAAAATCAACCTAATCTCATCCTTTTTGCGTGAGATATGATAGTTTTAATATTTTCACAAATATTTAATTTTTGGCCCAAATCAACGAGTTTTTTTTGAGATTTTTGTACTTTTGATTAAGGATCCTAAAACCCATTGAAAGTACAAAAATAAGCCTTTTTGCATCAAATTTGAGGGAGATATGATAGTTTTAAGTGGTTTAATAAATTTTGAATTATGGGCACAAATCAGAGAATTTCTCTTAAAAAATTTACATTTTTGGAAAGCTCTTGAAATTTGTAAGGGGGTATCTTCTTTGTACTTTTGATTTTGATTTTAAATAATTAACGTAAAGTTAGACAGTGCAAATTAAGGTCTTTTTCTAAAATTCTTACATTTTTGGAAAGATCTCAGAAATTCATTAGGGGTATCTTCTTTATACTTTTATTTTTTGGGTTGAATATTACAAAAAATCAAATATTTTTTTGACTAGGTACCACAGGTGCAACAATTAGAAACACATCCACATGCTAAGTTATGAAGGTAAAATCTTGAATTTTGTTTTCTTTAATTCTATTACATGTTGGTTTTCAATTTCCTTTTTTTTGTGTCACATGATTAGATTTTTTGTTACTAACATTTGATCTTCAGCATGTGGCGCTCATAACTTGAAGATTAGAAAAATCCACCAAACTACTAATCACTTCTATTTGTAGGGGTAGCTTAGGTGATTGTCTATGATTTCTAGAATAGAAAACACTTCAATTGTGCATTAAAATTAGCCATTATTTGCTGTGTCTGGGGCGCTTGTCCACTTTTTTGTTTAACCCCATTAGAGGGTGTACCTCCTGATGCAATAGGTGGGTGAGAGGGAGCAACCCAAGAAGTACTTAATCTGGTCTAGTATAGAAAAAAGGGTGTGACAAAAGTCATAGCCTGATGGTATTAGCCCTTTCCATTCTTGCTAATCCAAAAGGGGTTTTTATGTCCTGAGTACGATTATCTTAGTGCACATAGAGTGTTGGCAACCTCAAATTCTTACTAAAAACCTTGTTCTTAGAGGCCAAAATCCCTACATTTGGTGGTTTAGGGATTGTGTATCCTACCCCGTAGATACCTCTCATGCACCCTTCAAAATGAGAAAGGAATCCTCCGGTTACAAGATATTTGGATCTTCGGGTTAAGAGAATCTTGTGTACCTAAGAAGTGAGTGCCATGTAAGGGGGAGCTAATGTCACCAAAATCTCTATCTTTCTATTCTACTTGAGGTATTTTATCATAGAGGCCCCATCAGATGGTTTCCATTGTATCCTAAGTAGGCATGTGCTTGTCTTCTAATTGTTTGTAAATGTTCTAATGTGCTAAACTAGTAGAGTCAGTCCAGATTCAGGCCAATCTAGTCCCTTTCATGGGTAACTTTGATTTTCATAGTTTTCAAAAAGAAATCCATTGGCCATACTATCTATATTATTTTTTGAGTGTTTGATTTTCACCACTTGACAAGAAACCCCAGAAAAAGATCAAAACATATCCTAAAATGCAATAAAAAAAACTCAAAATTTTGCATTTGATCATTACCGTGTTCTGTATTTGACCAATCCTCATTCCGCATTTGACCTATTTGCATTTCGCATTCACCTAGTTCCCATTTCGCAATTTCCCAATCATAATTCTGCACTTGTTAGTTGAACACCATTTTACATTTGTCCTTGACCAAACTTGCATCCGATTGTTAAAACCAATGCCACCAGGGTTAATTAGGATTTGTCAACTAGGATCCAAGTCATTTCAAACCTTGGGATCAATCAATCTCTTAGAGTCTATAGGTGAATTTAGTTCCTCTTTTTAGAGTTATCTTTAATCCCAGAAAAATCCAAAAACATAGGTGCATTTTAGTTGCATCATCATCCAAAATCCCCAAAAAGAAAAACAATCTATCAAAACCAACTATCAGGGTCACATCCAAAGTGTCATCCTCATGATCTTAGTCCAAAACCAATTGAAAAAACATCATGGAATGGTGCTACACATTCATAGGGAAGGCAAAAAATTTACCCCTTCCATCCCTATTCCATCATCACTCACATAAATCCTAGCTCAACAGGTCTACAAATTACAACAACAAATAATAGATATTCAAAATAGCAGAGCCAAAACCTCCTCATTTTCATTACTTGAATCCCAACCACAAGACTTACAATTCAAAAATTCATTCTACCAACAACCCTACATTCCAACACCTATCTCACAAACCAACATGACAAATAAACTTCACCCAATAACCACAAACTTCAACCAAGTCCCAAGTCAAAACCCATGCAACCAAATTCATTACAACCAAACCCAAAACCAAAACCCAATCATGTTGAAGCTTCAAAATAGTTCACATACTCCTCTAAACATTCTCACAGAGGTTTTCCAAGACACACTTTCCAAGCAATATCAAAATCATATACTGGTGTCTAGCAATGGCTTGTCCTCTCATAAAGAAATTGACTCTCAAGTAGTCCTCATATCTCACACCATTTTTCCATCCCATGATCAATCCTTAGCATCTCCATAAAACAATGCATCCAATGATGAAACCTTTCAAGGGCTATCCAAAATAGAAATCTTGGTTGATCCATTTCTTCATACTAATCCTTTATACCATTCAAAAATCTTAGATCCAATGCCTCCATATGCTCCTTTCCCAAGAGAACCAACTTTTGAGAATCCTATTTCAAATCTAATACCATCATGCCAAAAAATTGAATCCATTCAATAATACCTTGTACCTATCCAAATTCCTACCCCATGTCAAGAGAATAATCCAAATTATGAAGAAACAAGTTGTGGAATAAATCAAGATCAAGAACAAACCCTTCCATCCCATCCAATTTTTGATCAATATCCTACCTATCAAGAATTTTATGAAGATCCCCTCATTATTTTGTATTCCATTCATAATGATTCCCTTCCATGTCAAGAGCAAAGTATCCTTCCAAGTCCCATTCAACACCCACCTCCTAAGGAAGATCATGATATCCCCTTCAATGATCCAGTTCAAAATCAAGAGAAAAGCACAAACTCTAATGATCCTCCTCCCAGTCAAGATCAAGGTATCCATTCATCTCTTTGTCCTAATCCCCCTCATAATCCTAATTCACCTCAATACCCCATCACCCCTATCAAAGCTAGTCATGAACCACTTAGCTATCAAATGGGTTCCTCCACTTTCATCTGATATGGTCTACTTCATGATCCTATTGTTTCTTCTATACCATATCCTCCTCAAAATGGATTTGCAACTTATTTTAAAAGCAACAAGTATCCTATTGCTAAAAATATTTATCAAAACATGCATTATCAAGGAAAAGGGTTAGGCCTACATGAATAAGGTATATTAGGGCCCCTTCATATCAAAGGAAATCTCAATTATCATGGCCTTGGCTACATAGATAACTTTTAAAATATTGGTGTCCCTACTAAATCCCACATTTCTCCATCTAAATGCAAGCATACACAATCCCTATCCTCCAAATCCATTTTGGGTCCTTTTATCCTAATATCAAATTTTTCCTCCCTTCCATCTATCTTAGGACCCTACATCCCTCAATTCATTATCCATATGACCCCCAGCTCACAATCCAATTACCCTGTCATAAATCAAGATTAGCAAAGACATGCATCTCTGAGCACCTTTCGACCATATACCTACATCAACCCATCCAAATTACCTCAGTATCATTCATATTCATCTGTGAATTTCATTCCTTTCTGAAGCAACTTGGATGCTGAGCATAAAATCTATAAGTCCAAAAATCCATATCCATGAAAATATCAACATGTCCCATCTAAAAGACATATAAAAATGAAGCAAAATTTGGTCCAAAAGCAAACAAAAATATCCAAACGGACACAAAGGCCCATTAAGAAAAAATAAAAAATCCAAAAATATGTGAATTCTTTAGTCACTCATAGAAGCAATGTGTTCCAAAGAAACATGAAAAAAAATCAAGAACCATTTAGATTCCCAAGTTGCTCATAAAAGCATAGTATCCTAGAGAAAAATCAAAATTGACATCCGAACTTGTTATTCACAAAGCTTACCTCAATAATCCATCTACACATCTCCCACCTTTCAAATTTATTCCTCCATCATTTCCTCCATCCATTTTGGGTCCTTATGTCCTAAAATCCACATCTACTCCTCCCTCAAAATCTCAAAATCCAAGACCCACTTGTCCTCCACTCCACTACCTCTCAAGGTGTGTGCTAATGTTGATTTTGAAGACATTTCCATCTATCCTTGTACAAATATTCCAACACCCATTTCCCATTATTCCATCCCTCCCTTTCAATCCTTTGCATAAATCCTTCATCTGTAAAATAGGCATTTGTGTCATTTTGTCACACACTCGCGCACACTCAATCTTATGTTTATTCCATTTCCTAGATATATTTTCATGAAACGCTTTAGAATCCGTGTCTATTCCTCTTTAATATTATCTTTTAGTTGGGATGCATACTCGATTCGGAAAGAGCATCACTTGTTGTATCTTGATGCCAATATCTTCTAATTACTATATTTGATACACTTAATACATTGGTCCAAATCATTGTGATTTCTTAGGTGAAGACATGATTAGTGAAAAATCTAAAATCCTACTTCAGTGCTGCTATAATTCTCTAACCCACGTGAGCTTCATTGCTTACGAGTCAACACACAAAAGAGTAAATGACGAGAAAAATCATTATCAAAAGATCAAAAGAAAAGAATGAGCAAGAAGAGAAAAAAATCAATAAAAAGTAAAAATGCATGAAATGAAATATCAAAATGCTTAGCTTTGGGAACATGCGAGTAAATCCATCGAGGTTATGGACACCTAGCTAGAAATGGAGCAATATTCATGAGATTACAATGATAATATTGTTGAGGCTATGGATGCTTACTGGCAGCGAGACTCTTTCTAGGTGCTTTTGAAGTCAGGATTACTCATGTAGTTAGTCACGCCGGATTCTAAAGATTACAATGATCATATGGGCCAGAATGAATGTATTTGCACACACATGGGTAATCAAATACTAAGTACCTTGATCCATTTTGGGATTCTTCTTCCCTTTTGAGTATGCTTCTTATTCGCTAGATATGTTTGGTTGAATTTTCTGGAGGTTCTAATTATGGGTTGGGTCTCTATCTTTAAAATGTTCAAGAACACTTATTCAGGTGGTGCTAGATGTTGTGACAATTTCACACATCACCCTTTTGCAAATTGAGACCTCTATACTTGGGGACAAGTTTCATCCACTCTATCCTTCCTGCCACATCTCCCCTTATCCTTCATCCACTATCTATCACCCTATCTACATCCATATTTCCTTTTGCACCTTTGATCTTGATGAGACTAAGGATATTCATAGGCATCACACATCCTATTTGCTTCACCTTATCAACACCCTTTAGTCCATATCCCTTATCTTATCCATTTCTTTCTTCCATCATCCATTATCACCCTTGATCTTGCTTTTCTTATCCAATCCTATCTCCATTCTATCCAAATACATCCCTTGATCTTGATCAAAACTAAGGGCACAAAATATAAAATGTGTTTTTCAAATCCTCTTGACATGTCCATCCTTGTTGACCCAATACTATTCATTGCACCAAGATATCAACTTACCTTGATATATTTAGTCCTCTATCTTAGATAAACATGTTATCTCATTGCGAGATAGTCCTTGGAAATCAAATAAGCTTTGAATCCATAGTAAACTACCTCCATCTTTATCTATCCATTTCCATCCCACCAGTTCCTCCATACATATCTTGCTTGAGAATAAATTATGACATGTATTTTACCTCAATTGGTGATCCATAAAAATCATAAAAAATCTTTCAAAATCCAAAAAAAAAAAAAAAACTTTCAAAATCCAAATAAATAAAAAAATCTTTCAAAATCCAAAAAAAAAAAACTTTCAAAATCCAAAAAAATCCAAAAAATCTTTCAAAATCCAAATAAATCAAAAAATCTTTCAAAATCCAAAAAAAAAAAAAACAACTTTGAAAATTCAAAAATAATTAAAAAATATTTCAAAATCCAAAAAAAAGAAAAAATCTTTCAAAATCAAAAAGTGTTTCAAAAGCCAAAAAAAATAAAAAACATCTCTCAAAATACAAAAAAGTCATAAAATGTCTTTAAAAAAAAATCATAAAAAGTCCTGAAAAAATACAAAAAGTCATAAAAAGTCCTAAAAAATTTAAAAAAATCATAAAAAGTCCTGAAAAATACAAAAAAATCATAAAAAGTACTGAGAAATCCAAAAAAATCTTAAAAAGTCTTGAAGAATTTCATAAATTTTTTGAAAAAAGCCAAAAAACATCAAATGAACTTTGAAAACCTAAAAACTAGAAAACAATAAAAAACCCAAAAACAATCCATCAATCACAAAATATATCAGTCATAAAAAAAAAAATTAAAAAAATGGAGGGAACAACGGAGGGAACAACGTTTGCAGTGGGAAATTTGAAATCGAGAAATGGAGGGAACAACGATGCTGGATCCTCTGGTTCTGTATCCACTGCAGCTCAAGGACAAGCATCTGATGATGAGGATGGGAAGCAGGATGGGGACCCACGAATACGGGACCCTCCTCCCGATCACGAAAAATTAAAAGATTCTCAAGATTTGAGCCCCGAGGCGGTGAAGTTTGACTCAGAAAATATCAAGGAGGGGCGAATACCTAAACCCTGGAATAGTCCCTTTGCAAGAAAAGCACCTGGTAAACTGACTAGTAAATTGTCTTTCCCCTTTGTGAAGGATATATCAGATAATAGAACGGGTAAACTTGCGATTGAGATTCCTGATATAGTTATTGATCATAGCATCTCTTTAATGTCTTTTTCTTTGGTGGGGAAATTTGTTGGACCTCGACCTAATATTGAGGATGTTAGGTCCTTTGGTAAGAGAAAATGGAGAATGAAAGGACACGTTGATGTCTCTGCCTTGCCTAGAGGCTTTTTTGTTTTTTCTTTCTCCTGCGGGGAAGATTTGGAAGTTGCTTTAAGTGGTGGCCCCTGGATGTTTGGCAAATCTTCTATTTCTATTAGAAAATGGTCTCCTAACATGGAACTCAATGATTCTTTCTTTGAATCTACTCTGGTGTGGGTTAGGTTGCCTAGGCTACCGTTGGAATACTGGGTGGAGGATGTTTTCTCAGGAATCGCTAACTCCTTTGGGGAGCTTGTGGCGATAGACTCAATGACAGCAACTCGCAAGAGATTGGTGTATGCGTGCATCTGCATCAACATATCACAGAATATGGACCTCCCAAGCACTACTGACATAAATTCCAAACTTGGGTTATGGGAATAATCAATAGAATTCGAATCTCTCCCCTTTGTTTGTTTTTCTTGGAAAAAAGTAGGTCACTGGGCTAAGGCTTGCCCCAGCAACCCTAAAAAACCTGTGATGACAAATATTCATAAACAAGTATGGAAAGAAAAAAAATATAACAAAGACTGTAACAAGTTAGAAGGAAAAAGTGGAAACTCGGTTAATATATCTGAACACCTGGAAGCAGATAGCACTGACCCTCCTAAGAACCCCCCTTTGAAGGGGAATAAAAAGAATGAAACTAGGGAGTTTGAGATTAAAATAGGCAATACCTTTGAGGCTCTACAGACATAGGCGAAGGAGAATGAAATTAGTGAAGAGACACTTGAAGATGGTGAGATTGAGAATATCACTGATTCTCATCTTGAGGCTTTTCAGGAACCTATATCAAAAAAAGATGGAACACTGTTTAGAGGATGATTTTCAAGAACATGAAATAAAACTGGGAAGGAGTAACAAGTTTGGGTCGCCACAGGCAAACTTAAATGCCTTATTCTAGAACATAGGAGTCAATATGACTACATCATCCCAGAAAAGAGAAGACCTATGGAGCAACATGCAAGATGAGTCTAGAGTAGAACAAGAAGAAAACACAATAGGAAATGGAAAGAAAATTTAAACCAAGAAGGTAGGAGGCCTTAATGGAGTAAAAACCAGAACCAGATCCAAGGCTGATTTTGGGGCTTCAAGATCCCCACCGGGACGCAAAACTATGAAATGGCATAGGGACTAGGAGAGTAAGCAAAAGATAGCTGATGGAAGGCAGTGAACTATCAAGGAATCCTGCCCTCAGGCTTCCAAATGAAGGTAATATCTTGGAATATCAAAGGCCTAAATGGTCTCAATAAACAGGATATATTAAGGAACCTCATTCGAGATCAAAATCCAGATATTATCCTAGTTCAGGAAACCAAACTGATTAAAGAGAAAGTGGAGAAATTAAAGTTTTTCAACAATGGAAGGGCTTGTGGCAGTAGCTCGAATGGAGCCTCTGGAGGGGTTGCTATATTCTGGAATAAAAGCACAACCTCTAGAGATATGATTGATGTTGATGGCAATATTTTATCCCTAAAAGCTAAAAGCATCATTGATGGTAAGGAATGTGTCATCACTAATATCTATGCCCCTAACTCCAAATCCGCTAGAAGTAAATTCTGGAATAAAATTTAGCATAAAAGAAATTCCTTCCCTTTGAACAGCTGGGTTGTGATGGGAGATTTCAATACTCCTCTGCAAGACATTGAAAAATTTGGAGGCAGTCAAGCTCAACCCAACAACAGATCTGACCTGATGGACTTTATTAATGACAATGCTCTCATTGATATGGATCTCAACGGGGCTTCCTACACTTGGTCTAACCGAAGGGATGGTGAAGATCTCATCCAGGTAAGACTTGATAGATCCCTTGTTACTAATGATTGGATTCTTTCTCATTGGGTCAGACCATTATCCCATCTCTTTTGTTGCCAAGAATTTTAAGAATAATTAGAGATTCCCTTTTCAGTTCAAAAAGATGTGGACCTCCCACCCTAATCTTGAAAAATCTATTGCTAACTGGTGGAATCTTGATGTTAATGGAACTGCCATGTATAAAGTTGCTAAAAAACTTAAAAACATCAAAACCAATACTAAGACTTGGAACAAGAAGGTCTTTAGTGATATCTTTGATTCAAAGAAAAAACTAAAGGAGGAACTGGACAAGATACAAAATTCAATACAAAAAGCAGGCTACAAAAAGTATTCCAAAGCCATGGAAGACGATGTTCTAGTCAAACTCCACAACATTATCTCTAGGGAAGAAATCTATTGGAGGCGGAGATCTAGGGCTATATGGTTGAAGGCAAGGGACAGAAACACTAAATTTTTCCATATGACTTCTCTAAAACACAAGGCAACGAATAGAATCACAAGACTGATTGTTGAAAACAACACTCTACTTAATAAGGATGAAATCAGGGATGAAGCTATCAGATTCTTCAATCAGCTCATTACTAGTAACAAGGACATTGATCAGACCCACCAACTTAATTTGGTTAATATTATTCCTAAGGTCATTAACCCTATTCAGAATAAGGCCCTTACTGCTATCCCATCTACTGGAGAAATTAAAAAAGCTATCTTTTCATTTCAAGGGGATAAATCTCTGGGTCCTGAAGGTTTCCCTATGTTTTTCTTCCAAGAATTCTAGCATATTGTGGGGGAAGACACAGTTAATGTGGTCAAAGAATTCTTTGGATCTAGAAGAATCCTTAAGGAACTCAACTCCACTTTTATAGCCCTAATCCCCAAAGTTGCTGGGGTGGACTCTATGGGAAAGTTTAGGCCAATTAGCCTATGTAACTCTTTCTACAAAATCATATCCAAAGTTATGACCACTAGAATTTTGGCAGTGGTTCCCTTCATCATCTCTGAGGAGCAGAAAGGTTTTGTTCTTGGTAGGCAGATTCTGGACTCAATTATTCTTGTTCATGAGAACATTCATTCCCTCAGTGCTGCTAAAAAAGAAGGCTTCTTGATAAAGTTGGATTTGGCGAAGGCTTATGATAGAGTGGAGTGGGATGTTCTCTTAAAAATCATGGGGGCTTTTGGTTTTGATGAAAAGGTAACCAAAATAATCAGAGAGTTGATCACCACTCCTATGTTCTCTATTCTGATTAATGGATCTCCTACCATTTTTTTTAAAACTTCAAGAGGGCTCAGACAAGGAGATCCCATGTCTCCTATCCTTTTTACCATTTTGGCTGAAAGTATGAGCAGATTGATTCACAATTTGAAACAAAGCAAAACTATCAAAGGTCTTCAACCTTCCTCCACCAATGTTTTTTGCACTCATCAACAGTTTGTTGATGATACTATCCTCATGGGATATTCTTTTGTCAAGGAGGCTGATGCCTTCAAAACTACTCTTAACTCCTATGCTTTGGCTACTGGTCAGCAAGTCAATTGGGACAAATCGACTATTTACTTCATGAATACTCTGGTCATAAGACAACAAAAAATTGCTAAAATTATTGGGTGCAAAGTGGAAATGCTCCCTTCCACCTATTGGGTCTTCCCTTGGGTTTAGCTCCCCCAAATTCTTTCTGGAATATGTTTATTGATAAATTCAATAAAAGACTTGCTGGATGGAAAGGCTCAATGTTATCTTAGGCTGGGAAACTGCAGCTCCTTCAAGCTACTCTTCAAAATCTCCCTGTTTATGCCCTCAGCCTATTTGGTATCCTAGCTAAATTTGTTGAAGCAATGGAAAGAATCCAGAAGAGATTTTTATGGTCAGGAGTGGAAGGAAAAAAGAGAATACCCTTGGTTGCTTGGGACAACGTGTGTAGACCAAAGAATAAAGGGGGGTTGGGGATTAAAGCTCTAAAAACCTTTAACAAAGCTCTTCTTGCTAAACAATTATGGAGAGCCTATGATACCAACAAAGATTGGAATCAAATCTGGTTTGACAAATACATTCAGAATCAGCCTATCCAAGGGGTCCTTAACTCTGAAGACATCCCTGTTGGATCCTTCATCTGGAATAGCATTACTAAATCCATAAAAGTGGCAAAAGCTAGGGCTGGATGGGTCCTTGGAAAAGGTGACAAAATAAGGTTTTGGGAAGACCCCTGGATGAAGAATGAAGTTCTTTATGATCAAAACAACAGTCAAATTATTGAGGAGTGTAAAAGGAGGTTTGGGCTTATGGTGTGTGACTACTGTAAGGAGGACAAGTGTGTTAGGCTTGATGACATTCATTCTAGATTTTCCTCCCTCCAGAAGGAGTTGCTATCCTTTTCCCCTAACAAAGACTATGATGATGTATTCCTCTGGAAAAGTGATCCTAAAGGTGAATTTACGGTTGCCTCAGCCTATAAAAACACCTTTTCTCAAACCAGCAATCCCATTTGGAGTAAAGTTTGGAACATCATTTTGATCCCTAAAGTCAACATTTTCTTTTGGCTTGCTTCTCGTAATAGTACCCTTACTCTTGACAATTTAATCTAAAGAGGTTTCAAATTCCCTAATAGATGTGAGCTATGCCAGAAGGAGGGGGAATCAGTTGATCATCTCTTTTTTCACTGCTCTTTTACCTAGGATATTTGGTGCAAAATGTGGGAAAAATGGAAAGTTAATTGGGTTATGAACAAGAGTATCAAGGATATTATCTGGCAATGAAATTTTCCAACCAAATGCCAAATTATCAAGAACCTTTGGTCTTTGACCCTCCCCATGATTTGCTGGGGCATTTGGAAAGAAAGAAATAATAGGATATTTAGGGAAGCTAAGTGTAATACTTAGGTGGTCTTTGAAAAAATCTGTAGGGCTATAAAGGAGAACATCAATATTCCTCACAAGAATAATCAGCATTGGTTTGTTACTGATATGAATGATATGGAAAGAGACATCCTCACTGAATGGAACCTAATGCATAAGGTCTACGGATTGAAAAATAAGAATATGAGAGATAACATTGTCTAGCGTTTTCCTGAATATGACTGGATAAAGGTTAATTTTGATGGGGTGGCTAAAGTGAACCCTGGAAAGGCTGGTGATGGAGGAGTTATTAGAAATGCTCAAGGAATTTGCATTGCTTCTTTTGCTTCTCCTTTTGGGGTCCAAAATAACCATGTGGCTGAAGCTTTGGCAATGCTAAAGAGCCTCTAGCTAGCTTAGGAATTCAAATTCAAAAAAATTTGGCTTGAAGAGGACTCTTTAAACATCATACAAGCCCTCAAAGGTACAAGTTTTGTTTCCTGGAATATTACCAATTTAACTAAAAAATGATAAATATCTTTTAAATAACTATGTTAGCATTAGTATAACTCATACCTTTAGAGAGGGCAATAAGGTTGCGGATATCCTAGCCAATGAAGGGGTCAATTTGGAGAAGGATGTCAAATACATTGGAGAAACTCACATTAAAAGGGAGGTTAAAGAGCAATTATACTTTGATCGCATCAATGGGTCAAGTTAATCTCATGATTACTTTCTGGGGAACGATTTCCAAAGATAGATTTTGGGGGCAGATTAATTGTCAGATTATGAGTGTTTTTTGGCATCATTTCCAAGATCATATGTGTGTGAAAGATTATAGTAATAATCACTGGGTTTGTGTGGCCATAAGCAACAATTTCAAAACAACGAAAGAGTCTTTACATGGGAATTCCAGAAATAACAAGTTTTCAGAGTCTTATCTGCGGATTGTGAACTCCAGCAGTGGGTATCTTTACTTGGAGCTCAGAATGGGTTCACTGACTATATGGAAAAGCTTCACGGAAGAATAAATTCTGTGTCTTATGGTTTTGCTAAAAGCTGGAGTAACAATAGAGTCACCCTATTCGGGGAGATTTGGCAAATTGATGAAAACATGGTTACAGAGGTCATAGGTCTCCAGATGAAGGGGACTAAATTCTACAGGGATCAGAAGTATGCAGTTGAAGCTTTCAAAAAATTCCCGAAGTTGGAGGATGAGAAGGGCAAGCTTGTGAAGAAGGACAACATCTCCTACTACACTCCCCAATAGGTAAAGTCTTTCTGGCAAAAAGTTCTAAGGGTTTTAATGGAGTATTTGACTGTGGATGGCAGATTTACAAAAATTTATAACTATCATTTCGCTATTCTAAACCATTTCCGTCATGGGGCTAAAATATCCCTGCCCTTCTATTTAGCATCCTCTCTAAATGAGAGCCTTGCAGACCATGCTAAAAAGCCTAACTCTTACCCTTTAGCCCACCAGGGGCTCATACTGCTAATATATGAACATCTAAAGGATAAGGCTAGGGCAACCAAGGATGACCCTTTGATCACTAACACTCATATCTCTGAGAGCTGCAAAGACTCTGACTCGAATGGGGATCAACCCAACACCCCTACCCACAAAAAAAGGAAAGTTGAAACAGAGAATGAGGAAAAGGAGGTGCATTGTGATGAAGAAGAGGAAAAGGATAAGGACACTAATATTGAAATGGAGCAAAATAAGGATGAGAACTATGGTGAAGGGGAGGAAGGGGGTAATTCTGAAAACCCTCACTCTAACCCTAAGGGCTCAGAAAGTGAGAATGCTGCTCTGAATCCTAAGGAGTATGACAACCCTAACTCCGAGGAGATTTAACAGGGCAAGGACTCTGCGAAAACCATCTTGGACACCACCCGTAACTGCACTTTGGAATCCTTCAATTTCTAGAAATGGGTTGTCGAAAACATCACCATTATTCAAGGTAAGCAAAGGGAGCTGGAAGATAAGATTAATAAGCTAATTAAGAATTTTGACTCTGGGAAACAGAATGAGGATACAGAAAATAGTGAAGCTGAGGAGGAAATGGAGATGGAGGACTAGTTGGAGAAAGATCTGATGAAAGGGGACCTGAAACATTTGGAGGATGTTATTAGAACTCTAAAAGAGCAGGTGGAGGAGGACAAAGACAACATCAACACCCGGATCGCCCGTAATGAGAAGGCTTTGAAAAGCCTCATGAACCACAACCTCCAGGTCCTTAAAGTTTCTTCCCAAAATATGAACACTTTGGTGGATCATTTGGAAAGGAAAAATCAGGATAAGAACCTAGTAATTATAGAAGATGCTCCAATCTCCAGCCCCACCCACCAGAACCCTAGACGCAGAACTAGGCAGACCACTATTGGGAAGGACACCAAAATGAAAGAGAGCCAGCTGGGACAGGGAAAAAACAACCTGAGGGAAGCAGCCAAGGCGATGATGCTCTTGGTACAGAATGCTGAGGAAACTATGAAGAGTTTTTAATTAACTTCTAATGCTGGGCTTGGGGCCAATTTCTTGCTGGCCTCTTGCTATCCCTTTCTCTTCTTGCTGGTTTTTTTG